>NW_027411644.1:138367523-138949094 GCF_047663935.1 Musca autumnalis
CATTGTACCATATTTAGTACCATTTAGTACTTCTCGTACGCAAACGTACGACTTTTAAAAATTTCCTCAATACTACACTCCTACAGTAATCTTAATTCCTAATTCCAACACTATCCGTTTACTAAAATTCAAATTGTACCGAATTTAGTGCTTTCTGTACCCATAAGTACGAATTTCCAAAACTACCTCAATTCTACTGTCCGACAGTAATCTTAGTTCCAAATTTCAGAATTCCAGCTTTATCCGTTCATCCAAATCCAAATTGTACCAAATTTAGTACCATTTAGTACTTTTCGTACTCAAAGGTACGAATTTCTAAAACTATCTCAATCCTACGCCCCTACAGTAATCTTAATTCAAAACTTTACGATTCCAGCTCTGTCCGTTCACCCAAATCCAAATTTAGTACTGCTCGTAATCATAAATACGAACTTCCAAAACCATTTCCTTATTTCAACGCCATTTCCCAACCTTGATACTTAAAATTCAGGATTCCAGTTCTATCCGTTCACCCAAATCCAAATTGTAATAAATTTAGTACCATTTAGTACTTTTCGTACACATAAATAAGAATTTCCAAAATTTCCCCAATCCTATGATCCAACAGTAATCTCAATTTCAAATTTCAGGATTCCAGCTCTGTCCGTTCACTCGAATCCCTATTGTACCAAATGTAGTACTTTTCGAACACATAAGTACGAATTTCCAAAACCACCCTCATATCTCAGTCCTACACTTCACAGTAATCTTAATTCCAAATTTCAGGTTTCCAGCTACATACATACGTTCACCCAAATCCAAATTGTACTAAATTTAGTACCATTTAGTACTTTTCGTACCCATAAGTACGAATTTTCAAAACTACCTCAATTCTACACCCCACCAGTAATCTCAATTCCAAATTTCGAGATTCCAACTATATCCGTTCACCCAAATCCCCATTGTCCCAAATTTTGTACCATTTAGTACTTTTCATTCACATAAGTAAGAATTTCCAAAACTTCCCCAGTCCTACACTCCAACAGTAATATCAATTCCAAATTTCAGGAATCCAGCTCTATCCGTTCACTCAAATCCAAATTGTACTAAATTTAGTACCAATTATTACTTTTCGTACACTCAAGTTTCCAAAAACCCTTTGGTGCATCTTTCTTACTCTTCATCAGTGATCCTCAGTCCAAATTTGAGGAATCAAGCCCTATCCGTTCACCCAAATCGAAACTGTACCAAATTTAGTGCTATTTAGTATTTTTCGTACCCTATGTACGAATTTCCAAAACTTCCACAATATTAAACTCCACCAGTAATCTCAGTTCCAAATTTAGAGATTCCAGCGCTATCCGTTCACCCAAATCCCCATTATACAAAATTTAGTTCCATTTAGTACTTTCCGTACACATAAGTACTAATTTCCAAAACCACCTTCATATCTCAATCCTACACTTCAACAGTAATATTAATTCCAAATTTCAGGTTTCCAGCTCTATCCGTTCATTCAGATCCATATTGTACTAAATTTGGCACCATTTAGTACTTTTCGTACCCATAAGTACGAATTTTCAAAACTACCTCAATCCTACACCCCACCAGTAATCTCAATTCCAAATTTCGAGATTCCAGCTATTATCCGTTCACCCAAATCCCCATTGTATCAAATTTAGTACCATTTAGTACTTTTCGTACACATAAGCACGAATTTCCAAAACTACCCTCATATCTCAATCCTACACTACAACAGTAACCTTAATTCCAAATTTCAGGTTTCCAGCTCTTTACGTTCACCCAAATCTAAATTGTACTAAATTTAGTACTTTTCGTACACATGATTGGTAATTTTCCAAACCATTTCCTTTTAGAAGCACCACTTCCCAACCTTGATTTCCATATTAAATTCCTATATTCCTGGGGCCTATTATTGATTTCATTCAAATTACAGATTTTGAAATTGAAAATTGAATAGTTATGACTGTACATCTCCATATACGATAAAATTCTTAATTGCAAATAAATCGTGGTAATATGCACAATTCTATTGCACTTTCATTGATTTGCAAACATTTAGTTATTACCAAAAAGTCAGGTCCATACAGTTTTTAGTTGTTGTTATTTCTGGGCGATTTCTGAATTTATTCCCCTAATGTTGTCTTCAACAGCAACTCATTTGTTCATTTGCGTAATTGATGTTTATACACCATTATCACCAACTGCGACATCTGTTGCAATGGAAGATAACAAATGTCTTGTCTTTCTATTATTTAGTGGTTTACGATAAAATAAGTGCGCCTAGAAGTAAACTACAAAATTTGAAATTATGTGTGATCTCTTACGATATCAAGAAGTTATGGCATTGTTAATTTTACACATGTCTTGTAGAGGGCCAACTAAGTGAATAAGTACGTAATAGTAATGAAAAATAAGGATTTTTGTTGTTGTTATTTTTTGTGATTCCAGGACGAATTTTCTAAAACCCGGCCTTATCTCGCACATTTGCATCAACAGTGACCCACTGGTAAAATTTCAAGCTCCTAGCTTTAGCCGTTTTGGCTGGGCGTTGATGATGAGTCAGTCAGTCAGTCAATCACTTATCACCAAGCTCATTTATATATATTTATAAGTATTATATTATTTTCCTCTTCAATACATCACGGTTTTCAGACAGATCAATCAGATGGTATAGTTTGTTGAATTCAATTAGTAGTCGGCGTAGTGGATTGTTATTCTATTCTATTGAAGTACTCAATGTGAAGTAGCTGATAATTGCGCGTTAATCTAACCGGAACATTTATACAAATTCGTTCTAATACAAAATCAGATACAATTTTTCCTTGTATGATAAGATAAGAGAAAGGTCACATTAAGCATAGATCGTCTGCTTTTTAGGGTAGACAGTTTAATTAAACTTAATCTGGACTCATAAGACGGCAGTGACTGTAAACTCCAGCCTCTATGTCGGAGACAGAACAATAAAAATTGTTTTTGTACCGATTCTATTGAGTTAGAGTGGATGTTATATGCTGGATTCCAAATAATTGAACCATATTCTAAAATGCAACGCACAAATGATATGTATAGTTGTTTAGTTATAAGTGGACCAGAAAATTCTTTACTCCATCTCTTTATAAAACCCAAACTTTTATATGCTTTGTTAGTAGTAAATGAAATGTGATCTCTAAAGTCTAGCCTGTGATCTAAAAGGATTCCTAGATCATTAATGGAATTTACAGATTCAACTGGTCGTTCATTAAGGTAGTAGTTTGTGTCGATCTTCTGTAATCTGAAAAATGACATTTGTTTACATTTTAAGATATTTAGCTCCAACAAGTTAACTTTACACCATTGATAAAAAATGTCTAGGTCTGATTGCAATTTGAGTTGATCTATTGGATCAACTCGAAGAGGTTCTTCCCTATTTTAACTGAGCATCCGTGGCAGTTAACGTCATTTTACAAAGGCGAATGATCTTTGAGGGGATACCAAATTCAGGCATGGCTTCAGCGTAGTGGGCTGTCGAAGGCTGCTTTATAATCGACAAAAAGGTGGCAGGTGTCGATCTGCATGCCTTGGGTCTTCTACAGGATTTGCCGCAGGGTAATATCTGGTCAATGGTGGACTTGCCAATTCTAAAGCCGCATTGGTATGGCCCAATTATCTCGTTGACCATAGGCTTTAGTCGTTCGCACAAAATACCTTTTTTTTTGTTTGTTTGTTTATTTTATTGAATTCTTTGTATTATATAACACTAAAAATAAATAAACAGTCTTATTATTATACTTAAGTTTACAGACTGAAAACGCCAATTGTGGGTGTTCTCACTAGAAAGAAGGGCGGTTGGATTCTTGCCGTGAGCCTCGAAAATATTTCAATAGTGGAAATATTTTCCTCAAGATTCATCCACCAAGAAACATAGAAATGGAAAAAAGGAAAAGAAAATTCAAAGTTTTAGAATTTTGGATATAAGAACAGTAATGGTTCTTTATTGAATTCAATGGAACAGGAACGACCGCTTACCAAGGACAACAGTACTGGTTGGTGCTTAGTTAACAAGTGTTTATTATGAAGAAAATTACAATGTAAGTTTAATAAGAAAGTTCAGAGAGAGAGAGCAAATGAGAGCATACAGGTACAATTCTGAGCAGAACTAGGGATGCCGAAGGCGAATATTTCGGAACCAAGAAAAATATAAATAGGGTTGCCAATTGGAAAAATCCGGCGTAAACATTCCGGGCGCCTTGCAGTATCACTGCAATAAACATGACTCGACTGTACCGTGTACTCTCATTGTGTAATATAAATGAAAAGAATTATAAAGATCAAAATGAATTAAAAAGTGAACTTAAAACTAAAGAACTTAAAGTAGAATTCTCTGCCATGGTGCTTCCACGGTGAGGAAATGAAATGCAGTATCGATTGGCAGCTCTCCTTCGGAATATTGCGTACGTGGATATCTGAAAAGGAATTTTGTGCTTTCTAGGGAGGAAAATACAATAGTGCTTACGACGCATAGGATGAAGTGATAGTATTTTGGAATAGAATTTCGAATTTGTACCTCGGAATGAGTACAAAAGCATAGGAAATCCTCGTTGAAAACTTGAATTTGTACTTTGGTACAACAATACGGCAAATGCTTCCTTGGAATATGTCGAATTGGTACCTCGGAGTGAGTGCAAATGCATAGAGAATGGATAATGGAGAGATAATTTTGAAGTTGTACTTCGGAAATAGTACAACAATACGGAAAATCTTTCTCTGAAATAGAATTCTGGAGTAGTACTTTGGAAGTAGTACAACAAAAAGGAAGAAGGAAACTTGCATCTGTATGGAATTATTGCATGAATTACTTCAGGAACGGACAGCGTTTCCACTGGAGCAACACTTACATTGGAATAACCCAGGAGAGTGGCTACGGACGTATGCTTAGCTTTTCGCATATAGAACATAAAAAAGATCGTCGTGTTCGGAACTTGACTACAGCCGGGAAGATGTGCATCCATGAATGGAGAATAACTGCTATGGTTATGAATCCTGATCCAATCTGGAGTCAGATGATGTACCCGTAAAGCTGATGGTAAAACAGGACTGGTAAATGATTCGAATTGAGTTGCAGCTTCATCCGAATATGTTCTACAAAGTACTTTACGCAGAATGATGCTTGCACCAGGATATTGGAATGGAATATTACCAGATAATTGAAAGATCATGCGAAAAGCCAAGTACGGGTTACAAACGACAAACAATTTGCCGGTTTGTAATTGGAATTGGATCGCGTCACCTGGGTGGTTGCCATATTGAATTATCTGGAATGGAGTATGATTGGAGTGACGAAATTTGGGTATGAGGATAATGGATTCTTTCCGGAGGAATCTCAATTTTGGAGGAGAGATTGGAAATATTGAATCCCAAAATAGACTCAAATTTGGAGTCTGATTGCCGAAATGGAACAAATACAAATTGGAAACCAGTCGGAATGTATTTGGTAGAATATTCGCATTAGTGGCGACTGTCAGCACGAAGTGACTTTTATTGAAGCACAGAGACTTAGCTAGAAATGTCTCTGTCAACTGAATAAGTTTATCATATTCCGTATAGCGCCGAATATGAATCTTATCCTTGGAATAGATGACTATTGAATCGGATATAGAATACCCATCAAATGGAATTTCATCTTGTGAACCAATGTGTTTATCATACTCCATTAAGCCAGAAGAATTCATGTTCTGGAACGGAATAATGGATGCACGAAGAAGCCTCTCGGAAGTGGAGGGCTTCTTTGGATTTGAATCATGGAATACAGGATGAGTGACATGGGAAGGAAACTCATCCTGGGATGGAACAACGGATGCATAAGAGGACCTCTCGGAAATGGAGGGCCGCTCTGCATCGTAATCACGAAGTACAGGAACTGGATGAGTAACACCGGAAGGAAACTCATCCTGGAATGGAAAAATGGATGTGCAAGGAGCCCTCTCGGAAGTGGAGGGGTCATTTGGATTGGAATCAATGAATGCAGGAACTGGAAAAGGAACACTGCCAGGAAAACTATTCAGGAACAAAAGATTGGATGTGCAAAGAAACCTCTCGGAAATGGAAGGTTCCTTGGGATTGAACCAAGTAAGTGTAGAAACTGGAGAAGAAACACCGGAACGAACATCTTTGACCAAATCAGAGCCTACCAGAGCAACTTCGGAATTTGGAATACATGTTTGAATGCCTCCACTTAATGAAGTGGACTGTATTGGAGAATCAGAAATTTGAGTGGAGTCGACATTCAAAGCAGGATCGGAATTTGTGCTATGCAGCTGACTTGATGAATAGGTGTTACTAGAATCATCATGGAGCATGACATGATGTCGCTTTTGGCAATGGATACATTTACTCTTGGAAAGACAATTGCTCATACGATGCGTCTTGGAGAAACAGTTACAGCAAAGACCAATTTATTTTATCTTTGCCGAACGTTGTCGTGGATCCAACGAAATAAATGTAGGACACTTTCGGATTGTGTGGGAAGCTGAGGAACATAGGCGACATTTCGGAATAGAACAGTTGCTTTGGATAGGAACCGAAATATCTCGAACCCTTAGGCTCGGAGATATGCTTGGGGCCTTAAAATCGCCCATAACTGTATTCAATTTCGTCAAGCATGTGGAATAAATGGTTGACGCGTTTTGGAATTTCTGTTGAATTCTGTTCACCTTAAGGGAATTAGTATTTCTATGTTCTTCAACACATTCATCGAAAGCGGATTTTACTTCAGCCCATGTAGATTCAACCTCGCTTATGTGAATCTTAACCAGCTGAGCTGAAGTTAGTGGGATAATGCCTCTAGTCACGCCAGAACAGAACTGTTCAAGACGACTGAGTGAACCTGCGAACGTATTAAATGCTATTTCGTGAATGTCAAGGAATCGACCACCAGAAGAAATAAACGTACCACGAACGCTTAGGATGGATTAGGAATAGGATTGAAAATACTGGAAATCGTATCGGAGGAAATATTTGAATTGGAAACTGAAACGAGAAAAAGCAATGTTCTCGTTTTCAATGGAAACTGAAATCGATGTCTCCTCAGAAATCAGAAACTTTCCGTTTTAATTGGAGAAATAAGCACTTCGGAAACTCTGGGCAAATCTTTTCCCGTTAATTTTTCAGAAAATAGGAAAAATTCGGGTATATGTCGGAAAATATTGAGGAATTGGCGACTTTAAAAGTATTTTCTGGAATAAAAATCGCCCTCTAGAGGTTTCGGAATACACTATAAGGCAGGATACGAGCAGGGAGCCACAATGGTTGGATAAAGAATCCAGAAAGTATCGAAGAGCCAGGAGGAAATCGTTCAGTAATGGAACAATAGACTTTATACAGACCAGTTTCTTAATATAAGCAACCCCTTGCGGACGTTGGGCACACTATAAATTCGCAACAGGCCACAGAAATTGCAAAGACAAAAATTGCTTCGAAAAAATTGGGGAAAATCACGAAAAATTTGAAAAATTAAAGTCTTTCAGTTATTTAGGTATTTATATAGCGCCACCTAGCGGAAGGATGGAGCACCAGAGTTCAGGAACAATGAGGATAAATGGAAATGCTGAAAGTTGTTCTAATAGAATAGGGTAAATCTCCAAAAGTTTAGAAAATAATTAAAAATAAAGATTTTTCGCTTATTTTAATAAAATTTTAGGCGACCTCTAGCGGCGGTATGCGACACTACGTCTCCGGAAAAACAAATCTAGTTGACAGTCGGGTAGAACTTTCGAAAGAATTAGCAAAATTAGCAAAAATCATCTTCTTTAATAAAGCAATTCATTATTAATGTTTTTGTTTTATCTTCTGTAGAATCGTTTGTTGATCTTGGTATTTTAATGGATCAAAAATTAAATTTTAATAAACATGTAATCTCTATGGTAAACAAAGCCTATGGTGTCTTAGGATTTATAAAAAGATGGGCCAAAGAGTTTTCTGATCCATATATAACAAAGCAATTATTCACTTCCCTTGTCAGACCTATATTAGAATACGGGTCTGTCATATGGGATCCGCAATATTCTTCTTACTCTGATAGAATCGAATCAGTGCAAAAACAATTTCTACTTTTTGCATTGAGGGGATTACATTGGAGTAGTAATTTTGAACTGCATTCATACTCTAGCAGGTTAAAATTAATTCGACTACCTACATTAAAAAGTAGACGCATTATGTTAAATACTATGTTTGTGTTAAAAATATTGAATGGTAGTGTGCCGTGTGATTTCTTAATATCGTCTATTAGAATAAATGTTCCTTTTAGATCTACTAGATTTTATCAATTCTTATATATAGATTTTCACCGTACCAATTATTCTATGGGTGAACCCCTTAGCAAAATGTGTATTGATTTTAATTCCATGTACTATAATGTAGACTTTTGCACGAGTATGGAAGTTATAAAATCTAATATAATCTTATTTTTAAATAATTAGTAGTTGTATGATTTTTAAAACTGGCTGATGAAGTAGATTCTGTAGCTGGTTTTCGAACTTCCTTCCTATATCCCATCATGGTGCGGATCATGGTGTGTACGCGATCCCTACGAAAAGGGAGGTCGCCCCCTCGGTCGGCAGGGGTGGGAAAGAGAGGCGTGCGAACGTTCGAATAAAAAAAAAAAAAAATTCCCGAGAAATTGGAAAAGGTAATGGAAAATGCGTTCTTGGAAGTATTTTGTTATTTTTGGAGCGCCACCTATTGGCGGAAAACGGAGATAAGCGTAACGGTGAGTTGTGGAATTGGATAATAACTCCAAAGAACCTGAAATAATTTCGAAAACCACGAAAGAATTGGGAAAAATATGAAAACAATAATATTTTCCATGTATCTTCGTATATAAAAAGCGCCCTCTAGCGGCAATATGGCGAACTATAACTGGGTAGGAATGACCCCTCACTTTTATATACACGTTAATGTATATAATAATATATATGTCGCAAACAAGTTATAGTTCGACCATATAAACGGGCTTGCTGTAGGGTGCACTTATAAGCGAAGAGAATAGCAGTGAGAATTAACTGTTGAATGAAAACACAGAATCGATCACTGCTTGGTGGCTGAACGAGTAAACGACTCAACAGAAACCAACACGAAATAATGCAACGAATGTGAGTGTGTGTGTTTATATGAAAAGCAGTGCTGCTGGTAAGGAGACTGCAATGCTGGTTGGGTCTCTAACAACAACAACTGCTGTTGTAATGACTGACCGATTGTGGATGGGTAGGAATAAACACACCAACAAATTAATAGAAGAGGAGTTGAAAAAATGCAATATGCAAACGAAATATTCTCGCGACAAAGTGGACGAAAAAAATGCAATGCAGAAAACACACTGTTGCGAGTCGAAAAAATGAATTGAGTATTTTATTTATTTAATAGTAAGAATAAAATAGGAATAGGAGAATGGAATTTAATAAAATTATTATTTCAATAGGAAAAAATAATAATTTTCGAACCAATTAAAATGTACAAATTAATTGAGAATTGGAAGAATAATTAAATGTTGGAATTTAATTACACGAAATTGAAGTGAATTATATGTAGAAATTTGAAAATTGAATTAGGGACACTGTGCGCGAAATAAAATTGAAAAATCAAATTGCCGACGGCAAAACGCACTTGAACTTTGGACATGAAAAGCACTTCTTGTATGCACTATTGTTTCACTTTAGGGAATCGAATATACAAAGCACAAACTTACCTTTTTATCGATGAAATTGAAGGAAGAATGGAATAAGGATGAATTTGATGAAATCTCAGCAACAATAACCAGGGATCCGGCTCGACTAGGACCAAAATGAAAACGCCAATTGTGGGTGTTCTCACTAGAAAGAAGGGCGGTTGGATTCTTGCCGTGAGCCTCGAAAATATTTCAATGGTGGAAATATTTTCCTCAAGATTCATCCACCAAGAAACATAGAAATGGAAAAAAGGAAAAGAAAATGCAATGTTTTAGGATTTTGGATATAAGAACAGTAATGGTTCTTTATTGAATTCAATGAAACAGGAACGACCGCTTACCAAGGACAACAGTACTGGTTGGTGCTTAGTTAACAAGTGTTTATTATGAAGAAAATTACAATGTAAGTTTAATAAGAATGTTCAGAGAGAGAGAGAGAGAGAGAGCAAATGAGAGCATACAGGTACAATTCTGAGCAGAACTAGGGATGCCGAAGGCGAATATTTCGGAACCAAGAAAAATATAAATAGGGTTGCCAATTGGAGAAATCCGGCGTAAACACAGACCAATGTTGGTTTCTCAAAAACATTTGTTATTATTACTTATTTTTTTATGAAAATATATTTTACTTACTAACAGTGTACATAATTATAACACTTCTCTAGGAAAAACAATGAAAAACCTAAAGATTTTTTAATAAGCCAAAATAAAAGAAGTTGTCTAATTTTGAAATGAAAGGTGTATGGTATACATACAAGTTATTCAGTGAGCCACCAATATTTATTAAGGTTTATATTAGGAATCATATTCGTATCTCCAATATATATACTTGTATCAAATCTTGTGTTATCAGCTGTCAACTGATTGCAGAATATCGTTTTAATGTTGCACCTTCTGTATATGTGGTATAATATAGGGATGTCACTTTCATTTTGGATAAATCCGTTTTTATCGGCATACAGCAATGCTTCTGGTAGTACAAACCCGTTTTCTAAAGTGTTTTTATATACATTTCAATTGCATAGTACGGAGCCAAAATGGTTTTCTTCGCATTCAAATGATTTAAGTATATGATTTCTAATTATATGAATTATATAATTGTCTATTCTACCGATATTGGCTGTATCATATAATTTTTTGTTCGATATATATTTTAAATAATCACTATTTTGACTTCGCTACAAAGAAGTACATGCTCTAATACATTTTGTTTCGAAAACTCTAAGTTTTTCCATATAGGAAGGTGATATGTTATACCATATTGGGCATCCGTATATTAAAATTTATCTTTTTTTTATTTACTTATGTCTATAGATACGAGATCCTTACAGACTATGTTAATTATATATATATATATTTACAAATATTAGGAGTGCCAAGGGATTATATTCATTGGATCCATTTAAGTATTATATTATTTTCCTCTTCAATACATCACGGTTTTCAGACAGATCAATCAGATGGTATAGTTTGTTGAATTCAATTAGTAGTCGGCGTAGTGGATTGTTATTCTATTCTATTGAAGTACTCAATGTGAAGTAGCTGATAATTGCGCGTTAATCTAACCGGAACATTTATACAAATTCGTTCTAATACAAAATCAGATACAATTTTTCCTTGTATGATAAGATAAGAGAAAGGTCACATTAAGCATAGATCGTCTGCTTTTTAGGGTAGACAGTTTAATTAAACTTAATCTGGACTCATAAGACGGCAGTGACTGTAAACTCCAGCCTCTATGTCGGAGACAGAACAATAAAAATTGTTTTTGTACCGATTCTATTGAGTTAGAGTGGATGTTATATGCTGGATTCCAAATAATTGAACCATATTCTAAAATGCAACGCACAAATGATATGTATAGTTGTTTAGTTATAAGTGGATCAGAAAATTCTTTACTCCATCTCTTTATAAAACCCAAACTTTTATATGCTTTGTTAGTAGTAAATGAAATGTGATCTCTAAAGTCTAGCCTGTGATCTAAAAGGATTCCTAGATCATTAATGGAATTTACAGATTCAACTGGTCGTTCATTAAGGTAGTAGTTTGTGTCGATCTTCTGTAATCTGAAAAATGACATTTGTTTACATTTTAAGATATTTAGCTCCAACAAGTTAACTTTACACCATTGATAAAAAATGTCTAGGTCTGATTGCAATTTGAGTTGATCTATTGGATCAACTCGAAGAGGTTCTTCCCTATTTTAACTGAGCATCCGTGGCAGTTAACGTCATTTTACAAAGGCGAATGATCTTTGAGGGGATACCAAATTCAGGCATGGCTTCAGCGTAGTGGGCTGTCGAAGGCTGCTGTATAATCGACAAAAAGGTGGCAGGTGTCGATCTGCATGCCTTGGGTCTTCTCCAGGATTTGCCGCAGGGTAATATCTGGTCAATGGTGGACTTGCCAATTCTAAAGCCGCATTGGTATGGCCCAATTATCTCGTTGACCATAGGCTTTAGTCGTTCGCACAAAATACCTTTTTTTTTTTGTTTGTTTATTTTATTGAATTCTTTGTATTATATAACACTAAAAATAAACAAACAGTCTTATTATTATACTTAAGCTTACAGACTGAAAACGCCAATTGTGGGTGTTCTCACTAGAAAGAAGGGCGGTTGGATTCTTGCCGTGAGCCTCGAAAATATTTCAATAGTGGAAATATTTTCCTCAAGATTCATCCACCAAGAAACATAGAAATGGAAAAAAGGAAAAGAAAATTCAAAGTTTTAGAATTTTGGATATAAGAACAGTAATGGTTCTTTATTGAATTCAATGGAACAGGAACGACCGCTTACCAAGGACAACAGTACTGGTTGGTGCTTAGTTAACAAGTGTTTATTATGAAGAAAATTACAATGTAAGTTTAATAAGAAAGTTCAGAGAGAGAGAGAGAGCAAATGAGAGCATACAGGTACAATTCTGAGCAGAACTAGGGATGCCGAAGGCGAATATTTCGGAACCAAGAAAAATATAAATAGGGTTGCCAATTGGAGAAATCCGGCGTAAACATTCCGGGCGCCTTGCAGTATCACTGCAATAAACATGACTCGACTGTACCGTGTACTCTCATTGTGTAATATAAATGAAAAGAATTATAAAGATCAAAATGAATTAAAAAGTGAACTTAAAACTAAAGAACTTAAAGTAGAATTCTCTGCCATGGTGCTTCCACGGTGAGGAAATGAAATGCAGTATCGATTGGCAGCTCTCCTTCGGAATATTGCGTACGTGGATATCTGAAAAGGAATTTTGTGCTTTCTAGGGAGGAAAATACAATAGTGCTTACGACGCATAGGATGAAGTGATAGTATTTTGGAATAGAATTTCGAATTTGTACCTCGGAATGAATACAAAAGCATAGGAAATCCTCGTTGAAAACTTGAATTTGTACTTTGGTACAACAATACGGCAAATGCTTCCTTGGAATATGTCGAATTGGTACCTCGGAGTGAGTGCAAATGCATAGAGAATGGATAATGGAGAGATAATTTTGAAGTTGTACTTCGGAAATAGTACAACAATACGGAAAATCTTTCTCTGAAATAGAATTCTGGAGTAGTACTTTGGAAGTAGTACAACAAAAAGGAAGAAGGAAACTTGCATCTGTATGGAATTATTGCATGAATTACTTCAGGAACGGACAGCGTTTCCACTGGAGCAACACTTACATTGGAATAACCCAGGAGAGTGGCTACGGACGTACGCTTAGCTTTTCGCATATAGAACATAAAAAAGATCGTCGTGTTCGGAACTTGACTACAGCCGGGAAGATGTGCATCCATGAATGGAGAATAACTGCTATGGTTATGAATCCTGATCCAATCTGGAGTCAGATGATGTACCCGTAAAGCTGATGGTAAAACAGGACTGGTAAATGATTCGAATTGAGTTGCAGCTTCATCCGAATATGTTCTACAAAGTACTTTACGCAGAATGATGCTTGCACCAGGATATTGGAATGGAATATTACCAGATAATTGAAAGATCATGCGAAAAGCCAAGTACGGGTTACAAACGACAAACAATTTGCCGGTTTGTAATTGGAATTGGATCGCGTCACCTGGGTGGTTGCCATATTGAATTATCTGGAATGGAGTATGATTGGAGTGACGAAATTTGGGTATGAGGATAATGGATTCTTTCCGGAGGAATCTCAATTTTGGAGGAGAGATTGGAAATATTGAATCCCAAAATAGACTCAAATTTGGAGTCTGATTGCCGAAATGGAACAAATACAAATTGGAAACCAGTCGGAATGTATTTGGTAGAATATTCGCATTAGTGGCGACTGTCAGCACGAAGTGACTTTTATTGAAGCACAGAGACTTAGCTAGAAATGTCTCTGTCAACTGAATAAGTTTATCATATTCCGTATAGCGCCGAATATGAATCTTATCCTTGGAATAGATGACTATTGAATCGGATTTAGAATACCCATCAAATGGAATTTCATCTTGTGAACCAATGTGTTTATCATACTCCATTAAGCCAGAAGAATTCATGTTCTGGAACGGAATAATGGATGCACGAAGAAGCCTCTCGGAAGTGGAGGGCTTCTTTGGATTTGAATCATGGAATACAGGATGAGTGACATGGGAAGGAAACTCATCCTGGGATGGAACAACGGATGCATAAGAGGACCTCTCGGAAATGGAGGGCCGCTCTGCATCGTAATCACGAAGTACAGGAACTGGATGAGTAACACCGGAAGGAAACTCATCCTGGAATGGAAAAATGGATGTGCAAGGAGCCCTCTCGGAAGTGGAGGGGTCATTTGGATTGGAATCAATGAATGCAGGAACTGGAAAAGGAACACTGCCAGGAAAACTATTCAGGAACAAAAGATTGGATGTGCAAAGAAACCTCTCGGAAATGGAAGGTTCCTTGGGATTGAACCAAGTAAGTGTAGAAACTGGAGAAGAAACACCGGAACGAACATCTTTGACCAAATCAGAGCCTACCAGAGCAACTTCGGAATTTGGAATACATGTTTGAATGCCTCCACTTAATGAAGTGGACTGTATTGGAGAATCAGAAATTTGAGTGGAGTCGACATTCAAAGCAGGATCGGAATTTGTGCTATGCAGCTGACTTGATGAATAGGTGTTACTAGAATCATCATGGAGCATGACATGATGTCGCTTTTGGCAATGGATACATTTACTCTTGGAAAGACAATTGCTCATACGATGCGTCTTGGAGAAACAGTTACAGCAAAGACCAATTTATTTTATCTTTGCCGAACGTTGTCGTGGATCCAACGAAATAAATGTAGGACACTTTCGGATTGTGTGGGAAGCTGAGGAACATAGGCGACATTTCGGAATAGAACAGTTGCTTTGGATAGGAACCGAAATATCTCGAACCCTTAGGCTCGGAGATATGCTTGGGGCCTTAAAATCGCCCATAACTGTATTCAATTTCGTCAAGCATGTGGAATAAATGGTTGACGCGTTTTGGAATTTCTGTTGAATTCTGTTCACCTTAAGGGAATTAGTATTTCTATGTTCTTCAACACATTCATCGAAAGCGGATTTTACTTCAGCCCATGTAGATTCAACCTCGCTTATGTGAATCTTAACCAGCTGAGCTGAAGTTAGTGGGATAATGCCTCTAGTCACGCCAGAACAGAACTGTTCAAGACGACTGAGTGAACCTGCGAACGTATTAAATGCTATTTCGTGAATGTCAAGGAATCGACCACCAGAAGAAATAAACGTACCACGAACGCTTAGGATGGATTAGGAATAGGATTGAAAATACTGGAAATCGTATCGGAGGAAATATTTGAATTGGAAACTGAAACGAGAAAAAGCAATGTTCTCGTTTTCAATGGAAACTGAAATCGATGTCTCCTCAGAAATCAGAAACTTTCCGTTTTAATTGGAGAAATAAGCACTTCGGAAACTCTGGGCAAATCTTTTCCCGTTAATTTTTCAGAAAATAGGAAAAATTCGGGTATATGTCGGAAAATATTGAGGAATTGGCGACTTTAAAAGTATTTTCTGGAATAAAAATCGCCCTCTAGAGGTTTCGGAATACACTATAAGGCAGGATACGAGCAGGGAGCCACAATGGTTGGATAAAGAATCCAGAAAGTATCGAAGAGCCAGGAGGAAATCGTTCAGTAATGGAACAATAGACTTTATACAGACCAGTTTCTTAATATAAGCAACCCCTTGCGGACGTTGGGCACACTATAAATTCGCAACAGGCCACAGAAATTGCAAAGACAAAAATTGCTTCGAAAAAATTGGGGAAAATCACGAAAAATTTGAAAAATTAAAGTCTTTCAGTTATTTAGGTATTTATATAGCGCCACCTAGCGGAAGGATGGAGCACCAGAGTTCAGGAACAATGAGGATAAATGGAAATGCTGAAAGTTGTTCTAATAGAATAGGGTAAATCTCCAAAAGTTTAGAAAATAATTAAAAATAAAGATTTTTCGCTTATTTTAATAAAATTTTAGGCGACCTCTAGCGGCGGTATGCGACACTACGTCTCCGGAAAAACAAATCTAGTTGACAGTCGGGTAGAACTTTCGAAAGAATTAGCAAAATTAGCAAAAATCATCTTCTTTAATAAAGCAATTCATTATTAATGTTTTTGTTTTATCTTCTGTAGAATCGTTTGTTGATCTTGGTATTTTAATGGATCAAAAATTAAATTTTAATAAACATGTAATCTCTATGGTAAACAAAGCCTATGGTGTCTTAGGATTTATAAAAAGATGGGCCAAAGAGTTTTCTGATCCATATATAACAAAGCAATTATTCACTTCCCTTGTCAGACCTATATTAGAATACGGGTCTGTCATATGGGATCCGCAATATGCTTCTTACTCTGATAGAATCGAATCAGTGCAAAAACAATTTCTACTTTTTGCATTGAGGGGATTACATTGGAGTAGTAATTTTGAACTGCCTTCATACTCTAGCAGGTTAAAATTAATTCGACTACCTACATTAAAAAGTAGACGCATTATGTTAAATACTATGTTTGTGTTAAAAATATTGAATGGTAGTGTGCCGTGTGATTTCTTAATATCGTCTATTAGAATAAATGTTCCTTTTAGATCTACTAGATTTTATCAATTCTTATATATAGATTTTCACCGTACCAATTATTCTATGGGTGAACCCCTTAGCAAAATGTGTATTGATTTTAATTCCATGTACTATAATGTAGACTTTTGCACGAGTATGGAAGTTATAAAATCTAATATAATCTTATTTTTAAATAATTAGTAGTTGTATGATTTTTAAAACTGGCTGATGAAGTAGATTCTGTAGCTGGTTTTCGAACTTCCTTCCTATATCCCATCATGGTGCGGATCATGGTGTGTACGCGATCCCTACGAAAAGGGAGGTCGCCCCCTCGGTCGGCAGGGGTGGGAAAGAGAGGCGTGCGAACGTTCGAATAAAAAAAAAATTCCCGAGAAATTGGAAAAGGTAATGGAAAATGCGTTCTTGGAAGTATTTTGTTATTTTTGGAGCGCCACCTATTGGCGGAAAACGGAGATAAGCGTAACGGTGAGTTGTGGAATTGGATAATAACTCCAAAGAACCTGAAATAATTTCGAAAACCACGAAAGAATTGGGAAAAATATGAAAACAATAATATTTTCCATGTATCTTCGTATATAAAAAGCGCCCTCTAGCGGCAATATGGCGAACTATAACTGGGTAGGAATGACCCCTCACTTTTATATACACGTTAATGTATATAATAATATATATGTCGCAAACAAGTTATAGTTCGACCATATAAACGGGCTTGCTGTAGGGTGCACTTATAAGCGAAGAGAATAGCAGTGAGAATTAACTGTTGAGTGAAAACACAGAATCGATCACTGCTTGGTGGCTGAACGAGTAAACGACTCAACAGAAACCAACACGAAATAATGCAACGAATGTGAGTGTGTGTGTTTATATGAAAAGCAGTGCTGCTGGTAAGGAGACTGCAATGCTGGTTGGGTCTCTAACAACAACAACTGCTGTTGTAATGACTGACCGATTGTGGATGGGTAGGAATAAACACACCAACAAATTAATAGAAGAGGAGTTGAAAAAATGCAATATGCAAACGAAATATTCTCGCGACAAAGTGGACGAAAAAAATGCAATGCAGAAAACACACTGTTGCGAGTCGAAAAAATGAATTGAGTATTTTATTTATTTAATAGTAAGAATAAAATAGGAATAGGAGAATGGAATTTAATAAAATTATTATTTCAATAGGAAAAAATAATAATTTTCGAACCAATTAAAATGTACAAATTAATTGAGAATTGGAAGAATAATTAAATGTTGGAATTTAATTACACGAAATTGAAGTGAATTATATGTAGAAATTTGAAAATTAAATTAGGGACACTGTGCGCGAAATAAAATTGAAAAATCAAATTGCCGACGGCAAAACGCACTTGAACTTTGGACATGAAAAGCACTTCTTGTATGCACTATTGTTTCACTTTAGGGAATCGAATATACAAAGCACAAACATACCTTTTTATCGATGAAATTGAAGGAAGAATGGAATAAGGATGAATTTGATGAAATCTCAGCAACAATAACCAGGGATCCGGCTCGACTAGGACCAAAATGAAAACGCCTATTGTGGGTGTTCTCACTAGAAAGAAGGGCGGTTGGATTCTTGCCGTGAGCCTCGAAAATATTTCAATAGTGGAAATATTTTCCTCAAGATTCATCCACCAAGAAACATAGAAATGGAAAAAAGGAAAAGAAAATGCAATGTTTTAGGATTTTGGATATAAGAACAGTAATGGTTCTTTATTGAATTCAATGAAACAGGAACGACCGCTTACCAAGGACAACAGTACTGGTTGGTGCTTAGTTAACAAGTGTTTATTATGAAGAAAATTACAATGTAAGTTTAATAAGAATGTTCAGAGAGAGAGAGCAAATGAGAGCATACAGGTACAATTCTGAGCAGAACTAGGGATGCCGAAGGCGAATATTTCGGAACCAAGAAAAATATAAATAGGGTTGCCAATTGGAGAAATCCGGCGTAAACACAGACCAATGTTGGTTTCTCAAAAACATTTGTTATTATTACTTATTTTTTTATGAAAATATATTTTACTTACTAACAGTGTACATAATTATAACACTTCTCTAGGAAAAACAATGAAAAACCTAAAGATTTTTTAATAAGCCAAAATAAAAGAAGTTGTCTAATTTTGAAATGAAAGGTGTATGGTATACATACAAGTTATTCAGTGAGCCACCAATATTTATTAAGGTTTATATTAGGAATCATATTCGTATCTCCAATATATATACTTGTATCAAATCTTGTGTTATCAGCTGTCAACTGATTGCAGAATATCGTTTTAATGTTGCACCTTCTGTATATGTGGTATAATATAGGGATGTCACTTTCATTTTGGATAAATCCGTTTTTATCGGCATACAGCAATGCTTCTGGTAGTACAAACCCGTTTTCTAAAGTGTTTTTATATACATTTCAATTGCATAGTACGGAGCCAAAATGGTTTTCTTCGCATTCAAATGATTTAAGTATATGATTTCTAATTATATGAATTATATAATTGTCTATTCTACCGATATTGGCTGTATCATATAATTTTTTGTTCGATATATATTTTAAATAATCACTATTTTGACTTCGCTACAAAGAAGTACATGCTCTAATACATTTTGTTTCGAAAACTCTAAGTTTTTCCATATAGGAAGGTGATATGTTATACCATATTGGGCATCCGTATATTAAAATTGATCTTTTTTTATTTACTTATGTCTATAGATACGAGATCCTTACAGACTATGTTAATTATATACATATATATTTACAAATATTAGGAGTGCCAAGGGATTATATTCATTGGATCCATTTAAGTATTATATTATTTTCCTCTTCAATACATCACGGTTTTCAGACAGATCAATCAGATGGTATAGTTTGTTGAATTCAATTAGTAGTCGGCGTAGTGGATTGTTATTCTATTCTATTGAAGTACTCAATGTGAAGTAGCTGATAATTGCGCGTTAATCTAACCGGAACATTTATACAAATTCGTTCTAATACAAAATCAGATACAATTTTTCCTTGTATGATAAGATAAGAGAAAGGTCACATTAAGCATAGATCGTCTGCTTTTTAGGGTATACAGTTTAATTAAACTTAATCTGGACTCATATGACGGCAGTGACTGTAAACTCCAGCCTCTATGTCGGAGACAGAACAATAAAAATTGTTTTTGTACCGATTCTATTGAGTTAGAGTGGATGTTATATGCTGGATTCCAAATAATTGAACCATATTCTAAAATGCAACGCACAAATGATATGTATAGTTGTTTAGTTATAAGTGGATCAGAAAATTCTTTACTCCATCTCTTTATAAAACCCAAACTTTTATATGCTTTGTTAGTAGTAAATGAAATGTGATCTCTAAAGTCTAGCCTGTGATCTAAAAGGATTCCTAGATCATTAATGGAATTTACAGATTCAACTGGTCGTTCATTAAGGTAGTAGTTTGTGTCGATCTTCTGTAATCTGAAAAATGACATGTGTTTACATTTTAAGATATTTAGCTCCAACAAGTTAACTTTACACCATTGATAAAAAATGTCTAGGTCTGATTGCAATTTGAGTTGATCTATTGGATTGCGTAATGAGTAAAATATCTTCACGTCATCTGCATACATTAAAACTTTAGAATAACATATCACGTTCGGTAAATCATTAATGAATAAGGTAAATAGCACTGGCTTCCCTGAGGAACACCAGAAGGTATGGAGATTTTTTTGGAAATAGCTGATTCAAACTTGACCCTTTGTACTCTGCCAGTTAAATATGATGTTAGCCAATGCAGCAATGATTGACTAAATCCAATTTTATTCAGTTTTTCTAACAGTAATTTTATATTAACTTTATCGAAAGCTTTGCTGAAATCGGTATAGATACACTCAGTTTGATACTTATTTCGAAAACCATCATTAACTTAAGTTGTTAGTTTGTTACAGTGGAATGGCGTATACGAAATCCATGTTGGAATTTCGAAAATACAGACGATAGCTGAAATGATACCAAGTCAGTGACTATTTTTTCAAACAACTTTGGGATACTATTTAGTTTAGCAATACCTCTATAATTACAGACATCGTTTCTATTTCCCGATTTAAAAAGAGGGATAATATACGATTCTTTCCATTTTCCTTGAAAATAGCCCAAGGTAAGCGATTTGTTAAACATTATAGCTAATGGAAGAGCTAGGTTCTCTGCGCAGTGCTTTAAAATACAGGCAGGGACTCCATCTGGAGCAGGCGTATTTACAATTTTCAGGCTTTTAAGGCTGGTTAGCACAGAATAAGTATACATGTAAAGATGTGTACTCTGAAATATTGTAGGGATACTGGGATGTGTCATCATATGAGTTATTGGAATATGTTGTTTTGAAGTAGGAAGCAAAAATGTTTGCGATGCCCACATCGTCGTCTGCAACCGAAGTTCCATACTTTAGAATTTTTGGATAAGTTTTTGTTCGGCGCTATGTATTTATAAAGCGATAGAAATTTTTGCATTACAGATGTAGTTCTGGTAGAGTCGTTTGTTTAAGATAGTATATTCTGATCTAGCAATAGTATAAGCAGCATAGTTAGTTGTTGTGCTACTTTTTTTAAATTTTTTTTATAGTTTGTTTTTGCGATTCTTTAACCTCGACAAAGCAGAATTATTCCATGGAGGACCAGTGTTATTGAAGAGAACTGTTTTTGGAACTGCTTGTGATATAAAATTATCTAAAGTATGATAAAAAATGTCTAACATTTCATCCAGGGTTTTTAATGAATAGGGCTTATTCCAGTCAAAGGAACTTAAAAGTGAGTTCAATTGAACATAATTTGTTTTCGAAAAACTGTATTTACAAATATTATTCTTATTTCGATTTATATTAGTGCTGTGTAATGGAATTTGGATGTTTATAGTGGGATGGTATTTGTCTTCAGCGCGAACAATTGGCTCGCACTGAGAGATTACAATATCATTAGGATGGTTTACAAAAATCAAATCAAGTAGTCTGTCTAAGGAATTTAAGATTTTGTTTATTTGGGACAGGCCAGCACTTATTAAAGGGGTTACGCATTTACTACTTACTTCACATGGTGTTGTGGGTAAAAGGTCATTTTCAGAATTTTCAGTCCATTTTAAATTAGGTAGATTAAAATCTCCTAGAACAACTAAGATATCATTGGATTTTGCAGTTTGAAAGGCATAAAGAATTAATTCTACATGTTTAATATATAAGTCTATATCCGAGCAAGGAGGAATGTATGAGCATGCAATAAATATTGACAGGTGGGACAGACGAATTCTTACAGCGACTATTTCAATGTCAACCGGTGATTGAAAAGAAATTTCATCGCAAGGAAATGTTGGCGATACATCTATCAAAACTCCACCGCCTCTACTTTTGACTTTACTATCGCGATCATGTCAAAAAACTTCATTATCATAGATGTTGCTGTTTCGCCATGTTTCAGTAAAAGCAATGATATCATAATCTAAATCGAAACTATCATTGAATAATGTGGATAACTTTGAATTCAAATCTCTGACATTTTGGTATGTTAAAGACAATTTGTTAATAGAAGGTAAGGCATTTAGTTTTTTTGATTAGACTTTTATACAAAATTAAAATATAAATTTAAAATATTAAAACAACAACAATGGGATTACGCCAGACTATTTTGAAAAAACAAAATTGCAAACGCTATCCCAATAAAAAACGCCACAATGTTTCTAATTGAAGACACTGGCACGACGTGTGTTGTTTTTGCTGTAAAACAGGCCAACTAAATTTTGTGTGTGCATTCGTCGAAATTCGACGACACATACTAGTGGAAGAGGTTTGAATTGTTTTCGCAGACACTTTCGTCGGAGTTGTGTGAGGTTGCCAAGGGAAAAACTTCTCATTGAACTTTTTTCTTTGCTTACCTTTATACTTCGAGCTGACGATTGATGTTTGGGTTTAAAAGTTTCTTGTTGAAGAAGTTATTGAAAAATAACTTCGGTGGATTATATCCACAAACAAGAAACAAGGGAACTGATGAGATCTAGTGGCGTGGATCGAAACTATAGTATTCCCTGCCTTACCCCTTGGCAAACAATGCCAAATCTTTTCCACTAATAAACTAGTTTTTTAAAATATTAAAACAACAACAATGGGATTAAGCCAGACTATTTTAAAAAAACAAAATTGCAAACGCTATCCAAATAAAAAACGCCACAATGTTTCTAATTGAAGACACTGGCACGGACGTGTGTTGTTTTGCTGTAAGCAGGCCAACCAAATTTTGGTGTGTGCATTCGTCGAAATTCGACGACACATACTAGTGAAGAGGTTTGAATTGTTTTCGCAGACACTTTCGTCGGAGTTGTGTGAGGTTGCCAAGGAAAAACTTCTCATTGAACTTTTTTATTTGCTTACCTTTATACTTCGAGCTGACGATTGATGTTTGGGTATAAAAAGTTTCTTGTTGAAGAAGTTATTGAAAAATAACTTCGGTGGAGAATATCCACAAACAAGAAACAAGGGAACTGATGAGATCCAGTGGCGTGGATCGAAACTATAGTATTCCCTGCATTACCCTTGGCGAAACAATTCCAAATCTTTCCACTAATAAACTAGTTGTTTTAAATATTAAAACAACAACAATGGGATTAAGCCAGACTATTTTGAAAAAAACAAAATTGCAAACGCTATCCCAATAAAAAACGCCACAATGTTTCAAAATGCTTTAACGTTTTGTTTAACATATTGCGAAAAAATAGACACGTTTATAGATAAGATATTTTACCATCTGTTTATTAGGTATCTTCTCATTTCTCGAAGATTTAATACCAAAATCTCTCCAATTTTTTCCAATATTATTATTACATTTCCCAACAGGTGGGTGAAAAAGTATTGCTTCACATTTATTGATATTAATCCCCATTTGCCAATCATTAGCATAGTTTCTACGACGTTAAACTAGTTTTGGATATTTACATTGATTTTATCAATTTTATCGTCAGAGTTATAAACAATGATATCATCTGCAAAACTAATAATGTTTTCTATTTCAATGTCAACCGGTGATTGAAAAGAAATTTCATCGCAAGGAAATGTTGGCGATACATCTATCAAAACTCCACCGCCTCTACTTTTGACTTTACTATCGCGATCATGTCAAAAAACTTCATTATCATAGATGTTGCTGTTTCGCCATGTTTCAGTAAAAGCAATGATATCATAATCTAAATCGAAACTATCATTGAATAATGTGGATAACTTTGAATTCAAACCTCTGACATTTTGGTTATGTTAAAGACAATTTGTTAATAGAAGGTAAGGCATTTAGTTTTTTTGATTAGACTTTTATACAAAATTAAAATATAAATTTAAAATATTAAAACAACAACAATGGGATTACGCCAGACTATTTTGAAAAAACAAAATTGCAAACGCTATCCCAATAAAAAACGCCACAATGTTTCTAATTGAAGACACTGGCACGACGTGTGTTGTTTTTGCTGTAAAACAGGCCAACTAAATTTTGGTGTGTGCATTCGTCGAAATTCGACGACACATACTAGTGGAAGAGGTTTGAATTGTTTTCGCAGACACTTTCGTCGGAGTTGTGTGAGGTTGCCAAGGAAAAACTTCTCATTGAACTTTTTTCTTTGCTTACCTTTATACTTCGAGCTGACGATTGATGTTTGGGTTTAAAAGTTTCTTGTTGAAGAAGTTATTGAAAAATAACTTCGGCTGGATTATATCCACAAACAAGAAACAAGGGAACTGATGAGATCTAGTGGCGTGGATCGAAACTATAGTATTCCCTGCCTTACCCCTTGGCAAACAATGCAAATCTTTTCCACTAATAAACTAGTTTTTTAAAATATTAAAACAACAACAATGGGATTAAGCCAGACTATTTTAAAAAACAAAATTGCAAACGCTATCCAAATAAAAAACGCCACAATGTTTATAATTGAAGACACTGGCACGACGTGTGTTGTTTTGCTGTAAAGCAGGCCAACCAAATTTTTGTGTGTGCATTCGTCGAAATTCGACGACACATACTAGTGGAAGAGGTTTGAATTGTTTTCGCAGACACTTTCGTCGGAGTTGTGTGAGGTTGCCAAGGAAAAACTTCTCATTGAACTTTTTTATTTGCTTACCTTTATACTTCGAGCTGACGATTGATGTTTGGGTATAAAAAGTTTCTTGTTGAAGAAGTTATTGAAAAATAACTTCGGTGGAGAATATCCACAAACAAGAAACAAGGGAACTGATGAGATCCAGTGGCGTGGATCGAAACTATAGTATTCCCTGCATTACCCCTTGGCGAACAATTCCAAATCTTTTCCACTAATAAACTAGTTGTTTTTAAATATTAAAACAACAACAATGGGATTAAGCCAGACTATTTTGAAAAAAACAAAATTGCAAACGCTATCCCAATAAAAAACGCCACAATGTTTCAAAATTGCTTTAACGTTTTGTTTAACATATTGCGAAAAAATAGACACGTTTATAGATAAGATATTTTACCATCTGTTTATTAGGTATCTTCTCATTTCTCGAAGATTTAATACCAAAATCTCTCAATTTTTTCCAATATTATTATTACATTTCCCAACAGGTGGGTGAAAAAGTATTGCTTCACATTTATTGATATTAATCCCCATTTGCCAATCATTAGCATAGTTTTCTACGACGTTAAACTAGTTTTGGATATTTACATTGATTTTATCAATTTTATCGTCAGAGTTATAAACAATGATATCATCTGCAAAACTAATAATGTTTTCTATTTTTGATAGCAAATCTTTTATTTTCATTTAATTCATTGGACTTTATTCAGTGATATTAATTTACAAATTCAAATGTTGCCCCAGCGCCTAAAGGCTTTTTTGGGGCGAATTATTTAAATATAATCTAAAGGAAGTTAATGTAATTCATTAATTTGAAGATTAATATAAGATAATATTAATATTATATTTTATCTCAACGTTACAATCTACGTCAGAAGCATTTCAATGTTGCTTAATAAAAATGACTTAATCGCTGCCCTTAATTGATGATATGCTCGCGAGGGTCTTTATGGAATCAGGGATGTGGTTATATTCGTTGCAACCATTATGCTTGATGCCTTGTTTGCATATTTCCAATCGGCACCTTTCAATCTTAAGGTTTGAGTTATTTCTGGTGTTTATTGCAGTCTGATTTATTTCAAATCTAATTGGGTTTACTCCTGTCTTATGCAAGGCCTTATATATATATATGTCAGTACTTGCAGTCTATACAATCCAAACAAGGGTATAATGTTTGTAGCTATGTTTTCATATAGCTCTTTCGTCCGGATATAACCGTGGTAAATTAAATACTATTTTAAGGGCTTTTGTTCTGTGATCTTTGCAGGGACTTCAATTCCACGCTGTTTTTGTAGCCATATATAATTGCCATGTAGTTTAAGTGGCTTTGAATTAATGAATTATAAAGCAAAAGTTTTGTTTTCACATTAAAAATATTCTTGAATTTATACAATATTCCTATTGCCGGCGCTATTTTCGTTCTTAATTCACTGATGTGTAAACCCCATGTTAAGTTTTGCTGCATATTTATACCCAAATATTTCAATGTTGGCATTAGAAAATTTCTGTATCTCCAATAGAGACACTGAAAGATGTGTCATTTTGGAACAACGGGGTCGGAAACGAATAATTTTTGTCTTCGAGGAATTAATTATCAACTTGTTCAATCGACAATACTCCAATACGAGTTCAGCATCATGCTCCATTTGAAATTTTAGTATGACATCGTGATTGTAGGGATAGAGAAGGGTAATATCGTCAGCGTATATAACTAATTTACCAAAGAGTCTCAAATTAGATATATCATTTAAGTATATTGTAAATAACAAGGGTCCCAACACGCTTCCCTGCGGCACCCCATGTTCAATGATTCCACTATCTCCTTTCACTCCATTAATCTCCACATATTGTTGTCTGTTAGTTAAATAACTTTCAAATAGTTGGTGTTCATTTCCTTTCACACCGTAGTACGGAAGCTTGGCTAGCAGAATACGATGATCAACAAGATCGAATGCCTTTGAAAAACCATAAAATGTAGCACCAACTCCTGCATTTTTATTTAGACCGTCGCAAATAAAATTAACAACATTTACTACTGCTTCTTGAGTACCACTACCTTTCCTAAAACCAAATTGGAATGGGTACATTTGTCCAGTATTCTCAAGAAAATTTATAGCTGTTTGTGTATCAGTTTTTCAAACACTTTATCTACCAATGACAGCAAAGCTATTGGTCTAAAGTCACATGTTTTTTAATGAGACTTTTAATTTTGGTAATGGCACGATCTTAGAAATTTTTAGCACATCAGGATATATTCCGGTATTTATCATTTTGTTAAGTATAATGGCGAGATGCTCACTAATAGCGTCTTTAGACAAAATCAACACTTTGCCTGAGATTCCATCGTGACCAGGACTTTTGCTAGCATCTATGTTAGAAATTAGATCAATAATGTCTGATGCATTAACAGTATTAATACAAAAAGTATATCCACATCGTACTAGACTGTTTAAATGATTAAAATTATCGCCGTTGTTCAAACATAAATTCCCTTTCAATATTTTTGGAATATTTAAAAAGTATTCGTTGAATAAATTGCATTTAACTCTATCATCTTTTATTAATTCATCAGCATCGTTTTTTAACTGTATGCATTTACAACCACTATTCCCCAAGCATTCATTTAAAAAATTACAGCATTTTCGTGGATTTTGTTCGAATTTTTCAAGATTCCAGCTATCTTTATTATGCGACTGACGTTCTTGAGATTATTCTCTAACTTCGCATTTCTTCCTTGTTTTCTTCTTCTTGCCAATAGTTTATTTTTATAATTACGTAGAGATTGAAATTGATAATTCTCCCAAGGCGCTAGCATTGTTCTGGATGATACCTTTATTTCTTCAAGCGATGTCTTTCTTTTTACAATATTTTTAATTGTTGTTGTTATATTAAGAATGTCAGCTGAATGGTTACTGGAATGACAAAAGTTAGCAAAGTAGCTTTGTACTTCTGTAGCTATATTACTATAATTATAGTGCTTAAATGATCGTTTTGTTATTTGGTTATTTTTAAGCAAACTCTCCATACAACACCATATAATATTGTGGTCCGATAAGTTGAATTCTATTGAGACTATCTTCAGTCTTTCTGCTACATTACTATATACATGATCGACTGATGTTTTACTACTCGGCCGTGAAACCAGAGTATGACATGATTCATAACCTACACATGAGAGAGCCGACAGAATATTTGAAGCGCAGGAAGCTTTAAGCTTTAAGCAGATCAATGTTTGAGTCTCCAATAATTATGGCTGCAGTTCTACAGGGACCAGACAACTCATTTTCCAAGTAAGTTATAAAAAGGTTCAAGTTGCATTTGGGAGACCGATAAAACGTTGTAAATTTTAAGGGCATTCCATTAATTAAAAAATCATTTAAGGATATCCGAATACACTCCACAAAATGTTTGCTCTCACAGACTTCTACTTCATAAGTTAGATGATCACGTACATAACAGGAAGTGCCTCCGTATCCATCACTACGGCAACAATGTATAGCTTTGTATCCTGGGATACTATATATGTGAGCTATGTGCTTTTGAAACCATGTTTCTTGATTTGCAATAATGTCCGGTAAAACCAGAAACTGTGCGAGAACTGACTTAAATTTGTTAAATTTATTCAAAGAAGAAATGCTTCTGACGTTTACAGAAATCATATTAAACTTGTACTCATTATTATTTGAAACATTTTCAATGAATAAATCGATATTTTCAAAATATTTATTTTTATTTAACATTATAGAGTTTTAGTTGATCAAATAAACAAAGAAAATAAAAAAAGGTATTTAATTGTGTGTATTCTCTGGTGATAGGAAATCGGTTTGAATATTATTATCGTTATCATCGGTATCATCTTCTTCCAGTGATAAAAGTCTCATTGACCTTCTGCCATGGGCATTACGAGTAGTTGCTTCTATTAATAAGTCATGTACCTCCTCTTTTCTGCGTATTACTTTTGGCTTGTTTATAGCGCTTTTCTTCACATATATTTTTTTTTGCATTACTATAGATGAATTTATATCCAACAGTTTTTAATGTCTTGGCATAATTAAAAAGTTCTAATGACTCTTTACTTAGAAAGTCATTAACATAAACAGATTTAGTGCTTTCATTGTCTTTTAATTTTTTCTTTGCATCCATTAATTTGTTTTTAGCATATTTAGTGTTGAATTTTACAATCATCGACTGACTTTTATTGTTCACGTTCTTCTTTTTTAAAAAATTTGCCTCATCTATGTGTTCCTCACTTAGTTGTACTCCAACAGACTCTGAAAGCTTGATAACAGTTTCTACTGCATTTTTGTTTCCATCTTCACATAAACCATTGATCACACAATCGTTTTTAACGCGTTGATCGTTCAACATCTTTACAGTTTGTTGCAATTGTTTCACTTCAGATTTTAGCTTTGAATTTTCTTTTTCTACTATTTCAATTCTCTTTGCATTAATGTTAACGCTTTTAAATAGGTCTTCAAATTTGGAGGACATAACTTCTATAGATTCCGTCACTCGATCAATTTTGTTAAGTTTATCTTCAATACGTTGAAGTTGTTGTTGAATATTTGAATCACTACCACTTTTGCAAAAATGACAAAAATACTCCTCATCGGCATTTTTCAACAGATATTCGAATTGCTTTCTATCTATTTTTGTGCATCTTAAATGGAAAAATTTAGAGCATTTATAACACTCGATGAAGTCTTCTCCCTCAGTATTTATTTCTGACTCACATTGGGCACAAAACAATTTTTTCGGTTTTACACTCCTGCGACCAGTTTTTTAGGCATTATGTTATTATTTAGCTTTTGTAACGACCAACGAAGAAATATATCAACAGACACTGTTTACACAGCGTAACTCACTAAAGTTAATAGCTGTATATAGTTACAACTGATAGCATACTTTTAGGAGCATTTATATTTGTTCTGAATTCAATTTTATATAAAAATTCAATAGCATATTTTCATGGATAATAGTATATAAAAAGCTTTTTTAACTTTTATAAACATTTATTTAACATTCCAAAAAAAAATGTTCGTAGTTTTAGAACTTTTATATTTGACATTTGTTAAATCTCAGTAACACTCTTCTCTCAAGTTCATATGTTTTTGTTATATTTTTGTTATGCACTGTTTATCAACACGTTTAACATTTTTTTTAATGCAAAAAAAAACACTTTGATTTAAACTGTTTGAGCTTATATGTCGTGTTTAAATTACAATATTATCGTTTTTCATTTAACTTGTTCACTTTCTACAGTTTTATCAGACTTAAAACCGTAAAAAAACGTTTTGCGAGGAGCTTAATAGAAACACGTCCGTTCACTCTCACATTCTCTTGACTCTCAAACATAAAAATGTTAAACAAAATTGGTGAATTCACAGTACCTTGCTGTAACCCATTTACAACTATATATTTTCTTTTACTATTTAATTTTTTATTGCAAACTATAAACGATTTGTTGTTGATCATATTGTGAATAAGTACAATTATATGTATAGGTATTTTATATTGTTGTAGTTTATATATTAAACCCGGGATCCAGACATTATCAAATGCTTTTTCGAAATCAATTAGACAAGCACCAGTACAAAATGATTTGTTGGGATTCCAATTAATATTTGAAACAAGCACACTTATTGCATGAATAGTTAAATGTTTAAATTTGAATCCAATCTGTTTATTGCTTAACAGTCCTTCTTTTTCAAAAAATTTAATTAGAAAGTTATTTACCAAAACTTAAAAAACTTTGCTAATGTTAGGTAACATATTTATGGCACGTAAATTTTTTGGATTTTTTATATTTTTGTCCTTTTTAGGCAGGATAACTATCTTAGATGTCTTTCAAGCTACAGGGAAATATACATTATTTAAAATATTATTAAAAATAGTGCAATAATCAGAAACCATCCTTTCTGGGATATTTTTTAAAATTATATTAGGAATTCCGTCTAATCCTGATGACAATTTCCCTTTAATATTTTTAAATATATACGTCAATGAGTTTATATCAACGAATAGACCATCGGATGTGTTATTAATTACCTCGTTTGCTTTATTATTTGCATTAAAGTACGTACCAACAATGTTATTGTGTTCATAATACGTTTTCCTACTTATAAAACTTGAAAAACAATTTTGAACATTGAGATGATTTGGGTTATTGTTATCGATCTCTTTATATGAATAAACAGATTCTAAGAATGACCCTATTGTATCTAGAATTTGAACTTCATCTTCAACAATGTATTTGTTTTTCATGGTCAACTTTCTGTAGCTCCTGAACATTTATCCCTGCATATCTGAGTAGATTTTCATTCTTGAATGGTATTTCTAAAAATGGAATATCTAGCGGAACTACCTTTTTAAACTGTTTTTGAGTTCTCTAAACATGCTTGTTGGGTCTTTTTTATCCATGTTTTGCAATTTTTGTCTTATGTTACTATTAACTAATTTAAGTTGAGTTTAAACCATAGTAAGTTCCGTTATAGGCAGTACAATTTCGAATCTGTTGTTCTTTTTTATTATTGTAAGAAGTCTGCTTTTCTCTTTTTGTAGTGATTTAATGGTTGAATTAAGATATTTATTTGTTGAATTCTTGTTTGTGTATTTGGGGACTGATTTTTCTATGGAATTAGTTATATATTAATTTAGTTTTAATAAATAAAAATCTATTTCAGAATTGAATTCAGATTTCTATCGTTTGCAATTAAGTCATTAGCATTTATTTCGTCTGTTATACATTTTTTAAGCTTTTTTCAATCAGTCATTTTGAAATTAAACAAAACATCTGGTGTTTCGTTGAAGAATGTCAAGGGGTGGTCCATTCGTTCATTAAGAATTATAATCTGTATTGCGCTATGGTCACTATCATAGTCTAAATTTTTGAGACAATTTAATGAGTCGTTTTCTCTTTTTATGAGAAGACGTGAATCGGCCATGCAAAGGTCTAAGAATGCTTCACTTCGTGGATATGGGGATATACTGAAAAATATAACTTACAACGAAATTCAATTTCTTTTGCTTCCATCCAGCCTTTCAAGATATTTCCTTTGGCGTTGCCATGGATATTACCCCAATTCGAGTGTTTGCAATTTAAATCTCCTGCGAGTAAGTAGTAATTATTAGGATTTTGTTAATTTAATGACTTGAAGAGCAAATTGAGGTCAGTCTGATGGAAATTATCATTATTCCCAGAAGGATAGTACACTGATATAACAAAAAAAGTTTTTATATGTTATTAAAGGTATTTTAATTATGTCTTATTTGAGTATTTGATATGTTTTCTTACGAGTATTGCCGTTACACCGCCTCTCGAGGAGTTGGGCCTATCTCGTCTAATTACAAAATAGTTTTTAAAACTGATTTTGTGTCTTGAATTTAATTTTGTTTCATTTAGTAATGCCAAATCCGGGTTATATTTATCTAAAAAATTGCATAAATCATCTCGTCTATTATTTCTAATAATAGAATTGACATTAATTTCAATTATTTTGAGATTATTCGTTACATTTTGATCCATTATTTATATTTCTAACAAAGAGAAAATAGTATCTATTCTAGACGTTTGTATTTGTAATTGTTTATGTAGATTTATCATTTGATTTGATAGGTTAACTATCGAATTATTCAATTCTTTAAGGATTGACTGCATCTGATCGTTTCCATTATTTGGTCATGATGGCATATTATCTTTGATGATGTTGGGATTGTTCCCATTATTCACATTATCTCTGGTGATGTTGACATAGCTCACATTCGAGTTAATATTCGCATATGGATTACGCATTCTGTTTTGAGCTAAATGTTATTTTTTCTTTCGAAGTTTTTCCTGAACTTCTTTATATTTTTTCACATCCTTTAAAGGATGCGGGATGACCATATTTTTCACAAAGGACACAGTAGAGTTTATCACGCTCTTCTTTTGGAACATTGTTCAATTTACATTTGCCTATGTCATGATCTTCATTACATTTTACGCATCGTCTGGGTAAGTGACAGTTCGTTGCGCTATGAAAAAACTTTGACACCTTCTACATTCCGTTATTTCAGGTTCCCTTAAAGCTTCCCAACGGATGTCCAAATGCATTAGTTCAGTAATCTTTTTTAGTTCGCTAACTTTACTTTCCCCGCTTATTTGTACAAGGAAAATAGGTAAATCACGACCTTCATTTATTGACTTAGGTGTTTTAAATTGACTAACTTTTATTATTTTCAAATGATCATTTTGAAATGCGCATAATTCTTTGAAAATTACATCAGTTTTTTGTCAGCGTTTAGATTTTTTAACAAAAAAGTTTTTGTTTTAATATATTTAGGAGTAAACGTGAAGAATTTTGTTTCAGTTTTTTTAAATATGTTACAACTAGTATGTTGTAATCATCGATTGATTTCAAAATAATCTTATTATTTTGTTTTATTTTAAAGTCATTTATTTTGAGACCATCTTCAATAAATTTGACAAGTTCATTAGAACTAACATCAAATATGTTGATGGGTGATATTTTTTTATTTTTGTTCTCATTTGTTTTATTCTGATTATAATTTTTACTCTCAGTTTCAGTTGAGTTATTTACATTTTTATCTGTCCCGTTGTTAATTGAGTTTTTTGATGTTGTTGGTTTTTCATGTTCTTTATGAACATGTTTTACGAAATTCTCTAATCACTCATGATTGCAATCATTCTCATCGAGAGTGTCTAATAGAGCATAATAATTATTACTTTTTTGTTGTTTTGCCATTGTATTTTCGAAGTTCTCAGATCTTCGTTTTATTGCTACTTGTTGAACATTTTCTTTTGAAGAATTTTTTAAGAGCCTTAGGCTCACTCATTTCTATTATTAGTTTTTTTAGAGTCTATTATCTCTTTTTTGCGTTTACAATGTAATTTAATGAAACACGCGAATGTTATACGCGTGAACAAAATAAATTGTCGGTATAGCAAGAATATTTTTCCGCAGTACGTCTGTCTATCATGGCAGTTACAAGTGAACTCTCCGCACAAAATACCTGACACAGTCGTATCTCCTTTTGATGAAGCAATTGGGCTATTTGAGTGGAATATGCTGTGGCTATCTGTTATGATTGGAGCTTCCCGATATCTAACTTTCGTGTTGTGTCTGTTCGTACTTTGTTCGCTACATTTAACCGGGTGCGTACCTTTACTGCAACAAGGTAGTGGTCCGAGTCTATGTTTGCTCCTCGGAACGAACGCACATCCAACACGCTCGATGAATGTCTTCCATCTATCACAGCGTAATCAATTTGATTTCTTTTTTTCTGATCTGGAGACAGCCAGGTGCCCTTATCGATGTCGAGATGTTTAAATCTGGTGCTGCTAACTACCATGTTTTTTGCCGCTGCGAATTTCCCGACTGTGTGGCCAAAGGTATTTTCCTTTCCAATTTTGGCATTAAAATCGCCTATAATATAATTTTAATGTCATGGGCAGGCCAACTGGAGACCTGGTGTTTAACATCCGACCAAGTACAAATCCGCAACCAAACTCATGCATTATGTCATAGCAGCTATAATACAGTGCGTCACCTTTAGGTGTTGTTACGGCGCCTTTCAAATTCCATCGTATTCCAGTACGGCAGTAATGTGCGTAAACGGCACCTCTCTATAAAGAGTGCGAACATTCCAGGTGCAGATTCGCAGATCATGGTCCTTAAAACGTTTATGTGGGGCGTCAACTTCAAAGGGATTTGTTTTTTTTTTTTTTTGTTTTTACATAGTAGGCAGCTATTTTCTAGGGGAGGGTTACTAACCCGGCGCCTAAACCAAAGTTTTTTAACGTTCTTATGGGTGAACGCTCGGCACATTTTAGCTCACCACCTTTAACGGATGTTAAAGGCAGCTACCCCAGTGACACCATGGGGAGGTCAGTGTCCACTTGAGATGAGAGAGGGACCAAGGTAAATCCTGGGCTTTGCCATGTTAAAGTCGGTAAGGACTGTTCCTTGATATCTTTCATCCCCTACGTCACCCGATCACACCACTTAAATCGCCTGGTTAACGTTGGCATATACTCGACAACCACCGCTTCCAGAATCTACCTCGCAAACTTCTAACAATTTACCACTGCTTCTACAGTCGAAAGATTTGATCATATGGAACGTTACAGGCGATTGTGGAAAGTTGCTCCAAGAAAGTTTTGATTTGCCGTACGGGGCTCCTCCTTATAACGGCTTAAGGGCACATGAGTGAATGGCCTAGAATTTATTATTTTTTCTGCTTCAATACGAGTAAGTAAAGACTGTAGAATGTGTTCCTTTGGAGAGGTGTCCTTCATCCTTTGTCGAAAAACTTTGTACTAACCTCCCCACAGCGGGGAAAGCCAGTCACTCTGCATCGAAAGACTACAGACCTATAAGCTTATCCTCCTTTCTCCTCAAGACACTCGAACGACTGACCGATCTGGAGATTAATAGCTTTGCAGACACTGCCTCGCTGAGCAACTCGCAGCATGCTTGCATAATAGGTGAATCTGTGGAAACCGCTCTTCATGAGGTCATGGGTTTTATTGAGAGAAACATGGAGAATTCAAACTTTATCTTGGCGGCTTTCCTGGATATAGAAGGAGCTTTTAACAACGTAAAACTTGAGTTCATTCATCTCTCGCTTAGACCGGTCAACACCCCGGAAACCCTGATATGCTGGATAAATAGGATGCTGGAGAGCAGGATCATTAATTCTAGTATTGGAGAGTTGACGATAAGGAAAACAGTAACTAGAGGTACCCCCAAGGTAGGTCTACCCTCACCGACAATCAGGGCATCAAGGTTGTCGCATACGCGGATGATGTGGTTATATTGATAACTGGCAAATTCTTGTCCACAATATCAGAGCTTACGCAAAGAGCCTTATCAAAGCTGTCCCGTTGGGCCACCGCAAATGGCCTTGGTGTAAATCCAACGAAAACAGAACTGGTATTGTTCACCAGAAAGCGTAAACTCGGCGACTTTGTGCCACCAACATTGGATGGAGTGCAATTACATCTATCTCCTTAGGCCAAATACCTAGGTACAATCCAGGGGCTCAATTCTTGTTCTATGAAAATTTGAAATGAAAACTGTTTTAAAGGAAATAAATGTCAAATGAAAAAATTTATAAAGCAAATATTTTTCATTTCAAATTTTCATAGAACAAGAATCCAGCCCCTGGATTCACAATTGAGATGGAAGAGGAACGGACGAAGAGAGGTATGATTGCACAGTGCAGTTCTTAATTATACGAGTAGAAGTTTTTGGATTCGATGATATTAAACACTTTGCTGAACTCAGTTCTTGTTTCAAATGTTACATAGTTTTGACAAATAACAATCGATCATTATTGAACCCCACATAATTATTGGCTAATAATAAGCAAATTAATTAACAAGCACTCCACCCTTACCGATTGACAACTTGTGAACTTGTAAACGTCTGGAAAGGAACTAAAAAAATCGCGAATTTTATTTTTTGGAAAATACGTAAAAAATGTCTGTCGCCTTTTCTGACAGATATGTGCCATCAGCCTGTGTGAATTTGTGACTATGAACAGATCGAATACCGGCTACACAACCAAAATATTTTCCCCAAAAATATGTATTCGGGTAGTTTTTATGTGTGTTGTGCTGCAAATCTTTTCTTTTCTTGGGAGGCTTTGCTCTTCCCGGAAATGTCTATATACAAAATGTTTGCGCAAATTATCATCTGACGGGATTTCTAAAACTTTTTGCCTTTGCAGAATCCCGACTTTCCAATGATATCGCAAGATATATCGTCAATATATCAGATGTACTTACTCTGATACGAGTCCGACACCTACGCTCATACGTTTTTCGAGATCCAGACTTCTGACTTTTGCTATTAAACGATATAATTGCACTCTGGACTCTAAATTTTATTAAATCCAAAATTTAAATGTCTAGAAATTTCCATTATTACCGAAGTTTCTGACTCTTGCACCCATGTTCATACTCCTTCCCATAAACCCGCCACTCCACTCCATGAAGTGCATATGACTGATATCAGTTTTAAAAATTTACTCACTTTTAAAATTCCCAAACAAAAAACAAATAACTTGAATTATATTAAAAAATATGTTTTATAAAATATTGAAGATTTTTTCAAGCTATTTGGTTCAGTTGAATATGTTTTGAACATTAAATTTTAAGGCATTTTATGTATTTTTATATTTGTTCATAATTTTTGTTGGATATCCTGTCAAAACTTTTTTTCTTATACTTGAAGCGTTGAACCATAAATAATTGTAAAAAAAACAAAATGTTGCTTTCAAAAAATAGCTGTGTTTTTTTACGTTATAATTAGTAATAATTATTACTAATGTTGCAGATTTTGACATTTGTATAAAGGAGAAGTTGCTGACAAAAATGTTTCAGCAACATTTAGTAAGTGAAAAGACCCCCCTAATATTTTACACTAAAACGTGCAATTTTGTTGTTGCAAATATATTGGCCACCACTGTATCTCGAATATGACATAACAAACATGGAGTATATTCATTACGAAATTTGTATTTGATAGTGGAATGATATGACATGAAGGAGTAATTTCGATTTCATTGTATGTTTCTGCCGAAAAGTGCATATAAAAACAAGTAAGAAAAGCGTTAAGTTTATACCCTCCACCACTAATTTCAGCCATTTTGGTGGATTAATGTGGCCACAACCTTAAAAATACCGAAATTCGGAAGGTACCGTTCTATGGGGCTATATGATGGCGTGGACTTATACCTACAAATTTCTGGGGGAAAGTTTTATACGCCTAAAGAAGACTAAATACCAAATTTCAGCCATCTCGGTGTGATAATGAGGCTAAAACGTTCAAAATATCGAAAATCGGGAGATATTGTATTATGGGGGCTATATCAACACGTGGACCTATATAAACATTTTATGGTAGAAATGTTTCTTAGCCTCTGGAAACACAAAATACAAAGTTACAGCCGATTCTTTGGTCAAATGGATCTAATACATTCAAAATATATTAAAATGACGCGTACTTTATAATGGGCCTTATGTGGTGCCTATACCAAAACGTGGACCTATATAACCCAACTTTGGTAGGAATGTTTTCTAGCCTCTGAAGACACAAAATACCAAATTACAAGCAATTCTGTGGTCAAGTGGATCTAATACATTCAAAATATATTAAAATGACGCGTACTTTATATGGGGCCTTATATGAGGGCCATACCAAAACGTGGACCTATATAACCCAACTTTGGTAGGAATCTTTTTTGGCCTCTGGAGACACAAAGTACCAAATTACAACCAATTAGGTTCTAAAATGGGCCAAATATCTTAAAAATTCCTTAAAACGACGACGCGTCACGCGTCATTTTGTATGGGGGCTATACGAAAGCGTGGTCGTACATAGCCCGCTTTCAATACCAAAAGTCCTACGTAAATATAACATATTTTCCCAAAATTTCATCAACCTACGTCAATCCGTTCGGACGCTAGAGTGATTTCCACAGACGGACAGACGGACGGACATGGCTATATCGATGTAGAATTGCACGCTGATCAAGAATATATATACATTGTGGGGTCTACAATGATTATTTCGAGTAGTTACAAACGTAGTGACAAACTTAATATACCCCCATCCTATGGTGGAGGGTATAAAAATGTAAAATATTTTCTTACAAAACTTGTTAATGATGTACATTTTCTGTTCAGAAACTTCAAAATAATAAATGTTTCTATCTGAAATCTTCAAATACAAAAAAAAAAGTTTTATGAGAAAGAAAATGTAAAAAGTTGTTACAGTAGATTAACAAATTTTGTTCGACCAAACCATTGCGGGTGGCCCCGGGCCCTATGGCCCCCCCGGCGTACGTCCCTGATTGCACTCTATTCATGTAAGAATTCAATTGGGAAAAGCTAGGGATTAAATCCATCTATTACTGTTTAATACTGTTGTGAGACCCATCTTATCCTACGGATGCCTTCTCTGGTGGCACGCGCTTCGAAAGAGGGCAGCCTCGATTCTGATAACTGGAGCTTTTAGAAGTAGACCGCAAGCAGCTCTAAATGCGATGTTGAACCTCTTGCCCATGAGACTCAGCATCAAAGGTCAAGCAGCACGTAGTGCCCTAAGGCTACATGAATTGAATCGTTGGCGTGACAGCACCTACGGACATGCATGCATTCTTCGGGAGCTAGGACCAAACCTTAGCTTAAATCTGCAGGGGAAATTCAGCGACTACTTATCACCAGTCCAAAGATTTGAAGATTTTGAGGTCGTTATCCCTAGTAGAGATGACTGGATCCGTAGTAACCCTCCTCTGGACGGTCTGGCTTTCTACACAGACGGTTCCAAGATGGAAGAAGGTACCGGAGCTGGCGTCTACTGCGAAAAGCTTTGTCTCGAATACTCATATAGGTTGAACTGCGACTGTAGTGTTTTCCAAGCAGAAATCTTCGCGATCAAAATGGCTGCAGAGTTGATAAAAAGTCTGGATGCAGAAATCTTTGAACCGGTGACTATCTTCGTTGATAGTCAGCCGGCCGTTAAAGCCATCAAATCCTCCAACATCAAGTCTGAGGCCGTTCTTGAGTGTAGAACTGCTTTGGTGAACCTCACAAACGCAGTCCGACTCTGCTGGGTACCGGGACACTGCGACATTATGGGAAACGAGAAGGCAGATGAACTGGCAAGACATGGATCCCAATCAACAAGTCTAGCAATAACTGATTCAATCAAACCACCCATATGTCACATTTTTCGGAGAGTGGAGACGTTCTTTGAAGAACGAGCCAAGGAACTATGGCAAAATGAATCAAGGTGCAACGTGTCGAGGGCCATTTGGCCGACTCTATCAACAAACAGAACAACTTCACTCTTAAATTTGAGCAAATCGGAAATCAGGGTATTGACGGGAGTCATCACCGGTCATTGCAACATCCGAGCTTTTATCGGCAAATGGCAGGATGATGGCGTGGATTATTGCAGGCTCTGAGGAGGAAACGGAGACTATTGAGCATATTTTATGTCGTTGCCCGATGTTAACTCGAAAGCGATATAGATTAACAGGAGAATGCTTCCCTCCAAGCTTAACCTTCTACTCAAACATGGAACCAACAATCATAAATAACATTATCAAAAATTTGAATTGGCAGGGACGGCGCGACCCGTAAGCGTAACTACTTCTCTGACAGTTTTCTACCATCACCAAATAAATCATCCTCCTTTCTTTATTACATTTTCATCTTTAATGATCCATGTGTTATTACTTTCCCATCCCCACCCTCTTTTTCTTGTTTTTTCTCTCTTGTCTCTTCTTTTGTCTTTTCAGGTACTTCTGAACTTCTTTTTTCTGATTTATGGATGATCACAATGGACCGAAAGGTCTCCGAGTGGCGTAGTCAATATATATATATATATATATATATTGACTACACATCCTCAAAGCTAAACCTTGTACTAACCACAACAAATTTTCTTTAAATCATCAAACTCTCAACTCTTTTAATGAACGGGAAGAGCATATAGATAACAAAAATATTTCGGTAATATGCATGAATATTCGTTCTATTAGAAAGAATTTCACCGAAATTATAACTAGAATTAATAGCATAATTAACAAAATAACAATAATAATCCTCACAGAAACAAATATATGCGATGACGAAACTCAACTTTATGAAATAAATGGTTATCATTCGGTATTCCTGAACAGAAAAAATCGAGGAGAAGGAATCGCTCTTTATATAGCGGATCAAATATCGTTTAAAAATGTTGATACACATACTGAATTTGTCGAATCCTTACAAGTTGAAATACGAGTAAGTGACAACAAAATAATAACAATTATTCCTTGCTATCGGCCACCCCATTTAAATAAAAAAACTTCATCGAAGAACTAGATAAATGCCTTAAAAAATCAACAAAAAGCAAGACATAATATTAGCTGGTGATATGAACCTAGACATTACGTCTAACACCATGTCAGCAAAGAGCTATTTGGATATGTGTGCTTCAAACGGTCTTTAATGTGTTATGACTGGTACAACTAGAGAATGTGAACGCAGTGAGAGTAAAACTTGCATTGATCACCTATTCGTAAGACAGAACACTCGAAACAATATCAAATCAGCAATTATCGCCACAACAATCTCAGACCATTATGCGATATTTGGATGTATTGAACATGAACATGAAACCACAGCAACAAATCCATCCAACATAGCATTGGAGAAAACAATAATTAATAATAAAAAAGTAAATAGCTATATTAAACAAGTAGACTGGAGTAGTATTGCAAATGCAGATTATGGAACAAACGAACTATTTAACAAAATATACAACATTTTTACTGAAATTTATAAAAAGTCGACCGAATCCAAAAAAATAATGAAAAACAGAAGTGGGCAACCATGGCTTACTGAAGAGCTACTAAACTGCTGTAAAGCCAGAGATAAGTTATATAAAAAGTACCACAAAAGTAAAACCACAGTAAATGAAAGACTATATAAAACATTTAACAACCAATTGAATAAAAAAATAATTTTTGCCAAGAATGCATATTACCACTGTAAATTTGTCCAATGCAGAAACAATATCCGCGAAACTTGGGCGACTATTAATGAAATTATCGGTAAAAAATGCAGCAGCATTGACGAAACCGTGAAACTAAACTTTACAAACCCAAACCTTATCGAAGTCACTGAACTTTTTGCACAACAGTTTAAAACCAATGTCGAAAGAATAGTATATGTATGTGATCAAGAGACCCTTCCTGCCACACAAACAAACATCATTAATTCAATTTTTCTTGAAAATACGAGCGTAGTAGAAGTCAGAAACATCTTAAAAAGTCTGAATTTACGAAAAAGTGCGGGAACAGATGGCATTCGCGCAGTGGATCTCAAAAACAATGCAGACTTAATATCACCAATTCTGACGGATTTTATAAATAAAAGCATGAACGAATCAACCATTCCCGATCTTCTGAAAGTATCAGTTGTTCGACCAATACACAAGAGTGGGAGCAAATCAAACTGCGAAAACTACCTGTCATTGAAAAGGTTCTAGAAGAGATAATTTCGAGGAGATTAAATAACTTCCTAACGAAACACGACATTATATACAAAAACTAATACGGATTCCAAAAAGGAAAAAACATCAACCAACTTTTGGGAAACTTCACAAATCTTATAAACCAAAACCTTTCCGAACAAAAACAGAGTCTGGTCATGTTCATAGACTTCAGCAAAACATTCGATACGTTGTCACATCCGAATCTGCTAAGTATATTAGAAAATAATGGAATAAGAGGACACAGCCACAATTGGTTTGAACAGTACTTAAACTGCAGAAGATTCAAAGTAAAGATTGATAACCATACAAGCAGCGGGTACCTGTCAGACTATGGAGTACCACAGGGCTCAAAACTTGGACCTATTCTATTCATAGTATATGCTAATAACATGGTAGAATCACTCGAAGAAGATAGTATCACTTTTTCGTACGCCGATGACACAGCCATATATATAATTGTTCCACAAACATCCCAGATGGGACAAGGGAGACTTCTCTCATATCAATGAGTGCACCCCGATTCATATTAGCTCAATGATATGGGACCTACAGTTTATCGCCGAGTCCGAACGGCGTGTCTTAAGACACCACTTGTATAGAAGTTTTACACAGCCATAATAGTTTCAGATAAATCCATACGTATGGCTGAACTTAGAATGCAAAAGGTAATGGATAAACAAGATGGTGCCACGACAACGGATTGGTAATAAACGCCAATAAAACTAAATTGATGCACTTTCGACCGAAACATATACCTTCCACAGATATCTCAATAAAATTTCACAACTACGAATGTCTTCACCGAAGTACTTCCGCCAATCAACAAGGATATAACACCTGCACGACACAAATTGAAGTCGTAGAAACCCTTAAATATCTAGGAATAATGTTAGACTGCAATATGAAATGGAAACCTCAGATAGATAACATTAGGAAAAAACTACGGAAATCATCTTATGCTTTGTACCATCTGAGCGTCTGCGCCCCTTATCATGTGTTGCGTCAAGCATACTTTTCCCTTGTCGAATCCTACTTAAGTCATGGAATATCAGCATGGGGTAGCGCATCGAACTGCCGATCCCTCCAACTTGCTCAAGATAGGATACTTAAAAAGCTTATGAAAAGCCTACACAGATCTGAAGAACGTCAACAGCAACGAAATCAAAATAGAAATATATACAAAGATCTGCGGGTATTAAACATAGAAAACCTGTACAAAACAACAATAATAAACGAATTTTACGATGACAAAAACTTACTGCAACCCATAGATCACACTCAGAATGCGAAACAACGTGCTGAAGGAAGATTCAAGATACCCCGTTTTAAAAATGAGTATGGCAAAAGATCCCTAAATGTGAGCCTTCCAACAACCATGAGTACAATACCAGTATCAATACTACACACAAGAAACAAATTTAAAAGAAAGAAGTTAATAAAACAATTTCTTATAAATTCACATTAATATATTCTCCCTCATGAATTAAAGTAATATTAATAATGTATTTTTTTGCTAGTAATACTATTATATTATACAACTACAGCTGAACTACAAATTGTTTCAATATTTGTATATAGTCAAAATACTTTTTAAGTCCATCCTGCCTACAAGCCTACAGCTTCGCGGGATTAATGAATTGTACATGATTATTATATGAATAAATAAAACAAATTAAAAACAAAAAAAAAAACTTACTTATGGAATCCAAAATTTCCTCCTTATCTCACATATAACTGCTTCATGTTTTTGATGTTTTATCTGGCATGATGATAACTTACCACAAGTTTCGTAAAATAGTGATCCTTAGGAAATATCATCGGTCGTTACATACAATATGGAATAAAGCTGGCTGCATCAATTTTTACATAAACTCTCAATAATCCATTTTTGTCAATATAAGGAGTTCAATTTTTAATTTATTTTCTTTGAGACTGGTTTTGCCCTTTCAATAGTTCTGATGTCTTCAGCAAATTATTGTATTTGAACTTGACGGCATAATCCTGCATCAGCTTCATTTAAATAATACGCATTTAAATCAGGTGAATTATTTGTCCTACCATGCTTTTAAACGAATATATGATGAGAATCTATCAATGACAATAACATTATTTGGAGTATCCTCCCATTGGCTTAACTTCATCATTACCCTCTTTGCAGAGGGCAATGTTTACAAAACGCACTGACAGCTTGCAAAATGTACTGATTGCTACCAATATCATGATTACATCCCGGCGAGAGGAATTATCAATTGGCTTTTCAGTTTTTGAAATGATGATTTTTTAGTGAAAACCTGAACTAACTTCTCGGCTTTCCCAAAAAACAAAAAAAAAAGAACACCAGAACAAAATATTTGCAAGCTGACAGCACGATTCAACTAAGAAATCATCGATTTCTGTTAAGTTGAAATAACATCAGCACATTTACCTGTGAGCATGTTGTTGGAATTTTATTTAAAAAATTCCCTTTTGTGCGTGCCTTCGCTGTTTTTTGTTTGTTTTGTTTTACTGATCGCTACCAATTTCATGAAGGGAATTATCAATTGGCTTTTCAGTTTTTCAAAAATAATAGCGAAAGCTTATGTCACATTTCTTCTTCGTTCAATTATAAACGATATCGAAAACTCAATTTTATTATATTTATATTTTTTTATTATATCTTGTGGCGTCATCGGCTACGTTGTCCTCTGTTGGTACCCATTCCCAATTGCTAAATTTTTTAGATGCCAATATCGTATGGGCCGCATGCGGCTTATAATTTTTATGACGGCTGTAAATCCATTTAAAACAGTCTTTGAATCACTCCAAAGGGTTACCTGTTCTGGTGCCAATTTATGATAAGCAAGTATATTTTGTTTTATTCGTTTCCTGATACGGCGGCTTGTAATTTCAGGCGAGGAATCGATAACCTTTTAAAGGTTGAACATTTATTTTTAGAACATATAAAAATAAGTCCAATTTTAGTTTCTGTTGTAATAAATCGCCTATAGGCGACAGAATCAAAAACTAACACAGGCTTTTTATTTTCTTTGTTTGGATTAATAATATGACAAGTTCAATTTTCTATTTTATATCAGGTTAATATTTTCCGATGAAAACTCTCTTGAAAATTCCGGTGTCGATATTATTTGCCTCTCTGAGAATTGGCTTCATTCTTCGATCTCCAATAGCTTATGTCATGTTCATACCAGCATTTGAAACACGTTGTTCGTTCTCATAATTACGTACGCGAATTAACCCGTTCATACGACATGGTACACAATTCATAGCAACATGATTCATATTTTCATACTTTTTATTTACAGATTTTAAAGAAAGTTTTAGTTAAAAGACGAGTAAAATTAATTGATATGAAATGTAAAATTATTTGTCCTTCTTTCAGATATCTATTTAATATTAACTAATATTATTTTAATTCATGTTTTCTTTTTTTTTTTTTTTTGTCACAATTTTGGTGTTTCCAGCATATTTTCAAATGTTTTCTATTTTAAAAATTAACGAGAGAGAGACCTCCCAAAATAACTTTTTGGTATACAGACTTTCCGGCAGGCATTTGATTTTTGTTTCTAAATTTGTAAGCGAATTTGAAACGATGGACAAAAAATGAAACTGCAATAAAAGAGAAGGCAAAATTTGATATGATTTGAATGTATACTAGTTGTTAAACCGTTTACTTTTCATTCATATTTTGGAGTTTTTCTAAAAATGTTTGGGTTTTTAATAAATTTTTAAATTTTGTATTTTTCCTGTCATAATTACTTTATTTCGATAAATTCTCTCATTTGTTAGAGATGGGACATATTTTATCGTCGCTGAACAAAGTACAAAAATCGTCCATCGCTCACCAAAATTTTGTATGGGGAATTAAGAAATTAATTTGTCGTTCGGGGTTGAACGACGAAAAGAGAGCGAACAACGTTCGGTATGAACATGGCATTAGTTAAACTACAAGGATTCAATGTGTATAAGTTAGATATGGATCGTCGCGGAGGAGGTGTAGCCATTTTCGTTAAAAATGCATTAAATTCCAGATTCAAGATCAAATCAAATGTAGACGACCAAATAGAACACGTTTTTGTTGAAATAAAACGTATCAATGAGAAGATGTTGATTGGATGTATATATCGCCCCAACAATACAATTGACATTCAACATATTCAAGATATTCTGGTGAATATAACTATGGGATACAATAAATTTTTCATCACTAGAGATTTTAACTCCAACATTTTAAGTGATTCTTCACTGACTAACATAATGTCATCACTAGATTTACATGCAACGAATATAACATGTCCAACTCACTTCTCACCGACTGTAAGCACTCTTCTTGATTTGTTTTTCGTAAATGATCCTTGAAAAGTTCTTCTCTATGAAGATCAGTGCTCAGCGCCATGTTTTTCCAAACATGCCATGATTGTTTTTCTTATGACTTTAACATAACTGAGCATAGTCAAACTTATACATTTCGAGACTACCGAAATCTGGATTACAATTAGCTACACGATAGGTTCCACCAAATTAATTAAAAAAAACCAAGCCATGGTTTAGCTCCAGTATTAAAACTTCTATAGCTGCGAGGGACATAGCATATTCGAGACGGAAGGGTTACAAAACTCCTGAACTTCATGAAGTGTTTTGTGACGCAAGAAATACGGTAAACTATCAAATTAAATCAGCTAAAACTGAATATTATTACACACGCATTACTTCAGCATTAGACTCCAAAAGAAAATGGAAAGTAATTAAAGATATTGGAGTGGCAAAATCGAATACTTCTCGGCCGTGTCACGCTGACGCAGGCGAGCTTAATCAAACATTCATATATACATATTCCTTCGGCTCAAGTTGATCCTACCTTCTACGGCTCTTATGTCGATACTTTGGATGATGCATCGAGCGAGGGAAGATTTGAATTTCGTTGTGTAACTAATGATGAAGTTCTCATAGTTTTACTCAAATTAAATCCAATGCAGTAGGTGCACATAATATTGATCCGAAGTTCATACGAATATTACTTCCGTTGTTATTTTCGTTCTTTAGACATATCTTTAACACTATTTTGACTACTAGCGTGTATCCCACGCTTTGAAAACATTCAAAAGTAATTACTTTGCCAAAAAACAATTTGGAATATCGACCTGTATTCATTCTATCATATCTCTCAAATGTTGTTGAGAAACTTATTCATAAAAAATATCTGAATATTTATATCGTGAATCACTGCTAACTAAGTTCCAGTCAGGATTTCATGCAGCCCGTAGCTGCGTCAGCGCTTCGGTGGAAGTGTCGGAGTCTATCAGGAGTGAAATATGCGATAATAGGGCATGCCTATTAGCACTGCTTGATCACTCCAAAGCCTATGATACCATAGACCATAATTATTTTTGTTATCAGCTACGCAGTTTTTTCAATTTTCCAATGCCTCCACAAAACTACTTCAAACATACTTGTCAGGTCGAACACAGACGGTTTTTTGAATAACCCTACACCTAAACCAGTAGGTGTACCACAGGGTTCGATCATACGTCCACTTCTTTTCTCGATGTAATGAGATCCCCCTAATGACCTCACCCTACAACTAACTCTTAGCAGAATTCAAATGTACGCTGATGATGTACAAATTTACATGAGTGGTGATGTAAATAACTTTAGCGAGTGCGTTCGACTATTCAATGAAGATCCCGACAGGGTTGATAAATGGGCTAATGCAAATGGCTTTGCCTTAATCTTTAATAAAAGGTTTCAGATGGAAGACATCAATATTTATATTAATCAAGAAAATAATGTCACTTGTAGAAACTGCAAAAAACTGGGGGTTGCTTTTAATTTCTCTCTCAGCTGGTCAAACCATGTAAATGTGGCGGTAGGGCAGACTTATTCTAAACTGCGCACATTATGACGCACGCACTCGTTTACCCCTACATATATGTGGGAACTTTTAGCTAAAACCCTCTTGATACCTGGGTTAACATACGGATGTGAGCTCTTCGCTTATTGCAACGCGCAGAGTCGGAGTAAGTTGAATATGGCCTATAATAGTATCATCCGATATGTGCATGGTCTAAGTAGAACTTAACATATAGCACAATTTTCAATTTCTCTATACGGTATTACTTTTGATTCTATTCTCAAAACGAAAACATTAGTATTTCTTCATAAGATGATTTACAAATAGACACCAAGGTACCTGTATAAGTTTGATACGTTCTAACACAACTTCTCGAGCTCAGTCGATCACGTAGAGCGCAGATGCCAACGAGCGGTGGTTGTTGAGTTTTCTCTCATTGAAATATGTAAATGTAATTTTATAAATCGACTCAGTAGTGCGATTCCGTAACTCCTTAACGGCAGAATTAACGACGAATGTCGGTAGTTAACGATAGCTGTCGGTAAATGTAATTCTGTATACCAATTTTAACGATTTTTGTCGGTAAAATGTGTCGTTAATTACCGAAAATTGTTGTTAAGTTAACAACCAAAAAAATGTAGTCGTTAAGACTTAACGACAGTCCCTTATGGCAATATTTAGCAGATTTCTTAGCTGATTTATGTTAATAGGGCGGGTATAGAAGGTAATCTCCGCTTATTCAGGACAATTTTTCCTAAGGCATATAGATGAGGGTTAACTTATACATATGACGGCTACGCTAAAAAGTACACCATTTTTTTAAAGAAGAAAAACACTAGCTAAAGCTTCAAAAGGACTCAAGGGTGGGACTGTTATAAAGGACATACTCAAAGAATTGCATACTGCTTTCTAGAAGACTTCCTTTGACATTAATGCCGTATTGAGGACAAAACGTGTATAGTATTGTTTTAACTATCTTTAAATATGTAAAGTCAAATGACGATAACGCGGATCATCACTGAAGGAGCTTAAGTCATGTAAAATTTCAAAGCTCAATCTTCATATGATGAAACTAGCCCTTCTCTTTTCGCTGTTCCAATTTCCTGGCACACCCCAAAATATGACCTTAACTTTGTAATTAGAAAAAACGGCGCTTTAAATACCAATAATATTTCACCATTTATATTATATTTCTGACCAATGATACGGAATGATTATTTTTACTTTTCATCCTAGAATATTCGCTTTTATTGCTTAAAAATAATGAAAACATCTTTACTGCCATCTGTAGAGCCAACTTCGCGGCACCATGCCCTCGTAAAAATTATTACATCTTTCACGAAGTCTCGTATCTCTTGCACTCACGATTCAACTACTGTTCTGGCTACAAACATGTTGCTGGGTATTTTGCGTTGCAGCGATATTACGTGGAATGTAATAACATATGCACATACATATGTATATCCTGAAACAAAACCACCAAAGTCTATACATTGGTCATTTGTCGCCTAGAAATACACACATACATACTTGACGCTTTAGGGATTGACGATACCCTTGATACTTGCAGACTCTTATTTAAGGCACATTCCGTCAAAAAGCAGTCATTTGTTCGTCTTTTAAGCGAATTTTGTTTTAAAGTCGCGAAGAAATAATGTTTTCAATTTATAAATACATTTATAAATATTAAAATATAATAATTGACATTGAATCCATTTTTCAATACAAAACTACGTAGGCCATGTTAGCTCGATTAATCCATAAATAATATTTTGTAATATTTGCAATAACAACATCGGTAACTTCCAATCACTCTTGCTTTCCTGTTGTTAAATTATTACAGGCACTGAACTCTCATTACACTTATCTGTCTGAGTGCTGATCATTTGAAATTTATTTCTTATTGTTCCTTGGGGAAGGTTCTATTCTAACGAAGACATTTTCTTGAAAATTTGCGTTGGGAAATTTAACAACAACACACATTGCTTACTTCTACTCTCCCTTTTTTCCAGCAGGTAATTATTCTATTTTGAGAAATTACATGGTAATTCTACCAACAACTTTCCCGCCTTTTAAGCGTATCATACAAAGTTCTGTTGATCTGCAGCACTCACTTGTTTAATCGTTTGTAGCGTCGGTCTTTGAGTGGGAGCTTCGCTGCTTACACATAGCCATTTCTCTGCTAGCGTCGCTTGTGTGGTTAGCACAGTGGGGTAAAATAGCACAAATAGTTTTTTTAATAATTCATTTTGAAAATTATTTTTCGATAATTTTTTGAAATATAATAATTTGGTAGTAGTGTTTTTGGAATTTTTGGACAAATTCACCCTACACTCGGCATTTATTGCACATATTTATAGAAAAGGGAACATACGTGAAAAATAATTGTTTTTCGACAAATAATTTTGGAAAATTATTTGGGTCTCCGTAGGGGTAAAAATATAATAAAATAAAAATAATGATTTCATATTAATAGCTAATTTGTCGCTGGATTTTGGACAACTACACCCTACCATTGGCTTATCTCACCTTATCATACACCCTACACTTGGTAGCACCATATACATTTTTGTATATTTGAGACTTTTTTGCATTTTGATCAAATTAAAGTAGTTCTTGTTCGCCCTGAGGAAGTTTCTTTAAATTTTCTCCTATTTCGCCCTACTTTAATTTCAAAAATCATTACACCTTGCTATGGATTTCCCCTCCCTCACCTAAACAGTACCTGTTTGAAATACATGCAACTCCACATTTTCAATTTTCCATAATAAGCCGGTCTAAAATATATTTCCAACTCTTTTTGTCGATCCGTGAAGAATTTCTTTTGCATTTGTATCGTCATCAGGTTTAATTAGTGGGTCTGTATCTTGTTGTTGATCTTCTTACACTCTTACGAAAAAGCACGACTCTTGAGATGACGATATCGATTTACGGGGTCCAAAAACTACCCAACCTAATTCAGTGTTGCAAGCAAAAGGACCCGATAAATCATTGAATTTAGTAAATTTTGGCAACTTTAAAAAGGCAGCATATTATTTAATATTAAACTCTTCTTCAATCTCCTTTTGGGTCAAACTTTACATTGGAAGATTTAATTTTGACCCTGCATAAACGCTCTTCATCAAGTGGAATCTCCTTTTGTTCACTCCACTCACCATCGCATTGAATGACGTTACAGGTTCCCTGGCAGCTTCATCCAAACCACTGCATATTTAATAAACAACTTTTTCCTCGAACTCCAATTTTCTCCGCAATGTCCTTGTCCATCATAGTTATAAATGATCCATCATCAAGGAGATCCATCCATCATCATATAGTGTGACAGGCAATTCACAAAAAGTAGTTTTTTATAATGTTCAGAAGAACAACGGAGATCATTCTGTTGGGTTTCGACCTCAGGATTCGGCAAAAGAGGTTCTACACATGTTCGTTTACGGCGACAGTCTCGAGTTGTATGACCCACATTCAAACAGGAATAACAGGCACGAATCTTCTTAACTCCTTGCCATTTATCGGGTACACTCATATTTAAAAAGGGGCGGCAATCATATATCCTATGCTGGCCCCGGCAAATAGGGCATTGTATTTGTTGTTGTGTAGAATGCAATAAAATACCGCGGCTTTGATCTTTACTTTCCACATCCTGCACCATGCAAACGAGATAGGCCATCTCACAAAGCCAATCGCTAAAATTAATTATAGTAGGATATGGTTGAATTGTAGTTGCCACTCTGGCCCATTCAAATTTTATGCTCTTGAGTAGCTTTGACACTAACTCTTCCAGTAGTGCAGGGTTAGCAATTTGTTGTTGTCCATTATTCGTCGATTGTACGAAGACTACTAAATTGCTGACCTTGGTTGAAAACGGCACTAATTTTGTTAAATTGTTCTCCGAAATATGTGGCTAATCTCTGGCATGCTCCAACTGGCTATTAAAAAGCTGCATTGTTCTTCCAAAACGAAATTCCAATTGATCAATTACGTCACTAACATTTTCAGGATGAATATGTGTATTCTATCATTGATGTTCTTCTTCAGAAATTCACTGCAATCCCTGATGAAATGAGTAGATCTGCAAACTGGGCATGATGTTGTACTTTGAGAATTTTGTTGTGTCCTGTTCGGCGGGACTGTTTGTAAATTAGGTGTCTTTCCAATGCTATTTGTGTTTCGCGTAATGTTTGTTTGAAAAGTATTTAAAAACCGAGGTTTGTTGTGAATATTTTGTTTTTGTTGGATAAACTTTGAAGACGATGGTTTTATATTCCCCACTGATTCTATGGTTTTGAATTTATGAGTCAAGTATTTATTGAAATCATCCCAGTATGGCACAGTTGTACAGTCCTCCAAAGAATTTTCGAATTCTTCTAGAAACTTTCTAGGTAGCTTACTTGAACAAAGGTATATTAAGATTGGATCCCACCCAGAAACCTGAGTTATTAGGGTTTCCAAAGTTTGTACGCATGTATGGACTGTCCTTTGTAATCTTTGGATCGTTAAACTTGAATCCGTGGTAACATTTGGGAGATTAAACAATATTTTTAGCTGCTCATTCACCTGCATCCCCCTATTTTCATATCGGTCTATCAGGAGCTTCCAGGCTAGTTCAAACCCATAGTTTGTTAGAGGCACTTGGTTTATAATCTCGTGAGCCTCGCTAGTTGTCTTCTGTTTGAGGTGGAAAAGCTTTTCCACGTTACTCAGCTTCGAGTTATCTATGTATATCGTCCCGAATAAATCTCTGAAAGTCGGCCAGGCATTGTATCCTCCTCTGAAAGAATCCGTACCACATGGGGGCAATCTTGAAATCGGAGTGCATTCGGGCTGTGAGCTTGCCTTTTGTTCCATATAAGATTCTCGCCTTGCAATTTCTTACTTTTCAGTTAGTTTCACCCTTTGTATTTGTCCGTTCAGTGCACCGATCACCCTCTTGTAAACTTCTGTGGCTTCCAATTGATGTTTCCTCAACTTATTCTTATCGATCGCCTTCTCCTCGGCTTCAGGAACATAATCTCGACACTCCTCACAAGCTCGTTTAACGTGATCGTACACCGCATCCAGTTGCACTCGTGTTGACTCCAGGGCATGTATATCGTCTATCTGGTTTGCGATCGATAGAATTGACGTGTAATCACTCAAATCATTCACGCAATTCGCAAACTTCTCGCAAAAAGATTTGTCCATTTTGAGAATGCGAGGACAAACTTGGTCTGTTTGGTTTTGTAACAAGGACCAAAATTTTGACTTTCAAAATTTTGGCTCTTATTCATCCAAAGTAATGAATCAACGAAGATTTTGTGGAGTCAAAACGATCTGAACGAGTTTTTGAGAATGAGAAGAGTCCGAGGAAGTATTGTAATCAACTATTTCTTCAAAAACTTTGAGGCCGGAAAAAAGCAATGCGAACATAAATTATCTCAAAGAACCCTTTATGGAGTCAGAAATATACATGAAACGAGTTTTACGCCAATAAACAGCAAAGAAGAACAAACATCCAAATTAGGCCCACACTTTCCGCAATTGTATTTTGGGTTGTCACCAAATGAGTTCTGCCTCCCCCTTTCTTTTTGATTGAGAAAGAACTCCTGATTTAACTCAAATGTGCTATCGGTCCACAAAAAGGACCTTCCAAGTTGTAAAACAATGATTTTTTACAGTACAGCAAAGCAACTGTTTATTTTATGAAGATGACAAAAAAAACCAGTCAACGTTGCACTAGGATTGTTAGTTGTTTCAGATGTGACAAGTTGTCGGTGAAAGTCCAGCAAAATGGTTCGAACTTATCAGTCCAGGATTCATGGGGTCTGAAATGATCGCTGGGTTGTCGTTTAAAGATCCTGTTGAGGGCTTCTAACTACCATCTGCAAATATTTTCAATTGGGTTTATAAAATCCTTTAAAGTCCTTTATCAGGAGGATTTTATTTTTTGTATGGCAGGAAATTGGAATATGAATATATGTCTAAAGCAACAATATTCTGAGTACGCAAATCTTAATCAGCAACCCAGTTAACAAACTTTTTATTTTTGTGTCAATAAGCAAAACAAGAAAAAATTACCGGCAAAATATTTCCGCGATAATTGGCAGAAAGTATTTTGGGTCCCATAAGCATAAATTTATTGTAAAGCATTTTAAAATGGTTGAAAAATATATATAAATAAAATTATTTAAAAAATTCCGAAGTTATCAAGTTGATTAGCAATTAATGTTTTCGCCTGATGCCTCAATGGGTTTAAGTCTAGGTAGATTTTTTTTTTCTTTTTCAGACACTTTTTGTGAAATATTCGAAAGCTAGGTTAGGAAAAGTCTGTCCACCAGACGGTTTGCTATGAAATTTTTTGTGTTTCTCTTTTGCTAATTTTTTAAAGATGGCGCTTATGTACTGATGCATTTCATAGTTTCCAAAAAGGAGATGCCTGGGTCATGTATGTATGTTTACTCTACGTTCAAGAATTTCCAATAAAATTTCCACTGACAATATGGCGATATTATGTAAGTAGTTGGAAATATGTACTAAATGTCAACTGTTGTATATTGAAACCGCTATTTTTCTTTAGTATGAGTATTTTGTAGAAAGTCTATTCCAAATTTATTGACAAGGTAGGTTATTTCTTCTTCCGAAGGGTCACTAAAAACTGGGATTTGATACCAAATTGACACCTTCTACATTCCGTTATTTCAGGTTTCCTTAAAGCTTCCCAACGGATGTCCAAATGCATTAGTTCATTAATCTTTTTTAGTTCGCTAACTTTACTTTCCCCGCTTATTTGTACAAGGAAAAAAAGGTAAATCACGACCTTCATTTATTGACTTAGGTGTTTTAAATTGACTAACTTTTACTATTTTCAAATGATCATTTTGAAATGCACATAATTCTTTGAAAATTGCATCAGTTTTTTGTCAGCGCTTAGATTTTTTAACAAAAACGTTTTTGTTTTAATATATTTAGGAGTAAACGTGAAGAATTTTGTTTCAGTTTTTTCTAAATATGTTACAACTACTTATGTAAAAAAAATTATATGTGCAAACTAATATTATGCCTGTTCGATAACTTTGCAAGTAAAATGTTTTTGCAAGTTCTTACAACTACTTGCAAGACTTCTCAATTCTCTTTTACTGAACAAGTTTGTTATCGAACAGCATTTTGTAAAAGTTTGTGCAAATTTGTACAAACTTTTGGGTTATCGTACAGACCTATTATGATATTTAGTGCCGAAAACAAAATATATTTCCAATATTCTTTTTACATTGTAGTTAGTGCTTACGATTGCTTTTAATATATAAAAGAAAATTGAGTTCTTATTAATTTCATATTAAAGAAAAATAATATATAAAAAATATTCATAGAAAATATTTATATGTGCAATAACGAAAATTTTTAAAAAAAAAATGCATAATAATGAACATAATTGTTGTACATTTAACATGATATTGTATTGCCCTTGTAGATTAGGACTTGTTTTAGCCTTCGTGTCATAGAACCGACTAGGTTTCTTAAGGTGTTAGTGGTGATATACTCCCATTCCGCCAATAATGCACATTTCAATTCTTTCAGCGTCATGCACTCCTTCGACTTCGCGAAAACTTTGGCAGATAGTATGCCCCGAAGGTCTTCATTGTGTTTGTGGATATGAGTTACAGGTCGCCACTTCAATAACGGTACATTTCGTGCTATTAAAAACTCCTTTGTAGGTCGATAGGGTGATTCGGGACAATATCCTGCTGGAAAGTCCAATTATATCCGTACAGTTCTATAGTAAAATCTATTAAGTTGTTTCCTAACAACTCAACATATGTTTCGGCATTTATTTTTGTCGGAACAGAACTTAAATTAGGCTTTCGTCCAGTTCTGAATGCAGCGCATACCATAAGAGATCCTCCGCGAAAAATTCCCAATTCTCAAATAAATTCTAACGGTATTAAATTTATTTTTTTTCTACATTTTGCTTATGTCCTGTCACTTTTTGCTTAGTGGTAATATCTTCCTTGGATTTAATTTCTAATCCCGTTAGTTGAGACATTCGATTTTAACTTACAAGCCAATAAAAAATAATTATATGAGAATTATAAAACATTCGCGTCTGTCACGTCGTAAAGGGAACAATTAACATCTAAAACTAGCTCAACTTGGTGTTTCCTATAAATTTCTACAACTACTTGAAAGTATATACAACAATACACAATATGCGGTTTGGACAGGAGAAGAAGTGTCGGAATACTTTGAAACTAGTTCGGGGGTGAAACAAGGTTGCCTCTTATCGCCGTTGTTATTCTCGCTTTATATAAATGATCTGCATGAACACCTGGAAGGAGGTATTTTTATTCAAAATATGAATATTAGGCTTCTGCTTTACGCAGATGATATTGTTATTTTGTCAGACGATATAAGTACACTGCAAAAAATGATCTCGAACCTTGAAACCTATTGTGAAAAGTGGAACCTGAAAGTAAATATGAAAAAGTCTGAAATACTCATATTCAGAAAAGGAAGAAGGCAGAGCAGAAATGAAAAATGGACGTTCAACGGAATTGAAATTAAAGTTGTAAATGAATACAAATACTTATAGCCCGTTTCCACGGTACGTCGTTCGTTCTCTATTCGTTGTTCGACCCTCAAATACGAATAAATTACTTGATTCCCCATACAAAATTCTGAGAACGAACGACGATTTTTCTACGTTGTTCAAGAAGAAATACTTTCCGAACAACGATAAAATATGTCCCATCTCTAACAAATGAGAGCATTTATCGAAATAAATTAATTATGACAGACAAAATAAAAAATTTTTACATGTAGGGCTTTTTTAGAAAAACTGCAAAATATGAATGAAAATTAAAAGGTTCAACGATTAGTATACATTCAAAGCATAGCAAATTTTCTATTCTCTTTGATTGCAGTTAAAATTTTTGCCCATTTTTTAAAATTCGCGTACAAATCTAGAAACAAAAGTCAAATACCTGCCTGAAAGTCTGTATACACAAATATTGTTCGAAACACATTCACAAACGAACTAGCCAGTCAAAGGTAGCAATGAATTCAACATGGATTGATTTCCTGGGAAAGAAAGATGTAAATATACCAATGAAGTGGAAGGTCTATGAAGCTGTTTGTAGGGCAATACAAACATATGCTGCACAAGTGTGGGGATTTTCCTACTTCGATGAAGTCGATAAGTTGCAGCGTTATTTTTTGGAGAAAATTTTCAAAGTGCCAAGTTTTGCACCGAACTACGTCCTTATGCTCGAGACTAATGTTCAAAGCTGTCACTTATACACACTAAATCTTCATCTTCAATATATACACCAGATAATGTTCAAATATCAACAACATCGTTTACCGAAGAAACTAACAAATATATTGCTAGAAAAAGAAGGATTCTGGGTAGAAAACATTAAAAATCTCGCTCAACGATTGAACGTTCAATGGCCAAATACCTCAAACGAACAGGAGTGGATATTATTTAGTAGATGTATTATAGGTAGCGAACAAAAATATATTATACAAGAAAACTTGAGGCTAAAACATCAAAGCCAAGATAGAATTTATAAACATTTATGGGAGAAAAATACTTTACTGATTCTTTTACTAGTGATCAAATTTCATGGATCTTTAGGGCACGAAGTGGACTGATCAAATTGAATGCAACCAGTTTTAACATTGAAAGTGCAGAACATAAATGTACGTTATGCAATCTCAACCGGGATGAAACATTGCAACATTTCTTAGGAGAGTGTCCTGTCCTCAGAGAATTTAGAACGAGATTTTTTCAATCTACAACACTATCAGAAGAAGATGCTATTAACATTTTGGACGGTCGTGAAGCAAATTACTGGAGACAGCTGGTCATGTATTTGAAAACTTGTTTAAATTATAGAGAATTCCTAATAAGAGAATATAACACAGTATAATACTATATTAACTTACAATCATAAACGGCAGACGGTTATTCTTAAAACCATTGCCTATTTACATCAATTGTTTCTTTTTTGCAAACTACATCGACGAAATTCTACTTTAAGTTTTGTTCCGACAAAAATGAGTGCCGAAACATAAATTTAGTTGTTAGAGAACAACTTAATAGATTTTGCTCGAGAAATGTACGGATATAATTGGACTTTCCTTCAGGATATTGCCCCGAATCACCCTGTTTGACCTACAAAGGAGTTTTAAAATGCACGAAATGTACCGTTATTGGAGTGGCCAGCTGTAACTCATGGCCACAAACACATTGAAGACCTTCGGGGCATACTATCTGTCAAAGTTTTCGCGAAGTCAAAGGAGTGCACGACGCTGAAAGAATTGAAATGTGCATTATTGGCGGAAACCTAGTCGGTTCTATGACACGAAGGCTACAGCAAGTCCTAATCCACAAGGGCAATACAGTATCATGTTAAGTGTACAACAATTTTGTTCATTATTATGCATTTTTTAAACATTTTTGTTATTGCACATATAAATATTTTCTATGAAAATTTCTTTATAAATTATTTTTCTTTAATATGAAATTAATAAGAAAGCAATTTTCTTTTATATTTTGGAAGCAATCGTAAGCACTAACTACAATGGAAAAAGGAATATTGGAAATAAATTTAGTTTTCGACAATAAATATCACAAAATTAGTATGCACATATAATTATTTTACATAGGTATGTTGTAATCATCGATTGATTTCAAAATAAGTGATTGTTTTTTAAACTTATTATTTTGCTTTATTTTAAAGTCATTTATTTTGAGACCATCTTCAATAAATTTGACAAGTTCATTAGAACTAACATCAAATATGTTGATGGGTGGTTTTTTTATTTTTGTTTTCATTTGTTTTATTCTGATTATAATTTTTACTCTCAGTTTCAGTTGAGTTATTTACATTTTTATCTGTCCCGTTGTTAATTGAGTTTTTTGATGTTGTTCGTTTTTCATGTTCTTTATGAACATGTTTTACGAAATTCTCTAATCACTCACGATTGCAATCATTATTTACATTTTTATCTGTCCCGTTGTTAATTGAGTTTTTTGATGTTGTTCGTTTTTCATGTTCTTTATGAACATGTTTTACGAAATTCTCTAATCACTCACGATTGCAATCATTCTCATCGAGAGTGTCTTATAGAGCATAATAATTATTACTTTTTGTTGTTTTGCCATTGTATTTTCGAAGTTCTCAGATCTTCGTTTAATTGCTACTTGTTGAACATTTTCTTTTGAAGAATTTTTTTAAGAGCCTTAGGCTCACTCATTTCTATTATTAGTTTTTTTAGAGTCTATTATCTCTTTTTTGCGTTTACAATGTAATTTAATGATACACGCGAATGTTATACGCGTGGACAAAATAAATTGTCGGTATAGCAAGAATATTTTTCTGCAGTTCGTCTGTCTATCATGGCAGTTACAAGTGAACTCTCCGCACAAAATACCTGACACAATCGTATCTCCTTTTGATTAAGCAATTGGGCTATTTGAGTGGAATATACTGTGGCTATCTGTTATGATTGGAGCTTCCCGATATCTAACTTTCGTGTTGTGTCTGTTCGTACTTTGTTCGCTAAGTTTAACCGGGTGCGTACCTTTACTGCAACAAGGTAGTGGTCCGAGTCTATGTTTGCTCCTTGGAACGAACGCACATCCAACAGGCTCGATGAATGTCTTCCATCTATCACAGCGTAATCAATTTGATTTCTTTTTTTCTACCATGTTTTTAACTACCATGTTTTTTGCCGCTGCGAATTTCCCGACTGTGTGGCCAAAGGTATTTTCCTTTCCAATTTTGGCATTAAAATCGCCTATAATATAATTTTAATGTCATGGGCAGGCCACCTGGAGACCAGGTGTTTAACCTCCGACCAAGTACAAATCCGCAACCAAAATCATGCATTATGTCATAGCAGCTATAATACAGTGCGTAACCTTTAGGTGTTGTTACGGTGCCTTTCCCATTCCATCGTATTCCTGTATGGCAGTAATGTGCGTAAACGGCACCTTCTCTATAAAGAGTGCGAACATTCCAGGTGCAGATTCGCAGATCATGGTCCTTAAAACGTTTGTGGGGGTCGTCAACTTCAAAGGGATTTGTTTTTCTTTGGTTTTTTCATAGTAGGCAGCTTTTTTCTAGGGGAGGGTTACTAACCCGGCGCCTAAACCAAAGTTTTTAACGTTCTTATGGGTGAACGCTCGGCACATTTAAGCTCACCACCTTTAACGGATTTTAAAGGCAGCTACCCCAGTGACACCATGGGGAGGTCAGTGTCCACTTGAGATGAGAGAGGGACCAAGGTAAATCCTGGACTTTGCCATGTTAAAGCCGGTAAGGACTGTTACTTGATATCTTTCATCCCCTACGTCACCCGATCACACCACTTAAATCGCCTGGTTAATGTTGGCATATACTCGACAACCACCGCTTCCAGAATCTACCTCGCAAACTTCTAACAATTCGCCACTGCTTCTTCAGTCGAAAGATTTGTTCATATGGAACGTTACAGGCGATTGTGGAAAGTTGTTCCAAGCAAGTTTTGATTTGGCGTACGGGGCTCCTCTAGAATTTATTATCCTAGAATTTATTTTTTTTTTTCTGCTTCAATACGAGTAAGTAAAGACTGTAGAATGTGTTCCTTTGGAGAGGTGTCCTTCACCGTTTGTCGAAAAACTCTTTTGACACTTTGTACTAACCTCCCCAAAGCGGGGAAAGCCAGTCACTCTGCATCGAAAGACTACAGACCTATAAGCTTATCCTCCTTTCTCCTCAAGACACTCGAAGGACTGACCGATCTGGAGATTAATAGCTTTGCAGACACTGTCTCGCTGAGCAACTCGCAGCATGCTTGCATCAAAGGTGAATCTGTGGAAACCGCTCTTCATGAGGACGTGGGTTTTATTGAGAGAAACATGGAGAATTCAAACTTTATCTTGGCGACTTTCCTGGATATAGAAGGAGCTTTTAACAACGTAAAACTGGAGTTCATTCATCTCTCGCTTAGGGCGGTCAACACCCCGGAAACCCTGATATGCTGGATAAATAGGATGCTGGAGAGCAGGATCATTAGTTCTAGTATTGGGGAGTTGACGATAAGGAAAACAGTAACTAGAAGTACCCCCCAGGGAGGTGTACCCTCACCGCTGCTGTGGCTACTTATGATAAACAATAATTTGGCGGAATTCGACAATCAGGGCATCAAGGTTGTCGCATACGCGGATGATGCGGTTATATTGATAACTGGCAAATTCTTGTCCACATTATCGGAGCTTACGCAAAGAGCCTTATCAAAGCTGTCCCGTTGGGCCACCGCAAATGGCCTTGGTGTAAATCCAACGAAAACAGAACTGGTATTGTTCACCAGAAAGCGTTAACTCGGCGACGTTGTGCCACCAACATTGGATGGAGTGCAATTACATCTATCTCCTTAGGCCAAATACCTAGGTACAATCCAGGGGCTCAATTCTTGTTCTATGAAAATTTGAAATGAAAACTGTTATAAAGGAAATAAATGTCAAATGAAAAAAATTATAAAGCAAATATTTTTCATTTCAAATTTTCATAGAACAAGAATCCAGCCCCTGGATTCACAATTGAGATGGAAGAGGAACGGACGAAGAGAGGTAAGATTGCACAGTGCAGTTCTTAATTATACGAGTAGAAGTTTTTGGACTCGATGATATTTAACACTTTGCTGAACTCAGTTCTTGTTTTAAATGTTACATAGTTTTAACAAATAACAATCGATCATTATTGAACCCCACATAATTATTCGCTAATAATAAGCAAATTAATTAACAAGCACTCCACCCTTACCGATTGACAACTTGTGAACTTGTAAACGTCTGAAAAGGAACTAAAAAAATCGCGAATTTTATTTTTTGGAAAATACGTAAAAAATGTCTGCCGCCTTTTCTGACAGATATGTGCCATCAGCCTGTGTGAATTTGTGACTATGAACAGATCGAATACCGCCTACACAACCAAAATATTTTCCCCAAAAATATGTATTCGGGTAGTTTTTATGTGTGTTGTGCTGCAAATCTTTTCTTTTCTTGGGAAGGCTTTGCTCTTCCCGGAGTGTCTATATACAAAATGTTTGCGCAAATTATCATCTGACGGGATTTCTAAAACTTTTTGCCTTTGCAGAATCCCGAATTTCCAATGATATCGCCAGATATATCGTCAATATATCCGATGTACTCACTCTGATACGAGTCCGACACCTACGCTCATACGTTTTTCGAGATCCAGACTTCTGACTTTTGCTATTAAACGATATAACTGCACTCTGAACTCTAAATTTTATTAAATCCAAAATGTAAATGTCTACTCCACTCCATGAAGTACATATGACTGAACCGATGTTTTAAAAATTTACTCACTTTTAAAATTCCCAAACAAAAAACAAACAACTTGAATTATATTAAAAAATATGTTTTATAAAATATTGAAGATTTTTTCAAGCTATTTGCTTCAGTTGCATATGTTTTGAACATTAAATTTTAAGGCATTTTATGTATTTTTATATTTGTTCATAATTTTTCTTGGATATCCTGTCAAAATTTTTTTTCTTATACTTAAAGCGTTGAACCATAAATAATTGTAAAGAAAAACAAAATGTTGCTTTCAAAAAATAGCTGTGTTTTTTACGTTATAATTAGTAATAATTATTACTAATGTTGCAGATTTTGACATTTGTATAAAGGAAAAGTTGCTGACAAAAATGTTTCAGCAACATTTAGTAAGTGAAAAGGCATATAAAAGAGCATATAAACAAATTTAAAATATTTTCTTACAAAACATGTTAATGATGTACATTTTCTTACATTACATTTCATAAACTTCAAAATAATAAATGTTTCCATCTGAAATCTTCAAATATAAAAAATAAAAAGTTTTATGAGAAAGAAAATGTAAAAAGTTGTTACAGTAGATTAACAAATTTTGTTCGACCAAACCATTTCGGGTGGGCCCGGGCCCTATGGCCCCCCCGGCGTACGTCCCTGATTGCACTCTATTCATATAAGAATTCAATTGGGAAAAGCTGGGGATTAAATCCAGATATTACTGTTTAATACTGTTGGAGACCCATCTTATCCTACGGGTGCATTGTCTGGTGGCACGCGCTTCGACATAAATGGAACTCCGGCAACATAGACAAGGTGTAGAGGGCAGCCTCGATCCTGATAACTGGAGCTTTTAGAAGTACACCGCAAGCAGCTCTAAATGCGATGTTGAACCTCTTGCCCATGAGACTCAGCATCAAAGGTCAAGCAGCACGTAGTGCCCTAAGGCTACATGAATTGAATCGTTGGCGTGACAGCACCTACGGACATGCATGCATTCTTCGGGAGCTAGGACCAAACCTTAGCTTAAATCTGCAGGGAAAATTCAGCGACTACTTATCACCAGTCCAAAGATTTGAAGATTTTGAGGTCGTTATCCCTAGTAGAGATGACTGGATCCGTAGTAACCCTCCTCTGGACGGTCTGGCTTTCTACACAGAGGGTTCCAAGATGGAAGAAGGTACCGGGGCTGGCGTCTACTGAGAAAAGCTTTGTCTCGAATACGACTTAGTGTTTTCCAAGCAGAAATCTTCGCGATCAAAATGGCTGCAGAGTTGATAAAAAGTCTGGATGCAAAAATCTTTGAACCGGTGACTATCTTCGTTGATAGTCAGCCGGCCCTTAAAGCCATCAAATCCTCCAACATCAAGTCTGAGGCCGTTCTTGAGTGTAGAACTGCTTTGGTGAACCTCACAAACGCAGTCCGACTCTGCTGGGTACCGGGACACTGCGACATTATGGGAAACGAGAAGGCAGATGAACTGGCAAGACATGGATCCCAATCAACAAGTCTAGCAATCACTGATTCAATCAAACCACCCTTATGTCACATTTTTCGGAGAGTGGAGACGTTCTTTGAAGAGCGAGCCAAGGAACTATGGCAAAATGAACCAAGGTGCAACGTGTCAAGGGCCATTTGGCCGACTCTATCAACAAACAGAACAACTTCACTCTTAAATTTGAGCAAATCAGAAATCAGGGTATTGGCGGGAGTCATTACCGGTCATTGCAACATCCCAGCTTTTATCGGCAAATGGCAGGATGATGGCGTGGATTATTGCAGGCTCTGAGGAGGAAACGGAGACTATTGAGCATATTTTATGTCGTTGCCCGATGTTAACTCGAAAGCGATATAGATTAACAGGGGTATGCTTTCCTCCAAGCTTAACCTTCTACTCAAACATGGAACCAACAATCATAAATAACATTATCAAAAATTTGAATTGGCAGGGACGGCGGGGCCCATAAGCGTAATTACTTCTCTGACCTATATATATATATATATATATATATATATATATATATATATATATATATATATATTTAGGTTTTTTTTATTTATTTCAAAAGTAAAAAAACAATTTTACATTTCAATATTTTCTAAGTCCCACGAAGCTTTAGTTAGCTTGTATGTGGGTACAAGATCTATAATGTTTATGTATTAATTGAATAAACAAATTATTGTAGACTTCATTGTTTTTTAACATTTATAGTGATTTTTCATTAGCTTATTTCTAATATGTTTATTTCTTTCTTTAACAACTTCTTTTGGCAATTCATTTAAAGTATTGGGTAGTGCAACAGAAAGCGAATATTTCCCATAATCATTTTTGAAATTAGGGAAGAAGTATTTACCCTCTGCTCTTCTTCTCGTGTTTTGGTTGTGATCCAGTTTCTTCGCCATACTTTCGTCGTCGATGAATTCGCTTACTATTGTAGTATCGTGAAGTTCTTTAATATTTAGTATTTCAAGATCTTTGAGTTTTTTATTTGCTGAATTTGTGCCTGTAATGATGCGTAGATTTTCTTGTTGTGTTTTATGTTCCATTATTTTGTGCATAATTTTCACAATTCGATTTTGTGCAGTTTGGAGGTGCCTACAACATCTTGAATTTCCCCAGGCTGTAGTCCCATGCCTCAGATGTGATTCAACCAGTGAGAAGTAGGCTTGGAGTTTTTGTGTATGAGTTTTCCATTTGAAATTTTCATCTAGTACTCCAAGGTACTTGTATGTTTCCTCCAGTTCTAATTCTGTGCTACAGTTGTCATTGAAAGGTTGAATAATTTGGTTAAGTCTGTAGTGTAGACAGTCTATATCATGGTATATGATTTTGATGTTTTGTTTCGGTGTTGTTCTTGGTCTGATTAACATTACTTTGGTTTTTGAAGAGTTTATATTTAATTAATTTTGGAGTGTTGATATAGCGTTGTTTAATGACTTGTGACTTTGCTGGGCAATTAAATATCCACTCAATGTCTTTTTCACTTAATTCGTGTTGAATCTGATCGGCCTCAAATACCTCATCAAACCGTTTTGACTCTTCATTGGCTTCAATAAAATTCGTACCATTGCACGATGGGGCCAATGACAGGTTTTCGAGGCAACAAATCACTGGGGCAAGCTAGACCTTCCAAATTTTGTACAGATGTTTATAATGGGCTTAGAACCTAATATACCAAATTTGGTTCATATCGGTTCATATATACATATAGCTGCCGTATATATGTTCGCCCGTTTTCAAGTAATTGATGGACCAAACACGCAAATTCTGCACAATTTTTATGCGATTTGGAAAATACCACGGAATTAGGACTACAAATAAGTTTGCCAAGTTATATTGAAATCGGTTCAGATTTTGATATTGCTCCCATATATATTTTCGCCCGATTTTAGGTATTTGGTGCACCAATCCCGCTATGTATGTCCAATCTTAATGAAAATGTGTGACGGATTTTAGTCTAGAAACATTTTTGGCAAATCATATTGAAATCGGTTCAGAATTGGATATACCTCTCATATATATGTTCGCCCGATTTCAGGAAAATGATTGACCAAGCATGCAAATTCCATCAAATTACAATAAAATTTGGAAAATGTTACGGAATTCGGACTATAAATAAGTTTGTCAAGTTATATTGAAATCGGTTCAGATATAGAAATAGCTCCCCTATATACATATGTTCAAATTTCATGGTTTTGTCTGTGGTTTGTTATAAGTTAATAAAAAAAGTATCAAATTTAGTAAAAATCGGCTAAGATTCCGCCACAAAAGCCAAAGTTTGCGATATCTTTGAAATTATATATTACTATTATATACGTCTATTAAATTTTTCCGAAATCCAATTGGTAACATTAATGGGTTTCCGATTATTCGCCAACCAAAACATAAAAATGTCCATATTTTTAAGTATTACGACATCTGAAATCAGATTTTTATGAAAAGGCGCAGATAGGCGCAGCTAATTTTTTCACAAAATGATAGTACACATTAATACCTTTCACCACATATATATAATATCCTAGATCTACCTAGATCTCAAAAGTTATACTCCAGAGAACACATGGATAACAAAGCAAAATACTCCAAAAAAAACATAACATCTTAACTCAAAAATACATTTACCACACATAACATTTTTATTATTTGTTAACACTATCTTATTTTACATAACCTTTAAAGTGTTTTCCATGTTGAAAAGATTTAAAAATGTTGAAATGTTCTTTTTGGCGCCTAAAATGCTTTCACTACTTATTTATAATGAATGTCGGAAAATGATGCATAAGAAAATATGTCACTATTGCCAGATCAGTATGTCGCTATGTGATGTTACCAGATTGATTTATTGTTTTATTTTTAGTGATTCAGAGTGTTGGCAATCGAAATCCGTTATTATTTTTTTCAAATTGTTTACTTCAAAAATTGACTTTTTGCCTCGAAAACCTGCTATTGGCCCCATCGTGCATTGTCGGATCTGATTCTTACAGGAACACCACGACGATTTATAAAATTTCTAATTGCAATTATACAGGAATCCGTTGACAAATCATGAGCTATTTCTAAATGCATAGCACGGATTGCCAGGCATGTAAATAAAGCTACCCATCTCTTTTCAGTTCTTCGTCAAATCGTGACATTTATAGGCCCGAAATAATCAAGGCCTGTATACTTAAAAGGCCGGACATAAGCCTCTAGTGGATCAATAGGCAGTGAACCCATAATGGGCGGCATAGGCGTGGCGTTTTTTTTTCGGCAAGTAAAACAGCAAATTTTCTTTAAATCATACCTTATTTGCGGAATCCAACATATCCTCCTTATCTTACATATAACTGCTTCATGTTTTTGATGTTTTATCTGGCATGATGATAAATTACCACAAGTTTCGTAAAATAGTGATCCTTAGGAAATATCATCGGTCGTTACATACAATATGGAATAAAGCCGGTTGCATCAATTTTTACATAAACTCTCAATAATCCATTTTTGTCAATATAAGGAGTTCAATTTTCAATTTATTTTCTTTGAGACTGGTTTTGCCCTTTCAATAGTTCTGATGTCGTCAGCAAATTATTGTATTTGAACTTGACGGCATAATCCTGCATCAGCTTCATTTAAATAATACGCATTTAAATCAGGTGAATTATTTGTCCTACCATTCTTTTAAACGAATATATGATGAGAATCTATCAATGACAATAACATTATTTTTCAAAATGATTGCTTAAGTCTGGAGTATCCCCCCATTGGCTTAACTTCATCATTACCCTCTTTGCAGAGGGCAATGTTTACAAAACGCAATGACGGCTTGCAAAATGTACTGATTGCTACCAATATCATGATTACATCCCGGCGAGAGGAATAATCAATTGGCTTTTCAGTTTTTGAAATGATGATTTTTTAGTGAAAACCTGAACTAACTTCTCGGTTTTCCCAAAAAAAAAGGAACAAAATATTTGCAAGCTGACAGCACGATTCAACTAAGAAATCATCGATTTCTGTTAAGTTGAAATAACATCAGTACATTTACCTGTGGGTATGTTGTTGGAATTTTATTTAAAAAAATCCATTTTGCGCGTGCCTTCGCTGTTTTTTGTTTGTTTTGTTTTCCTGATCGCTACCAATTTCTTGATTTCATACCTGCGAAGGGAATTATCAATTGGCTTTTCAGTTTTTCAAAAATAATAGCGAAAGCTTATGTCACATTTCTTCTTTGTTCAATTATAAACGATATCGAAAAATTTATTTTTTTAATTTATTTTTTTTTTATTATATCTTGTGGCGTCATCGGCTACGTTGTCCTTTGTTGGTACCCATTCCCAATTGCCAAATTTTTTAGATGCCAATATCGTATGGGCCACATGCGGCTTATATTTTTTATGACAGCTGTAAATCCATTTAAAACAGTCTTTGAATCACTCCAAAGGGTTACCTGTTCTGGTGCCAATTTATGATAAGCAAGTATATTTTGTTTTATTCGTTTCCTGATACGGCGGCTTGTAATTCCAGGCGAGGAATCGATAACCTTTTAAAGGTTGAACATTTATTTTTAGAACATATAAAAATAAGTCAAATTTTAGTTGCTGTTGTAATAAATCTCCTATATGCGACAGAATCAAACACTAACATGGGCTTTTTATTTTCTTTGTTTGGATTAATAAGTTCAAAATATGACAAGTTCAATTTTCTATTTGATATCAGGTTAATATTTTCCGATGAGAACTCTATTGAAAATTCCGGTGTCGATATTATTTGCCTCTCTGAGAATTAGCTTCATTCTTTGATCTCCAATAGCTTATGTCATGTTCATACCAGCATTTGAAACACGTTGTTCGTTCTCATAATTACGTACGCGAATTAACCCGTTCATACGACATGGTACACAATTCATAGCAACAGGATTCATATTTTCATACTTTTTATTTACAGATTTTAAAGAAAGTTTCAGTTAAAAGACGAGTAAAATTAATTGATATGAACTGGAAAAATATTTGTCCTTCTTTCAGATATCTATTTAACATTAAATAATATTATTTTAATTCATGTTTTCTATTTTTTTCTCACAATTTTGGTGTTTCCAAATTTTTCTATTTTAAAAATTAACGAGAGAGAGACCTGCCAAAATAACTTTTTGGTATACAGACTTTCCGGCAGGCATTTGATTTTTGTTTCTAAATTTGTAAGCGAATTTGAAACGATGGACAAAAAATGAAACTGCAATAAAAGAGAAGGCAAAATTTGATATGATTTGAATGTATACTAGTCGTTAAACCGTTTACTTTTCATTCATATTTTGCAGTTTTTCTAAAAATGTTTGGGTTTTTAATAAATTTTGTATTTTTCCTGTCATAATTAATTTATTTCGATAAATTCTCTCATTTGTTAGAGATGGGACATATTTTATCGTCGTTCGGAGAGTGATTAGAGCTGAACAAAGTACAAAAATCGTCCATCGCTCACCAAAATTTTGTATGGGGAATTAAGAAATTAATTTGTTGTTCGGGGTTGAACGACGAAAAGAGAGCGAACAACGTTCGGTATGAACATGGTATTAGTTAAACTACAAGGATTCAATGTGTATATGTTAGATATGGATCGTCGCGGAGGAGGTGTAGCCATTTTCGTTAAAAATGCATTAAATTCCAGATTCAAGATCAAATCAAATGTAGACGACCAAATAGAACACGTTTTTGTTGTAATAAAACGTATCAATGAGAAGATGTTGATTGGATGTATATATCGCCCCAACAATACAATTGACATTCAACATATTCAAGATATTCTGGTGAATATAACTATGGGATACAATAAATTTTTCATCACTGGAGATTTTAACTGCAACATTTTAAGTGATTCTTCACTGACTAACATAATGTCATCACTAGATTTACATGCAACGAATATAACATGTCCAACTCACTTCTCACCGACTGTAAGCACTCTTCTTGATTTGTTTTTCGTAAATGATCCTTGAAAAGTTCTTCTCTATGAAGATCAGTGCTCAGCGCCATGTTTTTCCAAACATGCCATGATTGTTTTTCTTATGACTTTAACATAACTGAGGATAGCAAACTTATACATTTCGAGACTACCGAAATCTGGATTACAATTAGCTATACGATAGGTTCCCAAATTAATTAAAAAAACCAAGCCATGGTTTAGCTCCAGTATTAAAACTTCTATAGCTGCGAGGGACAGAGCATATTCGAGACGGAAGGGTTACAAAACTCCTGAACTTCATGAAGTGTTTTGTGACGCAAGAAATACGGTAAACTATCAAATTCAATCAGCTAAAACTGAATATTATTACACACGCATTAGTTCAGCATTAGACTCCAAAAGAAAATGGAAAGTAATTAAAGATATTGGAGTGGCAAAATCGAATACTTCTCGGCCGTGTCTCGCTGACGCAGACGAGCTTAATCAAACATTCATATATACATATTCCGTCGGCTCAAGTTGATCCTACCTTCTACGGCTCTTATGTCGATACTTTGGATGATGCATCGAGCGAGGGAAGATTTGAATTTCGCTGTGTAACTAATGATGAAGTTCTCATAGTTTTACTCAAATTAAATCCAATGCAGTAGGTGCACATAATATTGATCCGAAGTTCATACGAATATTACTTCCGTTGTTACTTTCGTTCTTTAGACATATCTTTAACACTATTTTGACTACTAGCATGTATCCCACGCTTTGAAAACATTCAAAAGTAATTACTTTGCAAAAAAAAAAGAAATTTGGAATATCGACCTGTATTCATTCTATCATATCTCTCAAATGTTGTTGAGAAACTTATTCATAAAAAATATCTGAATATTTATGTCGGGAATCACTGCTAACTAAGTTCCAGTCAGGATTTCATGCAGCCCGTAGCTGCGTCAGCGCTTCGGTGAAAGTGTCGGAGTCTATCAGGAGTGAAATATGCGATAATAGGGCATGCCTATTAGCACTGCTTGATCACTCCAAAGCCTATGATACCATAGACAATAATTATTTTTGTTATCAGCTACGCTGTTTTTTCAATTTTCCAATGCCTCCACAAAACTACATCAAACATACTTGTCAGGTCGAACACAGACGGTTTTTTGAATAACCCTACATCTAAACCATGAGGTGTACCACAGGGTTCGATCATAGGTCCACTTCTTTTCTCGATGTAATGAGATCCCCCTAATGACCTCACCCTACAACTAACTCATAGCAGAATTCACATGTACGCTGATGTTGTACAAATGTACATGAGTGGTGATGTAAATAACTTTAGCGAGTGCGTTCGACTATTCAATGAAGATCCCGGCAGGGCTTTGCCTTAATCCTCATAAATCGAAATGCTTGCTTATACATAGAAATAAAAGGTTTCAGATGGAAGATATCAATATTTATATTAATCAAGAAAAAAATGTCACTTGTAGAAACTGCAAAAAACTGGGGGTTGCTTTTAATTTCTCTCCCAGCTGGTCAAACCATGTAAATGTGGCGGTAGGGCAGACTAACAGGGTGTTTTTGTAAAAATGCTTGCCTGTCACACGAACCGTTCGTACTAAAACGTATACGTTCAAAATTTGGTTCTTGTAAAATTTTATGAACCATTCGTTTTTATCTGAAAGCTTTCGTCTATTTCATAAAAGCTTTTATATTTCAGGGTTTCCATGATACTTATTTTGTGAATTTTGCATAGGCATCTGCACGTAAAATTTGTTACTTGATGGCAACCCCGATAAACAGATGAAAAACAAAAAATAAGAAAAAAAAGTAATCAAATTTGTCCAAAAATAATTGTGATAATATGAAGAAACGGATGAACATATACGCGTGTGCTTCTATGGAAATAAATAAAATTGCATCCCCTTCCAGTTTTCGTGTTTTTGGTGCCATTTATTACTCAAATTATTTAATTTTCATTCAAAACGATGGGTCTTTTCCATTCGTTTATTTTTGACGTATTCGTTCGTCTGATTTTGTTACGAAAACCAAAAAATACGAAAATAAAAAGCTTTCATTTGTTTGTCACACGAATACAAACGTCAATCGCTATGAAAACCAAATTGTGTCTTCGTTCATGAAATCGACGAACGAATGGGCAAAAACTTTTTACAAAAACACGCTGTTATTCTAAACTGCGCACATTATGACTCACACACGCGTTTACCCCAACATACATGTGGGAACTTTTAGCTAAAACCCTCTTAATACCTGGGTTAACATACGGATGTGAGCTCTTCGCTTATTGCAACGCGCAGAGTCGGCGTAAGTTGAATATGGCCTATAATAGTATCATCCGATATGTGCATGGTCTAAGTAGAACTTAACATATAGCACAATTTTCAATTTCTCTATACGGTATTACTTTTAATTCTATTCTCAAAACGAAAACATTAGTATTTCTTCATAAGATGATGTACAAATAGACACCAAGGTACCTGTATAAGTTTGATACGTTCCTACTCAACTTCCCGAGCTCAGAGACGCCAACGAGCGGTGGTTTTTGAGTTTTCTCTCATTGGAATATGTAAATGTAGTTTTATAAATCGACTCAGATCCTCTGCAATCACTGCAATCCTCTGCGATTGCAAGAACCTCTGCGTTGACTGGTCGATCAACCTTTAAATAGTTAACTTGTCGCGCATTAACTCTAACGCTTCGCGTTTACTGACCGGCCTCTGTCGCCACCCCAGATTACAATTGGTAATCTTTGTTGTACTAAAAGGCCTGTGTCGCCACCCCAGATTACAAGGTAATCTTTGTTGTTGTTTGAAATGAAATACGATCAATAAACTTCAAGCCTATTATTTAATATTAAAACCTATACTTCTTGTGTTTTATTTTCTTAATCTTTTCACCCCGACTGCTCATCATTCCTTCACTGAGTTATCGAAGCCTATACATTTGGTCCAATCGAACCGGATTAATCCAGCTTTTTGTTGCTGCTAAACATTTGGTCGTATCGAGCCGAATAGAAGCCAGCCTTGTTGTTACCCGTCTCTCGAATAAGTTGTTGTTCCTTGCACGGACAAAATATTGGATCATTTTGCATTTCATCACCATAACAACAAATCACCATACTAACACCAAGTACGTAAACTCAGATTTCCATAAAAAGTGAGCTACCGCGAGTGTTAGTACCGCGAGTGCATTAAATTCGATGCCTTCATTCCCCCACCATACAATACAGTCCACACAAATATTGTTGAAACTCGTTGGTCGACTATTAACACCACTACTTATTTATTTATTTATTATAGTCAATGGAATTCAGTTTCCTTACAGACTAACAGCGTGTTTTTGTAAAAAGTTTTTGCCCATTCGTTCGTCAATTTCATGAACGAAGACACAATTTGGTTTTCATTGCGGTTGACGTTTGTATTCGTTTGACAAACAAATGAAAGCTTTTTATTTTCGTAATTTTTTTGGTTTTCGTAACAAAATCAGACGAACGAATACGTCAAAAATAAACGAATGGAAAAGACCCATCGTTTTGAATGAAAATTAAATAATTTGAGTAATAAATGGCACAAAACACACGAAAACTGGAAGGGAATGCAATTTTATTTATTTCCATAGAAGCACACGCGTATATGTACATCCGTTTCTTCATATTATCAGAATTATTTTTAGACAAATTTGATTACATTTTTTTCTTATTTTTTGTTTTTCATCTGTTTATCGGGGTTGCCATCAAGTATCACATTTTACGTGCAGATGCCTATGCAATATTCACAAAATAAGTATCATGGAAACCCTAAAATATAAAAGCTTTTATGAAATAGACGAAAGCTTTCAGATAAAAACGAATGGTTCGTAAAATTTTACAAGAACCAAATTTTGAACGTTTACGTTTTAGTACGAACGGTTCGTGTGACAGGCAAGCATTTTTACAAAAACACCCTGTAAGATAACAATTCACAGTTTCTTAAATATATTAAAAAAATATTATGAAAATGGAAGGGCATAATAAATACTATTTTTAAAGTTTTCTTTAGACGTGCTAAACTCAATGTATGGCTTCAACTCTTTCTGAAAATTAGCATTTATATGATTTAGAACTAGGAAGGTTATATTTAAAGGACTATTGCGAGCATAATTAGTGCGATGATAAGTAATATAAAATAGATCTGTTATTCTTAAAGTTCTAGGGGGAACAAAGAACAAAGTCAATAAATCCGGAGAATCAATATGATTATTTATTAAATCAAAAACAAAAGAGGCAGCTTGCATTTGCATTCGGCACTGCAAGCTCTGCAAACCCAATAACAAGCACCTGGAATTATATGACGGAAGGTCTAAAGAGAATAATCGCTTAAGTGCAAATCGAGAAAAACGTCTTTGTATTCTCTCAATACGAGCAATATGGGTATTACAATAGGGATCCCAAATAATAGACGCATATTCGACCTTTGATCTAACAAATGCCGCATAGATAATTTTGACAGTGCAAGGATCTGAAAATTCAACACAATTGCGTTTAATAAAAGCTAAGGCTTTATATGCCTCAGGAACGATGTGATCCATATGCGGAATAAAAGTAAGAGCAAAATCAAATATGACACCAAGATCACGAACAGATGTTGTTTTATTTAGTTCAAAATTTCCAATTGTAAAAGTAGATAAAATGGTATTACGCAATCTGTAGAAAGACACATGTGAGCACTTTGAACAATTTAGAACAAGTTTATTTTCACTACACCATTTTACAACATTGTCTAAGTCTTTCTGCATATCGATAACATCATGCAAAGACTCGACTTTATGAAATAGTTTTAAATCATCCGCATAAAGTAGATACTTGCATTTAGAAAAACATGACGATATATCATTAATGAATAAATTAAAGAATAGTGACCCCGGAATACTACCCTGAGGTACACCGGAAGTTTGAGTGTAAGGTGAGGATACAAAATTCTCAACCTTAACCGAACACGAACGGTTATATAAATATGAAGCAATCCATCTGTGCGAGGTTTATGTATTTTTTAATTGAAACAATGGCACATTTATAAATAGTAACAAAACGTATATTTGGTTCGAATGAAATACAAGAACTGAAAATTATAATTTCAAAAAGAAAAAAGTATTTTTCTGTCAATTTAAAATTCAAAGAAAAGGTGATGTAAGTTTACAAGTACAAACATTGTAAAGTATGCACCTACATTACCCTAGTAACAAAACGTATATTTGGTTCGAATGAAATACAAGAACTGAAAATTATAATTTCAAAAAGAAAAAAGTATTTTTCTGTCAATTTAAAATTCAAAGAAAAGGTGATGTAAGTTTACAAGTACAAACATTGTAAAGTATGCACCTACACATCTAAGGAAATTGGAATGAAATCCCAATTTGTACAATTTAGCTAATAAAATAGAATGTGATACTTTATCGAAGGCTTTAGTTAAATCTGTGTAAATAGCTTCAACCTGAAAGCCACGCTCAAAGGCAGACAGACAATATTCCGTAAAAAGGATTAAATTGGTTGTGGTTGATCTACCGGAATAAAAACCATGTTGATGAGGAGAAATAAAAGACTTGCACTTGAAAAACATTTTTTTTTTTTGTTAATAATATGTTCAAATACTTTAGACACACATGATAATTTAGCAATAGGACTGTAACAGGTTACATCGTCTTTTCTACCACCTTTAAAAACAGGCGTAATAGATGCAATTTTCCACCTGTCAACAAAAACACCTTCTTTGATAGACTGATTAGAAATAACAGCTAAAATCGGAGCTAAAGAAGAACAACAGTTTTTAAGAAAAACGCACAAAGGCCATCAGCATCATCTTTATAACTATCTTTCACCTTTCGAATGGCTTCAACCACATAATCAATTGAAGTGACATATTTCCCAAATTAATAGCAGTAAGTGAGTTTACATTTGGCAAATTACTGATGGATGACTGCTCAATATTAGATTCAAAAAATTTAGCAAACATATTCACAACATCGAAACCAGACTGTGATACCCTGTCATTATAAGTCACTATGGCAGCAATGTCTGAGGATTTTTTCTTTGATTTGATAAAGGACCAAAAACTTTTAGGATTTGCTTTAATTTCTTTCTCCTTATCCAGAATGAATTGCTTATAAAGGAATTTATTAAAAAAAATTAAATTCTCTTTGGTAATGCTTGTACTTAACTTCATCTTCCAAAATTCCATACATAACGAATTTTCTATGGAATTTGTTTCTCAAATTTTTTAACTTTTTGAGGCCTCTAGTATACCATGGATGATTATATTGTTTTCTTTTCTTAGGAGGAACGATGGCTTTTAGGATATAAGAAATTTTATCTATGAACAGATCATAACAGACCGAGGTACTTTTATTGCTGAAAATTGACGCCCAATGAAGAGAGCCAATAATTGAATTTAGCACGCTAAAATTACAGGCATTAAAATCCAAAGCAATGCAATTGGGAGAGCAGGAATTTAGATACTGAAAACTGTTAATTTAAATGACAGTAGATAAATGATGAACATTAGAAGGAGATATTGGAATTAAACATTCATAAACGTTAAATTTATAATCATCTGTAACAAAGATAAGGTCTAGAAACCTATGCAATGAATTAGATAAATGATTAATTTGCACAAGACTTAAACTCAACAGAGTGTCAATACTATAAATTTCGTGGCCCTTGTTTACATTAGTAGGCGTTAAGAAATCTTTATCATCATATTTATACCAAGAGATGTTAGAAAGAATAAAATCACCCATAACGCAAAGACAAACATTTGGCCCAGTATTTCCTTCCAATGCCACAATATTATCTATATGTTTTGTATATATAGATTCATAACTATTTGGCGGAATGTATGATAAACTGAGCAAAATACTAAAATTTAGACCATCAATGCATACAGCTAATTGATCTAATAATCCTTCATCATCATCAATAGAACATAAATAAGATTTATACTTAGATTTAACAGCAATATATACACCACCTCCTCTAGAGCAACCAGTTCTTAATATATTTCTATCTTTTCTATAGACCGAGTATAGATTTAGGTTAAAAAACTCCGCTTTCGTACGAATACCAGACAAATTTGGGTAGTAGATTTTCAATCCATGTGTTCCATTAATCAGTGATTCACTGGCTGTGCTATTTAAAAATTGACAAAGGGCCAATTTTTTATATCAGTGGGCCACAATATAGGATTCACTATGTTATCATAATAACACGAAGAAACTTCAAGTTTAATCTTGTTCAGTTTATTGAGGACAGCATCCTTTTTCCAAGGCCAATAATTAGCATTAACAGTATTCTATATCAAATTCCAAATAGAAATTATTTATAAACTCAATTTATAAAAATTCGTTGATTATAATTGTAATAATTGTAATTGTAATTGGCTCCCCAGCCATAACAAAGAAAAGAAAATTACAGCAAACAATGGCCAAAAGCAACGAACATATTCTCGGTACACTAAGCCAGGTAGACATCAAGTTGCACTAGTGCAACCAAACACGACAAGCATGGTTAAAATATTGAAATGCCAACATAGCTAATGTCATGCAAGACAAAAAAAAAATAATAATAATATAGTAAAAGCAAAAAGAAAGAAAAAAAAACATTTGTTGGAATTTAGTCTATATTTACGTCGTAATCCAAAATGATTCAACAATTTTAACCGAAAAGCATTATTGGAATGTGAAAAAAGTCTCAGTTCAACAGGTAAATAATTCCACAATCTTGCAACACGTATTAAGAATGATTTCTCAAAAGTAGAGTTGTATATTCTGGGTATAAAGATTTGTGTGTTTCTGGAATAATAGCTAAAGCTAAACATGTTAGCTAAAGAAGCTGGCGTACCAGTCTTAATTATTTTGTGAAACGCATATAATAGTTTACAGGAGACAAACCGTTCAAAATCCATTCCCAGAAAATTCTCAACATGAGAAGATATATGTTCCCGACGACCCACACCATACACAAATCTAGCGACAGAGTTGACAATACGTCCTAGCCTCAGCAAATTTCGGTCGATCGTACCAGTAACCACTTCCAAGCCATAATTAACATGCGGCATGAGTAGAGCTGCAGCCAGTCTTTTTTTAACCCACGAAGGAAGATATATATTAGTAGAATATAATCTGCGAATTGTACAAACAACTTTACGCTGAATAGAGTCAATATGAGATTCAAACGAAAGTCGATCATCTAAAATAATTCCCAGGATCTTATGACAACTTACAAATCTGATCGGAGTTTGAGCCAGAGAAATATTGAGGTCATTAGAGTGACTTCCGAATCGAATAGCTCTTGTCTTATCAGCGTTAATTGAAAGAGCATTTACAAAGCACCAATCCCGGAAGCGACTAAGACAACAATTAATTTCGTCTTGAAAGGCAGTAACTGACACTCCAGCATCATTAAAAACGAGAAAAATATCATCCGCAAATAAAAGAGGTGTGCAATTAACATCGCTAAAGCATTCAGCAATACTGTTGACGTACAGAACAAAAAGCAAAGGACCCAATATTGAACCCTGCGGAACTCCACAGGTAAGGGGAAGCAGCGTGGAAGATTCGCCATTATAGAAAACAAATTGCGATCTGTCGCACAAGTAAGACATTATGAGTTTGCAAGCAGATCTAGAAGAGTTGAACTCATCCTTAAGCTTCCGAATCAATACATGGTAAGAAATCGAATCAAATGCTTTGGTTAGATCCAATGATACAACTACAGAATTAGCATTAGTATTAGAGCTGTTTCTAATCATATCGGTCATATAGAGCAATAATCCCGTAGTGCTGTGATTTCTGCGGTAAGCAAATTGACCATTATACAAAAACTGGTTAATATGCAACAACATTTGGTTTTTCATAATGTGCTCACACACTTTAGACAGCACAGGGAGAATAGAAATGGGTCTGAGATCGTCAGAGCTGTTACCTTTAGGTATGGGAATAACACGAAATTAGTTTCAAGAAATCCGGAGGTATTTCGTCTACACCAATGGATTTGGATTTTATTTTACTAAGCGCTATTTCGATATCATCATAATAAACACAGTTAAAGGAAAATCCCGTGTCTGACTCAGCAAATTCCGGAAAATCGACGTCACGAGTTACCGAATTAGTACAAACAAACGCAGCATTTACAGCATTAACGTCAATGTCAAAACTTATATCATCTCCGCCTAGACATCCTGATCCTCTGAGGAAACGCCAAAGAGCTGTTGAGCCCATAGCATTAAATTTTTTGGAATAAAACTTTCTGCGCTCACGCCGAATTATTGACTTCGCCTTATTGCGAAATTTGTAAAACACTTTCCAAGACTCGCTGCTCTTGCAATATTGATAAGCTCTAAAAGCTAAGTCACGCATAGAACAAGCATAGGTAATAGAGTTAGATTTGATCCAGTTTCATCAGTATGTATCCTTCTTCGAACTAAAGGAACAAACTCAAATAAATCCATAATTAGAGAAGATAAGATAGAACATTTGGCATCAATATTACCAACATTAATCACATCAAAGTCGAAGCTAGACAAAAGCGAGTCAAAGCCATCCCAATCAATATTCAATTAATCCCGATATTCAACGAAATCAAGAAATGTGGCAACACTGACATTCAGTGATGCAAATATGAGTGAATGGTCAGAGATTCCAGGACAAATCCCTTGACCAGATAAAGACACCATAGAATAGATACTTATTAAAATAAAATCTATCAGAGAAGTTGAACCATGCGACACGTCCAAGTGAGTAGGTTTAGAATTATGCAATATAGACAGATTCATCCGGAAACAAGATGAGCGAACAAATGCAGACTTATGTGAATCAAACAGATTACAGTTAAAATCACAAACTGTCACTATGTTAGGGTACCTCATAAACAGATCTGAATGTTTATCCTCAAAAAAAGAGAAATCACCAGGAGGAGGCAGATAGACAACAACAAACAATACCTTTGCGTTACCAGACGAAAATTCTATAAAGAGCGATTCACACTTGCCTAAGAACGACGACGAATTTGAATACAGTTTTGTATTTGATAGAACTCAGAACATAAATAGCAACACCTCCACTTCGAGTGCCAATACGGTCATTCCTCACAAGCTTATAACCAGGAATATCAACCACACGATTCGAGATATCAGACTTCAGCCACGTCCCAGAAAGTGCAAGAATATTTAAAGAAGAACCACATAAAATAGACTTCAGCTCACCATGCTTTGTTGAACTTACTGAAGGCCTTATACTTCGGCAATTTAAGTGTGCAATATTTAATTTGTCTATACATGAGCTAAGAACCGAGTTTATGTATATATTGTTGCTAATCACTGGCCCAAAATTTGCGTCAAAAGACATCAAAAGTGGAAAAGAAGTTATGATGGGTAACCAAGCATATAAACAAAGAAAAAATTTAATTTATTAACTTTTTACACCTCATAAAAACGAATAACAACTTTAAGGCAGCTGATCAACAGCAAAAATGAGATCAGATTGAAAAATCGCTTACAAAAAGTTAAATGAAGAAAATTATTATGCAGAATATGACAAAATGTAAATGCAGCAAATCAAAAGAAAATAACAAAATCAAACATTTCCGCCATCTACATCATTAAGCAATGCATCACATTGACTGGCGCTATAAGTATCTTCTCTGCCATCAGGGAACCTCAGCCATGCCTTAAGAATGTCAGAATTTAAGATTTTGAACTTTGTCACCATTTTTAAGAGTTGAAGTTTCTTGCATACAAAGTTCAAACGCGCAGCAGCAGGACAGAAATGGTCGTTAAGATAAACACAATTAGTTAAACCAATACCTTGGCTACATAATAAATCAGAGACTTTAAGGTTACGAGTTTTGAAGTACTCTTTCATTAGCAGGTCAGACTTAGACACCTTGTTAAACTTAACCAATATTTGTTTTTTCCGATTTATGTAACATACATGATTAATATCCATACTTGTGATTGGTACGTTATAAAATGTGCCCAAGGCAATAACAGGCGCTTCCAGATCATCTAAACCCTCTGGCAAACCTCCTGTTAAGATATCAGAGCGGTTTATTCTTCTGTGTATAATGTTGTCTTCCTTGTCAAGGGCCACAAATTTATTCACAGTTGAAGTTTCAACACGGAGGACATTATCGTCACATCTTTTTATGTCAGCTCTAATCTCAGCTACACAAGAATTAACTTCTCGCTTTATTTCATCCAAGACAGTTGTTAGACGATTCTGCTCAGCCTGGTAGCTCAGCATGAAACCATCAAGTTTTGTTGTTAGGCTGTTTATCTTCTGAATGACGTCATTATTATTTGTCTTGTTGTTGTTGTTGAGATTTGGCAAACAATTGGGACAGATGTAGGCAAATTCCTTAACAGTCCTCAAAACACTCAGATTTTTCTCGTCAATGTTCGCGCAAGATGCATGGATACAGGCGTTGCAAGCTTTGCATGAGACAGTAGGTTCCGTCTTTGTGAATGATTGACAGTAAATTCTGCATTTAGCAGCTCTTGTTTCTGGCATATTTAAAACAAGCAGACAAGCAGCACCAACAAAATAAAAATGTCTGATTACTAGAGCAACAACAGGAACACTGCAACAACAGCAACAGAGCGGCTTATGCAACAAATGACGGTATCAAAATAACAAAATTTTATTATAAATTTTGATTTAAATTCATGCGCCACTACTTGATTTGATGGTTTTAACGCGTACACTTTAGTCTGTTTCTGTTTATTTAGTTTGTAAACAAAGCAAACGACAAAATAAGAAAGCGATCAGCTGCGATAAAAAAAAAACACACGTCTACTCAGACATAGGGATTTGTAGTTATTATTATTACATTACATCCAATAAAGTTAATTATTTCTTCACTTGTGACGCTTGGTTTAAATGATGAAATATGCACGCACTTTTTAGAAGCAACAACATCCACGCCTGTTGAGAGATTATTCTCGCCATATATCACATTTTCTTTTCTTCCTCTTCGCCTCTGGACAGGCAACCAATTCGAACTAGCTTGTTGGTTTGAATCAAACAAAGCAGCATCATTAACAACACTATCAGTACCTAGTGTGTTAATCGACGAAACAGATGACGCATAATGCACAAGATGTAGACGCAATAGGCAAAACTGAACTTTGTACTCCACCACCAGCACGAGCAGTTACAGTCACATTGTTGTTAGATTTCTGTTGTTGCAGTTTGTACATTTCTTTTTGTTTGTCATTCGTATTATTCTCACTATGCTCCAATATTTTCTTAATCTCACTGATTTCACCACTCAGTGAAGAGTTGACATACAATTTAAGCTCTCTTAATTCACTCTTTAAAGATGAGATGCCGGTGATTATGTCAGAAGTATTAGACAGACAAAAATCGCAATTGAAAACAATGTTAGCATTTTTAATGAAAATATCTTCAACATTCATATCAACGTTTGCGCACAAGAAATGGTATCTAGCCCTACAAATATGACAGGCTATAGATTTAGCGTTTGCAGGCTTGTAGCACTTTTCACAAAGAGTGTTTGCAGCAGGCTCCATAAATGCGCAACCGAATGATTAAACAGTCAAAAGTGAACTGAAATTAAATAAATTATTTCATTCCTTCACATAGAACCCCTTAGTTGTTGCTAAACTTGCTAATACTTTGTCATTGTACTGATCACCCTACGTCGAGTTGATCATACGAAGCATTCGGTGTTGTTACTTCGTAATATTCGAATTGCGGCTCTTCTCATTCTATCTGAGAACTTTGCGAATATATTTTGTAATATTTGCAATAACAACATCGGTAACTTCCAATCACTCTTGCTTTCCTGTTGTTAAATTATTTATTATATTATTAATAAACTCTCATTACACTTATCTGTCTGAGTGCTGATCATTTGAAATTTATTTCTTATTGTTGTTATTCCCCAAGGTTCTATTTTAACGAAGACATTTTCTTGAAAATTTGCAAATTTAACAGCAACACACATTGCTTACAGTCACTTTTTGTGGTTTTTATTTTGTTGGTACGATCCTCTCCATCCAAAAAATATTTGGCGTTATTATTCACCTCGGCTTATTTAAAACTCTTTGAAAATTTGCACAACCAAATTTGCAATAACAACGCACCATCCAAATTCCCGCTGCATTTCGTTGTTGTATATATCGTCCATCACCAACCACATTCATTTTTCTACTCTCCCTTTTGTCCAGCAGGTAATTCTAATTTGAGAAATTACATGGTAATTCTACCAAAAACTTTCCCGCATTTTAAGCGTCTCTTACAAAGTTCTGTTGATCTGCAGCACTCACTTGTTTGATCGTTTGTAGCGTCGGTCTTTGAGTGGGAGCTTCGCTGCTTACACGTAGCCATTTCTCTGCTAGCGTCGCTTGTGTAACCACAGTGGGGTAAAATAGCACAAATAGTTTTTTTAATAATTCATTTTGAAAATTTAACAAAGAAGAAGTTTTTTTAGCTTGATGTCATTATATTTGTTTCATTATTTTTCCCAATATTTCGCAATTATTTAATTGCATCATCAGGGCCTAATATCTACGTAAAAACTAAATTCGTCAAATATTTCCTACAAACTACCGTAGTTTCACTACTATTGTCGGCTGTAAATATAGCACTGAAAATTATTTTCGATAATTTTTTGAAATATAATAATTTGGTAGTAGGGTTTTTGGAATTTTTGGACAAATTCACCCTACACTCGGCATTTATTTCACATATTTCTAGAAAAGAGAACATACGTGAAAAATAATTGTTTTTCGACAAATAATTTTGGAAAATTATTTGGGTCTCCGTAGGGGTAAAAATATAATAAAATACAAATAATGATTTCATATTAATAGCTAATTTGTCACTGGATTTTGGACAACTACACCCTACCATTGGCTTATCTCACCTTATCATACACCCTACACTTGGTAGCATCATATATATTTTTTGTATATTTGAGACTTTTTTGCATTTTGATCAAATTAAAGCAGTTCTTGTTCGCCCTGAGGAAGTTTCTTTAAATTTTCTCCTATTTCGCCCTACTTTAATTTCAAAAATCATTACACCTTGCTATTTTTCCGTGGTATTCGTAGAATTTTGGAGTTTTTTGCGGAAATTTCTTATTTCTTTGAGCTATAGCAATTTGTGCTTCAACCGAATTTCCGTTTCCACCTTTCTTTGTTGTTTGTAGCAAATTCAATTGTAGATTTTTGCACATTTAATCTTCAAAATGTCAGTTACCCCACTCACTCGTTTTGTTAGAGCTTCGGACATATTTCTGAAATATGTAGCATCATTTGAACGGATTTATGAGTCCACTGCGGTAATTGGTAATCTTTGTTGTACTAACAGGCGTGTGCCGCCACCTCAGATTACAAGGTAAACGTTGTTGTTGTTTGAAATGAAATACGATCAATAAACTTCAAGCATATTATTTAATATTAAAACTGATACTGCTTTGTTTTTATTATCTTTGGTTTCTTTTCTCTCTCCACTGCTCATCAAACGGTATCCTGAGCTATCGTTGAATTATTGAAAATACCTATGGATTTCCCCTCCCTCACCTAAACAGTACCTGTTTGAAATACAGGCAACTCCACATTTTCAATTTTCCATAATAAGCCGGCCTGAAATATATTTCCAACTCTTTTTGTCGATCCGTGAAGAATTTCTTTTGCATTTGTATCGTCATCAGGTTTTATTAGTGGGTCTGTATCTTGCTGTTGATCTTCTTACACTCTTACGAAAAAGCACGACTCTTGAGATGACGATATCGATTTACAGGGTCCAAAAACAACCCAACCTAATTCAGTGTTGCAAGCAAAAGGATTCGATAAATCATTGAAATTAGTAAATTTTGGCAACTTTAAAAAGGCAGCATATTATTTAATATTAAACACTTCTTCAATCTCCTTTTGGGTCAAATTTTGCATTGGAAGATTTAATTTTGACCCTGCATAAACGCTCTTCATCAAGTGGAAACTCCTTTTGTTCACTCCACTCACCATCGCATTGAATGACGTTACAGGTTCCCTGGCAGCTTCCTCCAAACCACTGAATATTTAATAAACAACTTTTTCCTCGAACTCCATCCATCATCATATAGTGTGACAGGCAATACACAAAAAGGAGATCATTCTGTTAGGTTTCGACCTCAGGATTCGGCAAAAGAGGTTCTACAGGACATGTTCGTTTACGGCGACAGTCTCGAGTTGTATGACCCACATTCAACCAGGAATAACAGGCACGAATCTTCTTAACTCCTTGCCATTTATCGGGTACACTCATATTTAAAAAGGGAAGGCAATCATATATCCTATGCTGGCCCCGGCAAATAGGGCATTGTATTTGTTGTTGTGTAGAATGCAATAAAATACCGCGGCTTTGATCTTTACTTTCCACATCCTGCACTATGCAAACGAGATAGGCCATCTCACAAAGCCAATCGCTAAAATTAATTATAGCAGGATATGGTTGAATAGTAGTTGCCACTCTGGCCCATTCAAATTTTATGCTCTTGAGTAGCTTTGACACTAACTCTTCCAGTAGTGCAGGGTTAGCAATTTGTTGTTGTCCATTATTCGTCGATTGTAAAAAGACTACTAAATTGCTGACCTTGGTTGAAAACGGCACTAATTTTGTTAAATTGTTCTCCGAAATATGTGGCTACTCTCTGGCATGCTCCAACTGGCTATGAATAAGCTGCATTGTTCTTCCAAAACGAAATTCCAATTGATCAATTACGCCACTAACATTTTCAGGATGAATATATGTATTCTACATTGATGTTCTTCTTCAGAAATTCAATGCAATCCCTGATGAAATGAGTAGATCTGCAAACTGGGCATGATGTTGTACTTTGAGAATTTTGTTGTGTCCTGTTCGGCGGGACTGTTTGTAAATTAGGTGTCTTTCCAATGCTATTTGTGTTTCGCGTAATGTTTGTTTGAAAAGTATTTAAAACCCGAGGTTTGTTGTGAATATTTTGTTTTTGTTGGGTTAACTTTGAAGACGATGGTTTTATATTCCCCACTGATTCTATGGTTTTAAATTTATGAGTCAAGTATTTATTGAAATCATCCCAGGATGGCAGAGTTGTACAGTCCTCCAAAGAATTTTCGAATTCTTCTAGAAACGTTCTAGGTAGCTTACTTGAACAAAGGTATATTAAGATTGGATCCCACCCAGAAACCTGAGTAATTAGGGTTTCCTAAGTTTGTACGCATGTATGGACTGTCCTTTGTAATCTTTGGATCGTAAAACTTGAATCCGTGGTAACATTTGGGAGATTAAACAATATTTTTAGCTGCTCATTCACCTGCATCCTCCTATTTTCATATCGGTCTATCAGGAGCTTCCAGGCTAGTTCAAACCCGTAGTTTGTTAGAGACACTTGGTTTATAATCTCCTGACCCTCGCTAGTTGTCTTCTGTTTGAGGTGGAAAAGCTTTTCCACGTTACTCAGCTTCGAGTTATCTATGTATATCGTCCCGAATAAATCTCTGAAAGTCGGCCAGGCATTGTATCCTCCTCTGAAAGAATCCGTACCACATGGGGGCAATCTTGAAATCGGAGTGCATTCGGGCTGTGAGCTTGCCTTTTGTTCCATATAAGATTCTCGCCTTGCAATTTCTTACTTTTCAGTTAGTTTCACCTTTTGTATTTGTCCGTTCAGTGCACCGATCACCCTCTTGTAAACTTCTGTGGCTTCCAAATAATGTTTCCTCAACTTATTCTTATCGATCGCCTTCTCATCGGCTTCAGGAACATAATCTCGACACTCCTCACAAGCTCGTTTAACGTGATCGTACACCGCATCCAATTGCACTCGTGTTGACTCCAGGGCATGTATATCGTCTATCTGGTTTGCGATCGATAGAATTGACGTGTAATCACTCAAATCATTCACGCAATTCGCAAACTTCTCGCAAAAAGATTTGTCCATTTTGAGAATGCGAGGACAAACTTGGTCTGTTTGGTTTTTTAACAAGGACCAAAATTTTGACTTTCAAAATATTGGCTGTTATTCATCCAAAGTAATGAATCAACGAAGATTTTGTGGAGTCAAAACGATCTGAACGAGTTTTTGAGAATGAGAAGAGTCCGAGGAAGTATTGTAATCAACTATTTCTTCAAAAACTTCAGAAAACTTTGAGGCCGGAAAAAAGCAATGCGAACATAAATTATCTCAAAAATGTTTGTTAAAGAACCCTTTATGGAGTCAGAAATATACATGAAACGAGTTTTACGCCAATAAACAGCAAAGAAGAACAAACATCCAAATTAGGCCCACACTTTTCGCTGAGGATTACAGTTCCGAAATTGTGTTTTGTGTTGTCACCAAATGAGTTCTGCCTTCTCCTTTTTTTATTGAGAAAGAACTCCTGATTTAACTCAAATGTGCTATCGGTCCACAAAAAGGACCTTCCAAGTTGTAAACCAATGATTTTTTACAGTACAGCAAAGCGACTGTTTTTTTTTTTTTTTTTTTTTGATGAAGATGACAAAAAACTAGTCAACGTTGCACTAGGATTGTTAGTTGTTTCAGATGTGAGAAGTAGTCAGTGAAAGTCCAGCAAAATGGTTCGAACATATCAGTCCAGGACTCATGGGGTCTGAAATGATCGCTGGGTTCTCGTTAAAAGTTCCTGTTGAGGGCTTCTAACTACCATCAGCAAATATTTTCAATTGGGTTTATAAAATCCTTTAAAGTCTTTCATCAGGAGGATTTTATTTTTTGTATGCAGGAAATTGGAATATGAATATGTGTCTAAATCAACAATGTTCTGAGTACGCAAATCTTAATCAGCAACCCAGTTAACAAACTTTTTATTTTTGGGTCAATAAGCAAAACAAGAAAAAATTACCGGCAAAATATTTCCGCGTTAATTGGCGGAAAGTATTTTGGGTCCCATAAGCATAAATTTGTTGTAAAGCAATTTAAAATGGATGAAAAATATATATAAATATAATTATTTAAAAAATTCCGAAGTTATCAAGTTGATTAGCAATAAATGTTTTCGCCTGATGCCTTAATGGGTTTAAGTCTAGGTAGATTTTTTTCTTTTTCAGACACTTTTTGTGAAATATTCGAAAGGTAGGTTAGGAAAAGTCTGCCCACCAGAGGGTTTGCTATGAAATTTTTTGTGTTTCTCCTTTGCCAATTTTTTAAAGATGGCGCTTATGTACTGAAGCATTTCATAGTTTCCAAAAAAGGAGATGCCTGGGTCATGTATGTATGTTTACTCTACGATCAAGAAGTATGCAAATACACAAAAGAGTCAAAAAGTCTTTTTGTGGATGGATATGCAAAGTGAGTATAAGGTCAGGGCAAATATTGTTGATTTGCCTGCTCCCAGAAGCTCCTTCTGTCGGATTATACATGAATTTGAACGAGTACTAACTTTGAGGTTAGTTTGTGCCTTAGCTTGAATGGTACGAGAGGGTAGTGTGATTCTGTTGGGGATGGGCAGCTGCTTCAGTCCGTCCGAATAGCTTTCTACTCCAGTATTCCCTTGGTAATTGTTGTTGATGTTGCTGTACAATCTCTTTTGCTTTTTTAGTAACTTAAATTTTTTTATTCGCGGCACCGTAATTGTAGTTTTCACTTTTTTATTTATTTATTTCAGTTTGCCGGTTTTATTTTTGTTTTTATATTTTTGTGCGTCAGTGTTTTGTTTTTATTACACCATGGAAATTATGTTATCTTGTTTTCTTGTAAATTCTTCTTGTTCTTCACTTTATCTTTGCTCCACTTTTTTCTATTTCTCTTTTATGTTGCATTGTATATATGCCGATCTTGTTTATTTACTCACGGTGTCTATGTATTGTGGTTTTGTTCCACTTGGTTTTTAAACTTGAACTGTTCTTTTTATGTATTCACTTCCAGTTCTCTTGTTTGATAATTGTTTTTAACTATTTAAAAAACTCCACTTTGGATCCGGCTCCGAAGGTCCAAATGTTTCTTACTTTACCCATGTTTTGTTGCCTTCTTAATTACAAAATTTTTGATTTGAGTTTTGTACTTCAATGTAGTTTTATTCAATATTTTCCTCTTAGGCTAGTTAGGCGATTTTAATCTTATATGCTGTTTATACTATAGCTTTTTGCGGGGTTAACCTTCATTATCAGGATTTAACTGCTTAATCCGGTCAACTTCATCAAGATTTACCACACAAATTTAAATCTTCTCATGACCGGATTTGTTTGAGATCCTGCACGAAATCTGAGTACTAATGTAATCCAACACTGTTTTTGTACTAAAAAAAAATGCAACTCATTTTCTATTGTACGAAATGTTGCAAGCGTTTTCACAAAGCATTTGTTTACATTTTGTTTGTTTACACAAAAACAGAAACACATTTCCTGAAAAAATTTAGATGAATTCGCAAAGACGTAAATAAATAAATATTTTTTCAATAACAAAATAAAATAGAACTTCTTTTTCTTCGCAGGAGAAGGAAAAGTCGATCGTAAATTGTTGTGTACCAACAGTTACTATCACATTCAACAACCATCACAAACAACAAGAACCCATTCACGATTCCGACAATTAACTACCCCAAGATATTTGGTTCAACGTTCGATAGCATGTTCGCGCAAGCCACAACTATTTGCAATAAGATCAGAAGTAGGAACAAGGTCTTCGAGTCGCTGGCCGGCAGCACTTGGGTGCTAACAAAGAAACCTTGTTGTCCTTTTACAAAGTAATAAGCCGGTTTGTGTAAGCTATACGGCGCAGACGTGGAATGTAAATCATAGAATATTCAAACCTGACAGAATGTCGCTCTGAGGACTGCAGCAGGAATGCATGACATCAGTGAACCATGAGGAGACGTAGGTTTTACCGGCGCATCAATACAACAGGATGTTCTTGATGAGGTACTGGCGTTGGTGTTGTCGCGATGATCATCTCTGCCACAATTTAATAGACAGGAGAGATCTTCTTGCTCTAGATAAAGAAAGGTCCAAAGTTATGAGAATGAGAACATCTAGACCAACGAGCCTATCAGGCAGCTTGAATAACAGAGATACTGTGCGAATGCCGTATTTGGAGACCATCCACATCCATCGCAGTAGAAGAACCCCTGCTGCCAAGGCCAGAACTTTGAAGACGATGGTTTTATATTCCCCACTGATTCTATGGTTTTAAATTTATGAGTCAAGTATTTTTTGAAATCATCCCAGGATGGCAGAGTTGTACAGTCCTCCAAAGAATTTTCGAATTCTTCTAGAAACGTTCTAGGTAGCTTACTTGAACAAAGGTATATTAAGGTTGGATCCCACCCAGAAACCTGAGTTATTAGGGTTTCCTAAGTTTGTACGCATGTATGGACTGTCCTTTGTAATCTTTGGATCGCAAAACTTGAATCCGTGGTAACATTTGGGAGCTTAAACAATATTTTTAGCTGCTCATTCACCTGTATCCTCCTATTTTCATATCGGTCTATCAGGAGCTTCCAGGCTAGTTCAAACCCATAGTTTGTTAGAGGCACTTGGTTTATAATCTCCTGAGCCTCGCTAGTTGTCTTCTGTTTGAGGTGGAAAAGCTTTTCCACGTTACTCAGCTTCGAGTTATGGCCGAATAAATCTCTGAAAGTCGGCCAGGCATTGTATCCTCCTCTGAAAGAATCCGTACCACATGGGGGCAATCTTGAAATCGGAGTGCATTCGGGCTGTGAGCATGCCTTTTGTTCCATATAAGATTCTCGCCTTGCAATTTCTTACTTTTCAGTTAGTTTCACCTTTTGTATTTGTCCGTTCAGTGCACCGATCACCCTCTTGTAAACTTCTGTGGCTTCCAAATGATGTTTCCTCAACTTATTCTTATCGATCGCCTTCTCATCGGCTTCAGGAACATAATCTCGACGCTCCTCACAAGCTCGTTTAACGTGATCGTACACCGCATCCAGTTGCACTCGTGTTGACTCCAGGGCATGTATATCGTCTATCTGGTTTGCGATCGATAGAATTGACGTGTAATCACTCAAATCATTCACGCAATTCGCAAACTTCTCGCAAAAAGATTTGTCCATTTTGAGAATGCGAGGACAAACTTGGTCTGTTTGGTTTTGTAACAAGGACCAAAATTTTGACTTTCAAAATATTGGCTGTTGTTCATCCAAAGTAATGAATCAACGAAGATTTTGTGGAGTCAAAACGATCTGAACGAGTTTTTGAGAATGAGAAGAGTCCGAGGAAGTATTGTAATCAACTATTTCTTCAAAAACTTCAGAAAACTTTGAGGCCGGAAAAAAGCAATGCGAACATAAATTATCTCAAAAATGTTTGTTAAAGAACCCTTTATGGAGTCAGAAATATGCATGAAACGAGTTTTACGCCAATAAACAGCAAAGAAGAACAAACATCCAAATTAGGCCCACACTTTTCGCTGAGGATTACAGTACCGAAATTGTGTTTTGTGTTGTCACCAAATGAGTTCTCCCTTCTCCTTTTTTTTATTGAGAAAGAACTCCTGATTTAACTCAAATGTGCTATCGGTCCACAAAAAGGACCTTCCAAGTTGTAAACCAATAATTTTTTAAAGTACAGCAAAGCGACTGTTTTTTTTATGAAGATGACAAAAAACTAGTCAACGTTGCACTAGGATTGTTAGTTGTTTCAGATGTGAGAAGTAGTCGGTGAAAGTCCAGCAAAATGGTTCGAACATATCAGTCCAGGACTCATGGGGTCTGAAATGATCGCTGGGTTCTCGTTAAAAGTTCCTGTTGAGGGCTTCTAACTACCATCAGCAAATATTTTCAATTGGGTTTATAAAATCCTTTAAAGTCTTTCATCAGGAGGATTTTATTTTTTGTATGCAGGAAATTGGAATATGAATATGTGTCTAAATCAACAATGTTCTGAGTACGCAAATCTTAATCAGCAACCCAGTTAACAAACTTTTTATTTTTGGGTCAATAAGCAAAACAAGAAAAAATTACCGGCAAAATATTTCCGCGTTAATTGGCGGAAAGTATTTTGGGTCCCATAAGCATAAATTTGTTGTAAAGCAATTTAAAATGGATGAAAAATATATATAAATATAATTATTTAAAAAATTCCGAAGTTATCAAGTTGATTAGCAATAAATGTTTTCGCCTGATGCCTTAACGGGTTTAAGTCTAGGTAGATTTTTTTCTTTTTCAGACACTTTTTGTGAAATATTCGAAAGGTAGGTTAGGAAAAGTCTGTCCACCAGAGGGTTTGCTATGAAATTTTTTGTGTTTCTCCTTTGCCAATTTTTTAAAGATGGCGCTTATGTACTGAAGCATTTCATAGTTTCCAAAAAAGGAGACGCCTGGGTCATGTATGTATGTTTACTCTACGATCAAGAAGTATGCAAATACACAAAAGAGTCAAAAAGTCTTTTTGTGGATGGATATGCAAAGTGAGTATAAGGTCAGGGCAAATATTGTCGATTTGCCTGCTCCCAGAAGCTCCTTCTGTCGGATTATATATGAATTTGAACGAGTACTAACTTTGAGGTTAGTTTGTGCCTTAGCTTGAATGGTACGAGAGGGTAGTGTGATTCTGTTGGGGATGGGCAGCTGCTTCAGTCCGTCCGAATAGCTTTCTACTCCAGTATTCCCTTGGTAATTGTTGTTGATGTTGCTGTTCAATCTCTTTTGCTTTTTTAGTAACTTAAATTTTTTTATTCGCGGCACCGTAATTGTAGTTTTCACTTTTTTATTTACTTATTTCAGTTTGCCGGTTTTATTTTTGTTTTTATATTTTTGTGCGTCAGTGTTTTGTTTTTATTACACCATGGAAATTATGTTATCTTGTTTTCTTGTAAATTCTTCTTGTTCTTCACTTTATCTTTGCTCCACTTTTTTCTATTTCTCTTTTATGTTGCATTGTATATATGCCGATCTTGTTTATTTACTCACGGTGTCTATGTATTGTGGTTTTGTTCCACTTGGTTTTTAAACTTGAACTGTTCTTTTTATGTATTCACTTCCAGTTCTCTTGTTTGATAATTGTTTTTAACTATTTAAAAAACTCCACTTTGGATCCGGCTCCGAAGGTCCAAATGTTTCTTACTTTACCCATGTTTTGTTGCCTTCTTAATTACAAAATTTTTGATTTGAGTTTTGTACTTCAATGTAGTTTTATTCAATATTTTCCTCTTAGGCTAGTTAGGCGATTTTAATCTTATATGCTGTTTATACTATAGCTTTTTGCGGGGTTAACCTTCATTATCAGGATTTAACTGCTTAATCCGGTCAACTTCATCAAGATTTACCACACAAATTTAAATCTTCTCATGACCGGATTTGTTTGAGATCCTGCACGAAATCTGAGTACTAATGTAATCCAACACTGTTTTTGTACTAAAAAAATGCAACTCATTTTCTATTGTACGAAATGTTGCAAGCGTTTTCACAAAGCATTTGTTTACATTTTGTTTGTTTACACAAAAACAGAAACACATTTCCTGAAAAAATTTAGATGAATTCGCAAAGACGTAAATAAATAAATATTTTTTCAATAACAAAATAAAATAGAACTTCTTTTTCTTCGCAGGAGAAGGAAAAGTCGATCGTAAATTGTTGTGTACCAACAGTTACTATCACATTCAACAACCATCACAAACAACAAGAACCCATTCACGATTCCGACAATTAACTACCCCAAGATATTTGGTTCAACGTTCGATAGCATGTTCACGCAAGCCACAACTATTTGCAATAAGATCAGAAGTAGGAACAAGGTCTTCGAGTCGCTGGCCGGCAGCACTTGGGTGCTAACAAAGAAACCTTGTTGTCCTTTTACAAAGTAATAAGCCGGTTTGTGTAAGCTATACGGCGCAGACGTGGAATGTAAATCATAGAATATTCAAACCTGACAGAATGTCGCTCTGAGGACTGCAGCAGGAATGCATGACATCAGTGAACCATGAGGAGACGTAGGTTTTACCGGCGCATCAATACAACAGGATGTTCTTGATGAGGTACTTGCTTTGGTGTTGTCGCGATGATCATCTCTGCCACAATTTAATAGACAGGAGAGATCTTCTTGCTCTAGATAGAGAAAGGTCCAAAGTTATGAGAATGAGAACATCTAGACCAACGAGCCTATCAGGCAGCTTGAATAACAGAGATACTGTGCGAATGCCGTATTTGGAGACCATCCACATCCATCGCAGTAGAAGAACCCCTGCTGCCAAGGCCAGAATTGATGCCACTATACCCAACAATTTCCCGACATGTGGATTGCGACCACTCGACATGCTGCATTTGTTCCGCTGCCTGACTAACCCCTCCGGTTCTTTAAGGACGCAACCAATGCAAGTTGCAGATTTTTTGAGTCTGGATACAGAGGAACCGGATAACTGAAACAATACACGAGCGAACATAATTGCGTGGCTAAAACAACAATAAATACCCATGATAGGAGGAATCTGTTTGCTCCGTCTTCTTTTTCGAGATTCATTCCAATGCAATGCCGGAATCAATCTTACAAATCGCAGCAAAAATTGTCCCCAACTGATTAAAAATTTTCAATGCCCAACATGTCATGTGAAAAGAAGTTAATGTTACAACAAGATGGTAATATCCTGCCGCCATGGATAGGGGATGGAGACGATTAGAAACAGTTTGATAATGGGTTCCGCAAATAAAGGGTGGCTTCCGCATCGTCAGATTCTTTATTGTTAAACTTTGTCAAAATATTTCAGTTGCACACCAATGCATTGTTCCTCGAAAATTCAACTAAATGCATCAGAAATAAAAATGATACATTCTTGCTTATTACCTTTTAAAAATGCTCAATTATGACGTTTTTAACACATAGCTTCGCATTTGTTAAGTGTTACTGCGTTATGAAACACAATCGGGTATGTGATGAAAACCGAATCGAGTGCCGTTGATGATATATAGTTTTGCTTCGCAAACGCCCCTTATTTGAATAATATTTTTAAAATCCATTTTCAGTTTCATTAAAATATTCACCAAAATTGGAGATATACGATTTCGATTTATGGCAAAACAAGTCGAATCGTTTTCCATCATATACCTGAATACTTCATACATTTGCAGTCATTTGCCAAGCATCTGACGATACGGATAGCGTAATGGTGTCGACCCTTTCTAATACATCCCAACAAATGCAGGTCGCCGAAGTACCAAAAACCACATACGGCAATAATTTTCTGATTCCAATAATTTATTTATAAATAAAATAAATATTTGAAGTTTCAATAACTCTACATTTTGGCTATATTTATTATTTATTGTATATCAAAAGAGATACATGTATAAAGATGAGATTTAGGTAATGACATTGACACCACCTTATATTTCCCTTTGAAGAACATCGCTCTTCCGGACGTCATAAACTTCCAACATTCCAATGGAAGCGAGTTTCTCCATTAACTTGACAATTACCGTTTGATGCAGGTCCCACTTTGTCAGACTGTTTTTAAAGATTGCTACATGCTTTCAATGCAATACTCTAGGGTTTATTCATCATCGCTTCAACTGGGTTGACATGCAGCTTGAAAAGTCTTCGCATAATCATAGCACACTCTTTGATAGAATTGTTGCACTTTAATCCGACTCCTGCTCATTTCGATTTACTTACATTTTCGTTATTTCATATCTCTTTACCTATTGCCTAAGCTTTGCTGTAAGAAGGAAGATGACCATCTTCCATTATGTTCCATCATGACCTAGACACCAGCCTTCCACCATCCGACATCTTGTATCTGGAGACAATGTGATTTCATGGTAGGTATAATGCACATCCTAATATTGTTTCGACACGTTTCGCAACATATAGATACATATTTATTTTTAAATTTTTTAGAATTTAAATTAATAAAGTAATATTGATTTCTTGTTGATTTTCTGTTGTATGTATACACAAACAAAAATCAGCTGTCTTTTATATCCTCCCAAAGGCATATATATAAACGATTGAGATTAACCCACTGGATGTTTTAAACCCACTGGGTTAACCTTCAATAGTATAAACGCCCTATTAGAGTATGCAATTTTTAAATCCACCATATTTTAGTTTTAAGTAGGCAATTCTTGGATTCTTGGAGTGTATGTTTTATTCAGTTTTGCAATTTAGGTTTAAACTTATTCTTATTTAGTGGTTTCTACAACGTAGGGTTTGTTTGTTTGATTCCAATTCTAGGTTAAGTATGTATGCGCCTTTGTTAGCGACCTCTTCTTCATAGGCAACTTTTTCTTAGGTATTTACACTTAGGTTAAGGTAGAACAGTTTCATAGGATAAAGCATAGATTTAAGAAACTTTATACCCCGTTTATACTATTGAAGGTTAACCCTGTGGGATTTAAGGATCCAGTGGGTTAATCGTAACCGTTTATATAAGCCTTTATGAGGATATAAATGACAGCTGATTTTTGTTTGTGTATACATACAAAACAGAAAATAAACATATGTACATAAATTTAATAATTTAAATTTTTATAGAACTGGAAAATAAAAACGTATTGCCAGTTTCTTGCAAGATCGTAAAGTGACTGACCGGAAATGATAAACGCTGACTGCACAACTGTAGGAAGACCCATCACCGTTTCCTGATGATGACGAAAGCAGCAGAGAAGATGATGATGGTGCCTCCGAACATAAACATACATAGTTATAGAAACAGATGAAGAGTTATATGGATTTGATATGGACAATGTTATTAATACTCAAGAAAAAGCAATTTTGGATCATTTGATATCAATCTGTATGGCTGTGTTAAGGAAGTTACCCCCAAGGTTCTTGGCCATACCAATTTTCGCAAGGGTCAAGGTCGTGCTGTTATGCGTATTCTATCGTGTATGTCCACTTTGGTAATATTGGCAAGTCACTGTATTATAAAAAAGCCATTACTTTGGTTATTTCACCATTGGTTTCTCTTATGGAGAATCAGGTGGCCGAGTGCCTCATATTCATATTCAATCAAACGGTTCAACAAAGAATGAAAATCATGCTGCACATACATATGTGATGGAGAAATTGATGTACTGCTTGTATCTCCAGAAGCTGTGGTGTCGGGGGAACTTTGCACTGACTTTGGCTCAATTCTTCGCTAACTACCAACAATAGCATTTGCCTGTATTGATGAGGCCCATTGTGTTTCCCAATGGAGTCACAATTTCCGACTCAGCTATGAGAAGATCTGTAAAGTTTTTAATAAGAATTGTTTCTGACCTATTGCAGCTGCTACTAAGTAAACGTAAGTAAGTGAAAATATGTCCAACTATGGGTGAGGCTAATCAATTCATCTATAATGTTCTAGATATGCTAATAAATATTATATAAATTTCAGTTGTGGATATAGCAGCAACAATTGGTTGGAACAGTGGCGTTAGAATGGGTACAAGTGCATTGATTGTGCTTTATTAGCTCAAAACAGCTGACGCAAAATATCTGCCTTTTCTCTCCCTCAATGGCTATTCAAAACGATTACCATTACGGTTAGTTCCAAGGCACCTTGGCAATAGAAGAAATCCAGGTAAGAAAAAAATACCTAATTCCTATCGCCAAATTATCAATTTATTTTTCTCCGCCAGTTACAATGTTTTTCAAGGATAATCTTCGGTGGCCTACAATAGCCATGTTCCGTGTTGCAGTGAAAAATTTTCTCATGATAGATCGGATCCGCTTAAGGCCATTATATGTAACAACTTCTGTAATTATTATACCAAAGATTTGAAATTGTGACTTGAGATATGTGAAGTCAACATAGGCTCTATTTTTTACAGTTGTCATGTTTTTTACAGGAATCAAATGTCTCGGATGGTGATATTGAGTCAGATGTTATAGCTCTCATTACATACACCCGGATGCAGACCTCACAGCGGCATTCTGGTAGGTCCATCTAAACCTTTTAATTACGCTACAGGTAGCAATTTTTTGGTGGAGATGGGTTCCCACAGATGAAGTCTATATATTTTGTGATGGTTTAGATATTTAGGAGTAGGAATGGGCAAAAACTTCTGTGAGGAAATAGTCAAGTGCTTATTGCCTATGAGCCTGACAATGATGCAAAGTGGGTGGACATACGTGGTCAAACAGCGGAGACTAGAGATATAGAACAATTAAGAAAGTATCAGTCAGCTGTGCCGACAGAGATATACCCACAGCCTCGGACCTAAAGAAAAGAAGTAAACACAATACTTGTTTTGGTGTTTTTTGAGTTTAGGCCAATTTCTCTGGAAGTATGAACTTGCAACCGAAAATAATTGTACCGTCGTAACTAGGGCCGCATGTATTGCAAGTCCTTAAACTGCACTCTTTACAAATTTTGTGTGGGAGGTTCTCGAAGAAGTTGACCTATCTTCCAACTTTGACACAAAATATTACGATACTCAACATTTGAACCAGTAAGACAGACAGACGGACATGGCTAAATCAATTCCAAATTATCTGAAAAGGGCACAACTTTGGTCGTAAAGGCAATTTGTGGAATTATTATATTAGTTGTTGTTGTAGCAATGCGTATATATTCATTGGTCTATTATTACATTACAGTACATTATTTTATTCAGTTATCTGGCCTTGTGCCTTTGTATCCAGATTCAAAAATTCTGCAACCTGGACTGCCTGCTGTCATAAAGAAGGAGACACATGTGTGGGGGGTTAGCTGCAAATGCAGTGTGTCGTACCATCAATTCGGGCCATATATAATATGAGTTGGCGGCATCGTTCGGGTTATAACTGGACTAAAACCACTCGTGTTTGCCTTGACGTTCTTGCTTGTACCTTTGGACCTATCTTTGCAGATCCTGAAGATCGCCCCTGACGTACCCAGGTAGGGGAAGCCTGACCACTGCATCGTGAGAGTATCTAGTTGTGTGAAATGTTCGTCTGCACATGAAGATGGGCCACATGTGTCATTAGAAGGCACCCTGTTGTAGTCCTCAGATTGACATTCTGGCAGGTTTAAATATTCTTCCATAGCGTTGCTCTAGCTTTTGCGTACCACACTGGAGCTGCATTGCTCACCACAGACCGGCCTATTGCATATATCAAAGAAATCAGATGACAAAGAAACCTTGTCAGCCGACCAGCTACTTGACAACCTTCTTCCTACTTCGCAAACAGCTGTTGCTTGCGCGGAGCACTTAATCTTCTGTTAAACGTAACACCAACATCTTGAAGGAGTTAGCGGTCGGAATCAGGCTCCCATTTCTGACGAGCCTGGTTGAGGAAATGCCCACGACGTTAACACTCAAGCAGGTATGCATCGTCAACATTTTGTTGTTTCCTGAATATGGTCCACTGGTTTCAATATTTTAGGGTAGATAGTTAGTCGCCAGAACACCAACGTCGTGTTCATATTTCTGTTGGTTTTTGATCGTGATATTCGCTATTGGTAGACAAAAATTTAACCACCCTAGTTTTGTGATTTGAGATCGACGTCTCCTTTTTGCTTTAGACTTTTCCTGCTAAAAAATACAAGCGCTAATTTATTTTATTATTCAAATAAATGTTTAATTACTTACATCTCTTCCAATTCATCTCAAATTTCCTCTTTTTCATTATTATTGTTGCTTTTTGTTTTGACAAATAAAATGTAAACCAACGTTGCAACTTTTCGTACAGTTGGAAATGAGATGCATTTTTCAGTACAAAAACAGTGTTGTATTCTATTAGTATACAGATTTCGTGTAGGATCTCAAACATATCCGGTCTTGAAAAGATTTAAATTTGTGTGGTAAATCTTCATAAATTTGATGAGATTAGGCAAACAAATCCTGATAATGAAGGTTAACCCTGCAAAAAGCTATAATATAAACAGCATATTAGTTCAATATTCTAGGGTAAGATTAGGTTAGGTTCAAATTCCAGTAATTTTACAGCTTTTAATCGATTTAGGCTAGGATAAGTTATTTATTTCACTGACTTCAAATAGTTTATTTAGGACAATAGCTTGTACGTTTTAGACTGTTAGTTATTTAGTTGTGTTTTGTACATATGTTTGTTCTTGACTTTTTGTTTCTTTTTCGGTTTTAAGCTCACTTTCACGGGGGGAAGACGGTTTGGTTCTTTTGCGGTTGATAAAAAGACTGATTCTTTTTTGTCGCAAACTTCAACATTTCACTTCACCCGCAAGACTATGTGTCCATTATTTACTTCTTCTACACTGTTTTGACCGGCTGAATTCGAAAAACCGTTACCTTGTAAGGGTATTGGTGGGCATATGTACCCGTACAAACCAACGGCGAGCAATTCAACAATGACGCCATTAAATCACATGCTGGCGCAGTTAACACCCTTAAGCCCGCAAACATCCTCCCCCCTCCGTGAGAAGTGCTACGTGTTTCAAAGTCTATCTACCGGTAAGTTTCTAATTGGACCAGCAAAGAAGTAGCCCAGCTGAGAGTTGTACGCCATTACGTCTCCTATTCCTGCTGGTGTACACCCAGCCTTCCTTATGGCGTTATAAGTGTAGGCCCCCAACTCCAAATCTACCGGTACGTTACTACGGGGATCTGAGTCTGCCTAAGTTGGCTCGGTGAAATACCTTGTTGGGTCCTCAATAATTGGGTCGGAACATATACGCCTAGGCAGATCATTGACGATAATGGCATTCACTTTCAGCGCCCATGTTGAATTCTCATGCCGCGGATGTACTTTGAAGGTGGTTATCCTTTGGCCTTGATATCTGAAGGACCTTAGACCCATGCGACGGAACGTGGAGTACGCGATTTTGGTCAACGTCGACGATTGACTGACTATCGCTCTTACTACCGTAAACCCCTCAATTCCTTCTGCCGTAATTCGAACCATGGCCGTCGGTACGAACACCATATCCCAGGAAAACGCAGGGGTCGTGATAACATCCAGTTGCAACGAGTCCTCCAGCTGCGAGGCCCCATGCAACAACGTATGATGCCGGTGATCGCATCTCTTGCAGCCGGTCAAGCAGGGGCAGTCAGGGGCTAAGTGACTACGGGCCAGGCAGTTACGACAATATCCTCGCCTTTCAACTGTCTCGTAACGCTGGAAGGGGGTCTTGCTTAGGAACCGCTCACACCTGTTAAGAGCATGGTCCTCTTGACAAAGTCCACAAGAATATTGCCAATGCGCTGGTCGTTCTGCCCTTTGCTGAGGGTTGGGCCTGCCGGTTGAGCGGCTTCGTTGCCGACTGTCGTTTGATGGGAGCCGACGTACAATTCTGCGGTCTTGTCTATTGGGGCTTGCTCTGCGTGGGCTGCGTCTGCGCTCCTCTAGTCGCCAATCCTGATTAGGTAGATAAGCCGCCATATCAGAAAGTAACGAGAGGCGAGTACTGAATTCTTTTTTACATTTTAAAATAAATCCGACTAGTCAGCTGGAGAACAGCTTGACAATCTTTGTGATCGGTCTGCTTATGTTACCACCAGATGTCCGTACGTCCACAACCCTAACGTTCTGATCATTGCCGGGGTATGTCCGTTCAATGCGACCCATTATCCATTCCAGGAGCAAGAATAGAGCTGCCTATCAAGAAATGACCCGGGGTCAAGGGTGCCAAATCAGCAGGGTCGTCGCTCGCTGGACTAAGGGGTCGAGAGTTAAGACACGCCTCTATCCGAGTCAATATTTTCGTGAACTCTTCAAATGTGAAGTTCATTTTGGGAATGCTTTTCTTTAAATGAATCTTAAAGGATTTGACGTCTGCTTCCCAAAATATACAGGACGGACAACCTCTACGACTAATAAACGTGGAGAAGGCAGCGAAAAAAGCGAAAGACGACAAGTCACTCGTTGGCTCGAAATGGATAGCTTTAGTAGCAAAGCAAATGAACAGACATACATAACCTTTGGTAACCTAACCTTCCCGAATAACTTTTAATGCTGAAGGGTCCCGCAAAATTCACCCCGTTATTTGTGAAGGGTATTGTCAAAATATTGCGTTCAGGCGGCAGTGAAGCCATTATTTGAGTCTGAACTTGTTTATTATGAATAATGCAAACCTTGCAATTACGTATCTTCTTTTTTACAAGTGATTTAAGTCCGAATATGCAAAATTCGGACCGAATGATTCAGATCGTCAACTGATTACCACCGTGTAAAGTAGTTTTATGAACGAATTCCACAAGTAAGTTGCTAAATGCTGCCTCGTGTGGTAAAATTATTGGTTGACGTTCGCTGTAAGTTAGAGCAGTTGATTGTGCCAATCTCCCGTTGGCTCTCATTATCCCTTTCGGATCTAAAAATGGATTAAGCGACAAAAGCACACTTTTGGAAGAAATGCGACTTTTTTTCTAATGTCTCATATTCCTCTTCATAAAACAATCTCTGCGTGCGAATTACACTAGCTCGCTTTCCATCTTGCATTTCTCTCGCCGTTAGGTCTGCTGAGGACGTTCGAAGATGTTGCCGGTTTCTTCCCGTATTTTTCCAGAATCTCAGTGCTTGTGCATTCGCCCTGTATACGCTAGACAACGACGAGATATCTTTTAAAGGATCCTTCCTTTCTCCCTCTAGAAGTATGAGAGCTTTTACTTTCACAGGTTTTGCTTCTAAGTTAGTGTCACCTGTAAATCCATTGAACGGCCAGCGATCTTTTGAAATTTATAGCCACTTAGGGCCGTGCCACCAAAGACTGTTGTCTTTTAGTTTGTTTGGCGAACAGCCGCGACTGGCAATATCAGCTGGGTTGTCCTTTGAGTCAACATTATGCCAATTGTCCTCCCCAATGTTCTCGCTAATTTCTGAGATTCTATTTCCTACAAATGTGTTCCAGTGACAAGGTGGTTTTTTTAACCAAGCCAGAACTATGGCCGAATTTGTCCAGAACTGTGTCGAATACTTTGAAATTTGAAGCTCTTTAATGGTGCTTGCCGCTTATTTGGATAGCAATACAGCTCCGCATAATTCAAGCCTTGGTATCGAAAGTTTTTTAATTGGAACTACACGTGTCTTTGCTACAAGTAAGAATATGTGCGTGCTGTGATCCAGATTTTCTATTCGTATATATAATGTTGCTGCGTATGCGTTTTCTGACGCGTCGCAGAATCCATGTATTTCTACCGAACAGTCTAATGTGTAATTTACCCATCTTGGCGCCTTAAGATATTCAATGTCCTTGCAATTTTTTCGAAGTTTTCCCAATTTAGATGAGTTAATGACTTTAAAGAGTCATCCCAGTCGATTTTATCAAGCCAGATTTGTTGCTTGGCAATAACGACGACAGGCGCTAGCCAACCGCATGGGTCAAATAACTTTGCGATTGTTGACAAAACTTCTCTTTTTGTGTATAGAGTTCTGTGTTCCATGGATGGTGGGGTAAAAGAGAAGAAATCGCCTACAATATTCCATCTAATACCAAATGTTTTTGTAGAGGCATCTTCAGAGATGCCCAACCAGTTGAGCGGCAATAAATTCTCCTTTGGAATATCCTTAATGACCGTGTGATGATTTGAGGCCCATTTCCTTATCTTAAAATCTGCAGAATCCAGGGCTGTAACCAATTCCTTTCGGGCTTGAATAGTTTCTTATATCGTGTGTCCCCCAGCAAGCACATCATCCACATAGAGGTTTTGTAAAATAATATTGGCTGCTTTTGGATACGATTCCTTCACATCCTCTGCTAATTTAATGAGTGTTCTTAATGCCGGGAATGGCGCACAATTTACTCCAAATGTCACGGTTAATAATTCATAGTCTTCCACTGGATCGGTTGGTGACTTTCTGAAGAGAATCCGTTGATATTTGGTTTGGTTTGAGTCCAGTAGAATTTGCCGGTACATCTTTGTGATGTCGGCGTTAAAGGCGTATTTGAAAAATCTCGACTTAAATATCTGCAATACTAAATCCTGTTGCAAGATTGGCGCAGGAAATAGTATGTCATTGAGGCTTGACTTGTTTGATGTAGGACATGAAGCGTTGAACACGACCCTTAATTTTATTGTGAGTCGATCCAGTTTTAAGACTGCTGATGTGGCAGATAATAATTTGGCATATTGTTCATTTCGTTCAGGTTAACCTTCCGCCTGTGTCCAAGTTCGAGGTACTCAAGTATCGTTGTATCATATTGTTCCTTAATACTCGGCGTTTTCATCAAATTTTTCTCCATCCTGTAGAATTGGGCTAAGGCAATGTTTCTTGAACTCCCGCATTTTTTTGAATGGGAGAGTCACAACATATCTTCCCACTTGATTTCGTATGGTAGTGTCAATATAACTCCTCAAAGGAGTTTCCTCCACCTCCCAAAATCGTGTAAGTACTTTCTTTATAGATGTTGTAGCAAGTAATGAAATCTTTTTCCTTCCAAATATGTTTCCAGGAATTGGTCCCCCACAATCCATCCAAATTTGGTTTTTTGTATTAAAATTGTTCCAAACGATTTCATCGGGGTTCCAATTGTGAATATTAATGGTCCTATGTCCTTTCCTATAAGTAGGTCGATGGGTTAGCTGACGTAAAACTTCGGATCCGCCAGCTCCAAGGCTGTTATCTCTCGAAGTTGCGATTTGTCTAAGTTATTTGGTGGTAGATTTGATGGTAGGGTCTTAAGGACTGGAGCCCAAACTTCAAGTTTGAAGTTAGGTTCAAACTTGGACCGCAATGTGAACTGGCATGACTTTGTAGAAGTTTCCGACACAAATTGACTTAAGCCAGTAACATGAACTAATTTGTTCCTCGTTGGCAACTTCAGAATATTTTTAAGTTTTTCGGAAATAAATGTGGATTGTGATCCTGAGTCGATGAGAGCTCTAGCGTCGTAAAGTTGTCCTCTGGCCTTTATTTGTACCATGGCCGTAAAAAGTAGTGTTCCTCCCGACTGTTGTTGGTTATGTGGACTATTTTGAAGAGTCTAAGTTGTAACAGTTGCTGGTTCAAGGTTTGTAGTGGACTGTAATTGAGTAGATTGAGCAGCGGCACTAGCCCTAGATTGTGTCCCCACTCGAGCTAGGTATGAGTTTGTTGATTGGGTTTCCGTTCCCTTATGTAACAAGGTGTGATGTCTCATGGAACACATGCGACAACCAAAGCGACTTTTACAATCCTTTACCCCATGACTGGATGATAGACAGTTGTAACAATATATAACGCCTTCACGATTTCCTTGGCTTCACCATTAGGCATTTCTGCAGGCGTTGATTGTTTTCGAAATTCGTGTACCCATATGCTGCGGTAGACTGACTACAGACATTATAAAATAATGGCCAATCTTCAAGACCACCACTAAATTCTGGCAAATCAATATTTTTTTGAATTTGGAAAAAACTTAATTGCTGCATATTTGGTAATGGCGGTAATTGTATTTGTGTGGTTGGCATTCAATAGTTCAGTTCTTTTAACTGAACTAGTTCAGTAATTCAGTTCATAGTTCACTGGATCTTAATCGTTCGCTTGATGAAAACGTTTACACACCAAATAGGAACAAACAATAGAATAATATGATTTAAAACATTACATTTTGTTATTTTTCTTTCATTCATAATGATAGATTAAGTAATGAGGATTTATTTGGCGTTTACGCAAACGAATTGAAATTTGAAACCAATTGTATTTGTTAAATCCGGTTATATATAAACGTACTATAAGAAAATATTCCTTCATTTAGTTGAATGGCAAAAATCTTATGTTAGGTATGTGTGTAGAAATTGCCATTGCAAAAAATGCTTTGAGCGTGTTTCTTTTTATTTTCCCTTTTCTATCCAAAACAAGACACATTGGATAGGTAATGGATTCGACATATTGGAATATTTTGTCTTAAAATATTTGTAGAAATCTTCATTTTCGAAAAGCTATTCCATTACCTTGATCCAAAACAAACACATCAGAATACGAGGTTATCACATAACACCGACAACGTCTTCACTTTATCCATTTGTGAACGACATGTTGAACCAGATTGTGAATCGTTCGTTCGATGATCGTACTGTCACCGACTGATTCTAGTTCAGTTAACTATTGAACTGTATCGACTGATCTAGTTCTTACGTTCTTTTCGATGAATCTCTTAATTGAACTAGTTCGTTCATGAACTATTCAACTCTAGTTGGCATATTTGTGTAACGGGAAACAAATGTTTTTGGCGGCATGTTATGAATGGCGGTTGCAAATGGCGTTTGCGAGGCTACAACTGATGTGAGGTTATGGTCACTTATCTGGGATGATGTGTTTCCGAGTGTGCTTTGTAGCTCCTGGCATTGGCGGTTACTGTTGGTTAACTTTATCTGCGCCTCCGATAGCTCGCCCTTCAACAGGTTGATTTGTCTTTGCATCTCTGATAGACTGGCAGGCGTTGATGTAATCATCGACTGTGGCATGGTTGTGGGCAATAATTGGATGATGTTGCTTCTAGCAGTCTGGATGGCCATAATATTGTCCATCGGCACTGACATGTGTTGTTTATTTGTTAGCTGTTGGTTTCTTTTTTGTTCTAGGGAACAGGGTGCTGGCTGCACTTCTTGTGAGGTTTATGGCTGTTCCCCACTTTTATAATTACCTTGAGTAGTTTGTGTGGTTGAATTGTTTGATCAGGATGATAATTTATTTCAGCATCTGCATTAATATTACCTTGCAAACGAGGACTCTGGCGTACTGGAGTATGCTGTAATATTTTTTCCAAAAAATGTTCCCCCATTTTGAATTGTTTTACGAACAGGTGTGAGTACATACAGTGAAACCAGGCAGAAAGTATACAAAATATTTTCTTAGTTTAAATGAAATCCTTGATTTTGATGTTGATTTTGAAACTTTGGAAGTTCAGTTTTTAATAACAGAAGCATTATTGAGCAACAAAAAATGTAGGTTAGTAGGTTATTTATATGTGAAATGTCACACAATTGCACAGTTTTCTGATAAATACCCGCCTTTGAAAAACTGTTTTTACTGAAGCAATTTGTGCTGCCCGCTATAGCTCAAAAAACGAATAAACCTATCAGCATATATTTTTGTGGATTCATTAAAAACCAAATAAGCTTGTCCTTAAGCGAAACCGAATTAAAAAATTTCAGTTAGACAAATGGACAACTGTCGAAATTTCGATTTTTGATAGTTTTTGCTATAAAACTGTCAGGAATTTAAATAAAAAATCAAGCTTAAGGACAAGATTTTTTATTTATAATAATCCTACAAAATAATATGAAGATCAGATCATCCGTTTTCGAAAATGCGTTTGAAGTTGTTTTCATTTATAAGTACTGAATTAGGCTGGTACTGGTAGGAATTTCCCATCAGTAGTGCGATTCTGTATCTTTATACCCTACACCACCTTGTGGTAAGGGGTATTATGTCTTTGTGCATTAGTTTTTAACATGCAAAAGGAAACGAGATAGACCCATAGTTCCTTTTAGGGATATACATAGAATCACTTTCTGAGTCGATTTACGCATGTCCGTCTGTCTGTCCGCCTGACCGTCTGCCCATGTATTTTTGTAAACAAAGTACAGGTCGCATTTATTGTCCAATTCGCAGGAAAATTGGGGAAGATAGTTTTTTTTGGCCTAAGGACGAACGCTATTTATTTTGGTAAAAATCGGTTCAGATTTGGATATAGCCCCCATATATATCTTCGCCCGATTTAAGCATTTGGTGCACGAAATACGCTATATATGTCCGATTTCAATGAAATTTGGAATGTGCGACGGAATTTAGTCTAGAAATAAGTGTGGCAAATCATATCGAAATCGGTTCAGATTTGGATATAGCTCCCATATACATATATTGATGCACGAAACACGCTATATATGTCAAATGAAGTTTTAACTATGTGACGGAATTTGGTCTACAAATAAATGTGAAAAATTATATCAAAATCTTTTCTGATTTGGATTTAGCTCCTATATATATCTTACATATTCACAGTGGTGTAGGGTAATATATAGTCGGCCCCGCCCGACTTTGATCCTTTCCTTACTTTAATATCATACTAACATCGGTATTTAACAAAAATATTCGGTTGAATTAACGAATGTGCTATTCTGTAATTTTATGTTAACGATTGTAGAAATCGTTGGCACATACCGACGAATATCGATAGAAAGACAAATTGTCAAATATTATATTTGAATATTTATTAATGTATATAATGTAAAATATTATTTCGTCGCATATACAGGACAAAAAACACTTAATAGCAAAAGGTCTGATTTTAGAAGAAATGTGCTAAATAAGTATCTGCAAGAATCCCAACAATGCGTAACACAAGGGTACTTTCAACTTCTAAAGCGTCAAGTGTGTATGTATGTAACTGACCAATACATACATCTCATAGATTTGTGTGGTTTTATTCAAGGATATGAATAACCTTGTCATTCGCATCCACGTAATAGTTCGGCAAGGCATTATATAGAATAATGATTTATATGTTTGAAGTGGGCAGGACAGTGTAATCAAAATCATTGGTCAAAAGGTCACTTCTTATTGCAAAGAATTGTATTTTTATGCTTGCACAGATCAGGAAATTCTTAACAATTTATAAACATTCTTAAAACGAAGAGTTAATTGTGCCATATGAATATTGAGCTGTGAAATTTGACATGACTTAAGGGCCTTCAATGATGTTCGTGGATCCACGTTACTGTCACTTGAGTTGAGGACCGTACCCCAGAGTAAGAATTGAGGCGGCTGCACCAACCAGATCTTAGTTGTGCCAACACGACTCTCGTTTGCCTTGACAGATGTTGCTCTTCCGCTGCCACGGGTGGTGGGTGATCATCGAGGACGATATTCGCACTATTGGCTGCCAGAGCCTCAGCGACCGCATCAGTGTGAATAAACCTGCCTTATAAGAACGTAGATCTTAAGGTTCTCGTTTATATCTCTGGACATCCCTTTCCATATCACGACAATCCTCTTTGACTCTACGGGGGGGTTCAGGCATATCCACCAGATGGTGATTTGGTTGGTCTTGCCCATAGCACCCTAGCAAGTACTGCATCGTCAATATCCTGTTGTGTCGACGCACAGGAAGGATCTTGGTCTCCTCCTGTAAATGGTCCACTACAGACATGAGGTGACACCCTGTAGCTGTTCTCAGGGCAGCATTCTGGCAGATTTGTAAGTTATACCATTGCGTATCACTTACGTTAGCAAACCACGCTGACGCCGCATATCTTACCACAAACCGATCTATCGAGTTGTATGTGGTTAACAAGGTTTCTTTATCCGCACCCCAAGTGCTGCCGGCTAAGGACTTGAGGACCCTGTTCCTGTTTCTTAACGTAGATAACTGTGGCATGCTCGGACGTCTTATACATGCTATCGAATGTGACCCCTAGGACTTTGGGGTAGTTTGTGGTCGGAATAATTGCACCGTCGACCTGTACATTCAGTGGTAGCTTCATTTGCGCCGTTCATGTGGTATTGACTTAGTGGTGGATATTTTCATATTCCTCGCGTGGAAAAATTGTACAGGATCAATGAGATAGGCGTTTAGCCTGTCGCAAACGTTACCGATGTTGGAATCTGATGCCATGAGTGTGAGCCATGACCCAGCGCTTCAGATAAGACCGGAGGGTAGTATTCTCGATATCCTCGAACAACTTAGCATGGCTGACCCAAACCAAACGCTTTGGTCAGATCCAATGCTACCATCCCTGTTCTGTGGTTTATCCTGGTTGAGTCCTCGTCCAATATACGTGGAAATGGCGTGCAGCGCTGTTGTGGTACTATGCTGCTTCTGGAAAGCGTGTTGATGATCCGCAACTGGATAACACGTTCTGATGCTGGGGAGAAGTAGCGCCTCGAGTATCTTTGCTACTGGCGATAGAAGTGAAATCGGCCTGTATGACTCACCTTTTCTGGAATCTTTGCCAGGTTTCAGCAGCGGGACCACCCTGCCCTTCTTCCAGGCATCGGGAACTATTAGGGTGGCTAGCGATAAGTTGAGGACATTACTTAAATACTCGCCTCCCGGGTCATCCAGCTGTTTTAGCATCACCATTGAAATTTCGTCAGATCCAAGCGCTTTGGATGAATTTGCGCCTCGGATAACATCTGCCACATCACCCATCGTGAATCGTGGCTGAAAGAGATCGCAAACGACGTAAAATACGCCCGGTCGCTATCGGGGAGCTCAATAAATTGTCGGCAGAAATAGCCTGCGCACCTCTTCGGATCTGTCACAGCCACGCGGTTAAACATGACAAATATCCGATCCAGTAGAATATTCTGATTGGACAGCTCCAATTGTTGCAGTAAAAAGTCAAATGGCACGGTACGGATCTGTGGAGACTACTCATCAGTACTATATGATAGTTTGCAACCACACAAATATCCAATGCACCGCCTTGAAGATTTGTATGCAAAGATCGGTAACACTCACATTGCTTTGTCGGGGGCACATTTGCAGACTGAAATTGAAAAACTTCTCACAGTAAACACCCACAAAGGACTATTCAAATCGTCCAGCTCCAGGGGTTAAAATTGTTCCAGGTGCTTTCCAACAGCTAATGGACACCATGCTGACAGGAATCGACGGAAATACAGCGGAAACCGATTTGGAAAACGTGCACAAATTTCTAAAAAAACACTCAAGAGTAAAATTTTCATATCATATTTGAAAATTGCAAATTTTTCTCAAAACAAGTCAGATATCTGGAAAACAACAATACACCATTTGGTTTAAAAACAGATACAAACCAGATCAAGACAATTATATATCTAACACCGCCGATACTCAAATGTGAACAGGGATCTTTCCTAGATTATCTACTTCAATACAATATCAAATTTGAGTGGAATCAGCAACATCAACAAGCTTTTCAAAAGTTCAAAGCTATTCTCAATTTAAAGTTACTGTTGACGTATTATAATCCTTCCATACCAATCAAAATTTCAGCTGATGCCTCAGGAAACGGCATTAATATGCCACGTTTTTCCTAACGGTTCGGAAAACGCAATAGAACATGCTTCTCGAACATTAACACCTGCAGAGAGAAACTATTCCCAAACAGAAAACGAATATGGAACAGAGTTTATTTCATGTACGAATAACAAACCCCTACTTTCAATATTTGGCGGCAAAAACGGAATTTGGTATACGCAGTAAACAGACGACAAAGATGGACACTGACACTCATGATGTACAATTTCAAGATACAATACGTAAACACCAAGGATTGTAAACGTGTAGACATTAGGGAGGTTTTAAAACATCATAAATTTTTGTAGGATCCATTTCACTTAGAACAATTTCGTAAAAATCGTCTTTGGCGCTATCGAAATTACTAGGGAAACTTCTAGGCCCCAGTGGCACGTGTTAACATATTCAAATTGTGCTCACACTTTGGAAATCTTAAAATCTAATAAAACTAATCAGTTTACAATACCACACAACCATATGAAGACAAAGCATGTCTAACACTAGAAGATGGTTGTGCAACATCACTTCAAGATCATTTCAAAGAATTGACTAGAACATTCAACATTACAAGATGTAATAAAACCACTATAGAATAGTTGGACCTTAGAATTATCACCAGATTTAGTGCAGTACCATTCTAAAAGAGATAGTTTGTGTGTGTATCATTTAGGGTTGCATCATGTTTAACGATAGAATCGTAATTCGTGAGAGTCTTAGACCGCAAAGACTGTACTAGAACTATTTTGCATCGTGGACACCCAGGTAAAGAACGAATGAAGACACTCGCAAGAAGTCTCGTGTACTGGCCAGGGATAGATGAAGATAGTCTCAAACATTGTTTTGTTGCCAAGGCTGACGTTGCGTGCGGACGTGTTATACATAAGCTCTTAATTAAACCTTTTGTTTCTTCGGTTAAACGCTAATTTCAATCCGGTGCGCAATTAAAAAGTTGAAAATGTCAATTTAAATATCTCTAATTATTACATTTGTGTATGGATCTTTTTTATATTTCGTAATATCTTTTTTTGTTTACTATTCTATTTTATTGTAATACACTCCACGTCAGTAGAATAGAACACCTAAATTTTTGTTAATGTTAGCGTATTTATCCCAAAACGAATGAATCTACGATTTTAATCTTGTAGGGATTTAAAGCCTATGATGTTCCGTATCAATCACAGAATGAATTATGTTTCTAGCCTTTCGCGAAATGATTTTCTGATCATTTTTCCGATAGTACTATGAAAAATAGGCATTTATTTTCGGTCATCAGGATAGAACAGTCATTATATTTTCGTGAATTGTGGAGATATTAACGTTGAGTTTTCTTTCAGTCGATAAAGCGGGGCTTTCTAATCATTTTCACCAATAAAACCATATAAATATTTCGGCGGACGCCTAAATAACAGCGTAAACCGCTTTAAATTGACAGATAATTGAAACATCTCGGAATATCAATAAGAGTCGCGCAGTTATGTCATATTTCTTCACAATAAGATAGAATATGACACAGACAACCTCGACGAATACATTCGAGTGCTTCGGATGCTGATAAGATGGAACATTTAGAAAATAATTATGAAAAACTTCAAAATTTCTTATAAAAACCTTGATGTTTTGTTCAATAAAATGATTTTTCCGCGAACAAGTCTGCCATGTAAAAGTTTGGAAATATGCTCCACATTTAGAGGAAGATAATCTGATATGAAAACAACCGCTATTTTAATACACTGAGCGAAATTGTAGTACTTTTTAAAAGCAACTTACGCAACCTAAAACCTCAATTTCCATGACTGTGTTTTCCCGCGAAAACGGGGCTTTACATTTGCGAGTTCAGCTAAAAAAACTACTAATTCGTAAAATCCGGTATGGATAGCTTAACCTGGTGCATTTATATTGGAGCATAACACTGTTGAGAACAGTCGCGGACACCGAAATAAGAACACATATAAAATTCAAAGTCCAAAAGATGTGTTCAATTTGAAAAATGTGCTAAAATTTCCCTTAGTGTATTAAAATAGTGGATCTTTTCAAATCAGATTATCTTCCACTTAATGTGGAGCATATTTCCAAACCTTTAAGCGGCAGACTTATTCGCGGAAAAATCATTTTATTGAACAAAACATCCAGGTTTTTAAAGAAATTTTGAAGTTTTTCATAACTATTTTCTAAATGTTCCATCTTATCAGCATCCGAAGCACGCTATTGTATCCGTCTAGGTTGTCTGTGTCATATTCTATCTTATTATGAAGAAATATGACATAACTGCGCGACTCCTATTGATAATCCGAGATGTTTCAATTATCTGTCAATTTAAAGCCGTTTACGCTGTTATTTCGGCGTCCGCGGAATTATTGATATGGTTTTATTGGTGAAAAATGATTAGAAAGCCCCGCTTTGTCGACTGAAAGAAAATTCGGCGCTATTATCTCCACAATTCACGAAAATAAAATGACGGTTCTATCCTGATGACCGAAAATAAATGCCTATTTTTCATAGTACTATCGGAAAAATGATCAGAAAATCATTTCGCGAAAGGCTAGAAACATAATTCATTCTGTGATTGATACGGAACATCATAGGCTTTAAATCCCTACAAGATTAAAATCGTAGATTCATTCGTTTTGGGATAAATACGCTAACATTAACAAAAATTTATTGTTCTATTCTACTGACGTGGAGTGTATTTATCAATGTCATTTATTCACGTTGTTGATGCTTTAAATCCAATCGTCACTTTTAAATGACAATGGGTAACAGTGATACATCTCCCAGAGACGTTACCAAAACCTTGATAGAATATTGGCCAAAAATTGTGTCACTATAATTCTCAAGTTTGTTTAACAAACTAGACGAATTTAAATATATATTTGAAGACTCGGCTCTTGATATCATTTGTATTTCGGAATCTTGGTTTTACTTCTCCACAACTGATAGTATGATCCATTTAAATGTGTATACCGTTTTCAGATATGATAGGTAAAACCATGGCGGGGGCGTTGCAATTTTTGCTAAAAAGAACTTAAAAGCGAAATTCAAGTTAAAATCTATTGTTGGTGATTCTATTGAATACGTTTTCATTGAACTAGCATCAAATAAAAAAAATTAATTGGTTGTGATAATGTTACCGCGGGATATTATTGTTACAGGAGACTTTAATTCCAACGTTCTTGTTGATACCTCCTTAATAGGCAAAATGTCGAACCTAAGCCTTTGCACGACTAATAGCACGTATGCAACACATTTCTCGCCATTTGCCAATACTCTTTTGGACCTGTTTTTCGTTGATAACCCATATCTGTGTTGATAATATTCACCTGTATGATGAAATTTCTTTTCCAGCTTTTTCAAAGCACGACCTAACATTTCTGGCCTACGACTTCTGCATACACGATGAGGTAGAGCCTGACACATGCACTTATCGCGACTACAAAAAAAAAACTGAATTATACAGAGCTAAATGATAAGATCCGCGAAGTTGACTGGAGAATGATTTTCAACCTCGCTTTTGTGGACCAGCAACTAGAATTTCTTCAACAAAATATTGGTCGCATTTACAACCAAACTATCCCTATCAAAAATAAAAAATACATCTTGTATCAAACCATAGTGTATTTAAGTTAAAATAGACAAATTTCTGCTAATTTAAGAATCTGAATTGTAATTCACAACTTAGACTTGACGACTAACGGAAATAAGGCTAAGCTACAAAACCGACTTTTGGATTAGTTTGAGAGTCGCAATATGGACGCCGATACACATGAGTTCGACATTGCGGAAGAAGGCTTAGAGACAGCTACGGATAGGGTGATGTAAAAGTAATGCTGGCATTGGTAATGATGCAATTTAATGAGAAAATGGATGAGAACTCCAGGAAAATGGAAAACAACTCCAGGAGAATGGAAGAGAACTCTAGGAAACTGGACGAAACTAAGTGCTAAATTAGAAAATTGTTAAAGCATCAAAATGGAATTAAAGAGGAGCATACAAAAGAAATTTCCAAATTCGATGATAAATTAGAGGAAAATTACAGAATAATTAACGAGAAGCTCGAGAATGTTACACAAGTTTTAAAGAAGCGAGTGGTAGACGTAGAAATGCAAATAAAAGATTTGTATAAGAAAATTCAGTCCATTGATAAGAAATTTCTGGCTCACGTCGAGAAGATTTTATTGATAACACTATTATTATTGATAACACTATGAACATAAAAACCTCTGAGTTCAATGGACCCCATCATTTAATGTCTTCAAGTTACAGTTCGAGGCTTCCAGATATTCGCGGAACGACAACGACAAGGCTTTACCACTACTTCTTGCATTGAAGGACAGGGCTGCTGATGTAATACAGAGTATTCCCGCCGCGTTAAGAAAGAACTATGCTGATGAATGGAATTAAGGGGAAGAGTCCATAAGCCAAATGAAACCCTTCAAGAGTTTGCTACCGAAGGAAAGCAGTTGGCGCAGCTGGCATTTTCGGGAGAGAACAAGCATACCCTTACCATAGATACTGGTGCATCAAAGTCCATCATTAGAGTAGATCTGTCAAAAGGGAGAATGGCGCCATTAAATTGAGTTAGCCAGCGCACGGCAACGGGATAGCCCGCAGCAGTAACTGGAAAGATCATCCTGAAGCTAACTATTGCCAATAACTCCGCAAGTTATGAGTTTATCGTGGCCGATATACAAGAAGAAGTTATAATTGGCGCAGATTTCATGACTGGCTTTGGTGTCAATCTGGACAAAAAAAATTGTGCGAGGACCTAGTCTAGCTTTGAAATTCTATAAAATGCGGGATATGATAAAAATACAATTATTAGACTTCTGACTACGAATCATCTAGAAATACTAACACCAAATGCCGAAGCAATAATATGGGTACTAATGGATAGGGATTGTGGAGCGGACAATTTTTGGGTGGTCGAACTAGCAAACATCTTAATAGCACAAGCCTTGGTAAGAATTAAAGATGACGCCTTAATTAAAGTTTGAGTTCTAAACTTGTCAAACAATGAAGAACAAATTAGCAAATTTTCCGATGTTGGACAATGTACTCCAGCTGTTTGGGCCACTTACCCAACTAACCAAGGCTGGCCACAACGAAGACTCTTTCCCTGGTCAGCCTAGTTCACCTGCATCCGGTGCGCCCTGGAGCACTCACTTAGTCTGACCACCACCGAAGCACAAACACTTTCGCCCTTGAGACAACACAGAAGCGGTAACAAGTTGTTGTTTTTCACAAGCAAGCAAAAAACGTCGATCACACTTTAGATTTTCAATTAATTGTTTATTCACTTTTCGTTTCGGTAATATTTTACAAAGGGTACAATTCAATTATTTTTGGTAGCAATTACTTCGAAAACAATTAATACTTAAGGCTCATATAATATTTAATCTATTCAAACAAATGTCTTGATTTTATCACAAATTCAATTCTTTTCAAATGTTGGCTCTGACACACGTATACACAGATAGACGTCGAGAAAAGAATAGAAATACAAAAAGAAATGCCGTTGCAACAAAACATACGGTACGAAAAGACGCAGGAAGAGAGATAATCAGAGCCAACCAATACTAAAACAAGAACCTGGCATTGCTGACCCTATCAAACGCTTTGGTTAGATCCAATGCTACCATCCCTGTTCTGTGGCATGGTTTGTCCTGGTTGACACTCGTCCAATATATGTGGAAATGGCATGCAGCGCTGTTGTGGTACTATGCTGCTTCCGGAACGCGTGTTGATGAACAGAGATCTTTCCTATATTATCTATTTCAAGACAATGTCAAATTTGGGTGGAATCAGCAATATTAACAAGGTTTTCAAAAGTTCAAAGCTGTTCTCCATTTAAAGTTATTGTTGACGTATTATATTCCTTCCATACCAATCAAAGTTGCAACTGATGCCTCAGGAAACGGCATTAATTTGCCACGTTTTTCCTAACGGTTCGGAAAACACAATTGAACATTAACACCGGCAGAGAGTAACTACAGAAACAGAGAACGAATATGGAATAGAGTTTATTTTATGTACGAATCGCAAATCCCTACTTTAAATTTTTGGCAGCAAAAACGGAATTCGGTGTACGCAGCAAACAGACTACAAATATGGCGCTGACAGTCATGATGTACAATTTCAAGATACAATGCGTAAACACCAAGGATTTTAAACGGATAGACATTATGTGGTTTTAAAAAATCATACATTTTTGTAGGATCCATTTCATTTAGAACAATTTCGTAAAAAACGCCTTTGGCCCTATAGAAATTACTAGGGAAACTTCTAGGCCCCAGTGGCACGTGTAAACATATTCAAATTGTGCTCACACTTCGGAAATCTTAAAATCTAATAAAACTAATCACTTTACTACACCACAAAACCAGAGGAAGACATAGCATGTGTAACACTAGAAGATGGTAGCGCAGCACCACTTCCTGATCATTTCAACGAATTGCCTAGAGACTAGCTGGACCTCAGAATTATCATCAGATTTAGTGCAGTACCATTCTAAAAGAAATAGTTTGTGTGTGTATCATTCAGGGTTGCATCATGTTCAATGGTAGAATCGTAATTCCTGAGAGTCTTAGACCGCAAAGACTGTACAAGAACTGTTTTCAATTTCAATTTCAACTGTTTTAAATCCCACGGCAGCGGGTTCTTTGTACCGGATTGACCCGGAACTACACAACATCATTGCTCCGGCCAGCGGCTGTCACCTCAGTGTACATATGTTTGTATTTGTTTCGTTTTTCTGTGTTGGGAGCAGCATATCCGGGAATGCCTGCTCCGAATCCTTTTGGTCCGTGCCGGCACGGAGGAAAACCCAGGACCAATATATTTGTGCTCGTTTGTCACATCCGCATCTTCACCCACATCCAGCCTTCGGTGAGATGCAATAGATGTCCAATCCTTCCGATGTTCGGGTAGCGGAAAGGACTTCCGAGACATCATCACTGCTGCAGCCGCTCGCCATATCCCTGCTGGTCGAATACCCGAAGTAAGACCAAACTTTCCAGCAGAGGCGACGGGATTAGCAAATGAGCGTGATGAGCTTTGCCGAACCAATCCCAATGACCCCAGAGTCAGGGAGCTGACACTGGAAGTTAACAGGCTGGTCGGCGAGCATAAGCGGAACAATTGGTTAAATCATCTGAAGAGTTGCAACATTGGAGCTGAATTGTGGGCAACGGTTAAGTCACTCTCGAACCCTGGAAGAAGGGAAGATAGGACCTCAGTCACGTTTGGCGACGTAACGTTGACTGACCCGAAGAGGTGCGCAAGTTATTTCAATCGAGCGGAACAAGTGGTTAAATCATCTGAAGAGTTGCAATATTGGAGCCGGTATAGCTGAATTGTGGGCAACGTCTACGTCACTCTCGAACACTGGAAGAAGTGAAGATAGGACCTCAGTCACGTTTGGCGACGTTACGTTGACTGACCCGAAGAGGTGCGCAAGTTCTTTCAATCGACAGTTTGTATAGCACCCCGAGAGTGACAGGGCGAAGAGAAGAGTATTACGTCGCATCAGATCTCTTTCTGCCGAGGAGGATCCACCACAGTTTACAATGGATGATGTTGCCGATGCCATCAGGAACGTTAAATCATCCAAAGCGTTGGGCCCTGATGGAATCTCCATTGTATCTCACTAAAGTTCTCAACTTGTCGCCATCCACCCTCATTGTTCCCGAAGTCTGGAAAATGGGCAGGGTGGTCTCACTACGGAAGCCCGGTAAGGATGCCAGCAAAAGTGAATCGTACAGGCTGATTTCGCTTTTGTCGCCCGTAGCAAAGACCCTTGAGGCCTTAGTCCTCCCCAGTATCAGAAATAGCTATCAAGTTGCCGATCATCAGCATGGATTCCGTAAGCAGCACGTCAACTGCGCTGCACGCCATTACCACACATATTTGTCAAGGACTCAACCAGAGACGGCCGTGCGAGAGAACAGTGATGGTGGCGCTTGACTTATCAAAAGCCTTTGATACAGTCAGGCACTGCACGCTGTTTGAGGACATTGAGCAGACAATCCTCCGGCCAAACATGAAACGTTGGATAGTCAATTATATGTGTGGACGCCAGTCGTACTTGGAATTCAGGAACAAGAAGTCCAAACCCCGTAGAGTGAAACAGGGAGTTCTCCAAGGTGGGGTGATATCTCCAGAACTGTTTAACCTCTACCTCTCCTGTATTCCGCCCCCTTCAAACGGCATCGAGATCGTAACGTATGCGGATGATTGCACGATCCTGGCGTCGGGTACCTATCCTGATGACATCTGTGAAAGACTGAACAACGATTTAACCGATCTTACCACTTTTTCCATTCGAGGAATATGCAGATTTCCGCCACAAAATCAATAGCCACTTCGGAAGAGAATTGAATGTGGTGGTCGACGGTAGCAGAATTCCGACCACAAACTGCCCCAGAATTTTAGGGGTCACATTCGACACTACTTTCACGTCGTGCGCGAATGCCACAGCTAACTGCGACAAACTGAAAAGTAGGAACAGGGTCCTCAAGTCCCTAGCCGGCAGCACTTGGGGTGCAGATAAAGAAATCTTGTTGACCACATATAGCAGAATTCTGACCACAAACTGCCCCAGAATTTTAGGGGTGACATTCGACACTACTTTCACGTCGTGCGCGCACGCCACAGCTATCTGCGACAAACTGAAAAGTAGGAACAAGGTCCTCAAGTCCCTAGCCGGCAGCACTTGGGGTGCAGATAAAGAAACCTTGTTGGCCACATATAACGCTATAGGTCGGTCTGTGGTAAGCTATGCGGCGCCAGTCTGGTCCCCGAGATTATGTGATACGAATTGGAAGAAGATTCAAACATGCCAGAATGCCGCCCTGAGAACAGCAACAGGGTGCCTCCTCAAATCTTCAGTGGACCATCTGCATGAGGAGGCAAAGATTCTGCCAGTAAAGCAACCCAATGAGATGCTTTCATTGCAGTACCTGCTTGGATGTTACCGTTTGAGCCATCCCAATCACCATCTTGTGGGTAGGCCCGGCCCATTCAGGGAGATCAGGAAGGATATCCATGCTCTAGAGGGAGAGGTCCAACGATACAGGAGAGAACCCCTATATCAACAAGCATATCAAGCTGGTTTAAATAGTATTCACATGGATGCAGTTGCCAAGGCCATAAGCAATTATAGTGTGAATAAAGTCCTCGAAATACATCCCCCATGTATTGCAGCTGAGGAACGTCAGCTGCCACGACAAACTAGAGTAGTATTGGCTCAACTACGCTCGGGGTATTGCAGTCGCCTAAATTTTTATTGGGCGGAAATCGACCGCGCCGTGCAAGACATCTGCCCAGTATGTGGCATGGGCCCGCATGACACAAAACACCTTTTCAACTGCCCAGCCAAACCTACTCTTCTAACTCCAGTGGATCTGTGAATACATCCCATCGAAGCAGCCACTTTCCTGGAACTGGAGATAGACCCAGAGCCAGATTGAACAGAAGAACGAACATACAAACATAATAACAAACACTGTTACAACAACAAGAACTGTTTTGCATCGTGGCACCCAGGTAAATTACTTATGAAGACACTCGCAAGAAGTCTCGTTAACTGGCCAAGGATAGATGAAGATAGTCTCTAACCTTAATTTACAATCCCGTGCGGAATTACAAAGTTTAAAATGTCAATTTAAATAACTCTAACTATTATATTTGTGTATGGATCCTTTTTATATTTCATAATATCCTTTTTTGTTTACTATCCTATTTTATTGTAATATTTAAAAACTCATATTAATCAATTTCATTTATTCACGTTGCCGATGCTTTAAATCCATGCCAACACTCACTTTTAAATGGCAATGGGTAACAGTGATACATCTCCCAGAGACGTTACCAAAAACCTTGTTAGAATATTGGCCAAAAATTGTATCAATATAATTCTCAAGTTTGTTTAACAAACTAGACGAATTTAAATATATATTCGAAGAATCTTCTTTTGCTATCTTTTGTATTTTGGAAATTTGGCTTTACTCCTCTATACCTGATAGTATGATCCATTTAAATGGGTATACCGCCTTAAAATATTATAAGTAAATCCTTGGCGGGGACGTTGCAATTTTTCCCAAAAAGAACTTAACAGCGAAATTCAAGTTAAAATCTATTGTTGGTGATTCTATTGTATACGTTTTCGTTGAACTAGAATAAAATAAAAAAATTTAGTTGATTGTGTTTATCGACAAAATAACAGAGTTGATACGCAGTATTTTATGGGTATTCTTGATAATGTTACCGCGGGATATCATTATTACAGGCGACTTTAATTCCATCGTTCTTGCTGATACCTCCTTAATAGACAAAATGTCGACCCTAAGCCTAGTATCCAACGTATCCAACACATTTCTCGCCATTTGCCAATACTCTTTTGGGACCTCTTTTTCGTTGATAACCCATTTAATATTCATCTGTAAGATCAAATTTCTTTCTAGCTTTTTCAAAGCACGACCTAATATTTGTGGCCTACGACTTCTGCATACACGATGATGTAGAGCCTGACACATACACATATCGCGAAAAAAACTGAATTCTACAGAGTTAAATAATAAGATCTGGAGAATGATTTTCAACCTCGCTTTTGTGACCAGCAACTAGAATTTCTTCAACAAAATATTGGTAGCATTTAAACCAAACTATCCCTGTCAAAAATAAAAAAAAACAATTTGTATTAAGCCATAGTGTATTTAGGTTAATTTAGACGAATTTCTGCTAATTTAAGAATTTGAATTGTAACGTACATTTTCATTAAGCATTTAGTTTATTTAAATCAAAAATGAATAACGTCAATTAAGCATTGTAAAATCGTAATCTAAAACGAACTCTCATTTTAAGTGTTACAAATCGTATCAGGGAAAAAAACAACGCCTGCACGGGGTTAAGTTAAACCCTAAGTCAGAAGTGGGATACGAAAAACCTTACAATGAAGTTCAAGGATCTACTAGTAGAAGACTTGAAAAGGGAGCTCCACAATGTGGACCAGTCGACTGCCGGAAATAAGGCTGAGCTACTTAAACGACTCACAGTGGTTGCTGCCATTGGCCAAAATTAAAAAAATTAAAGTCCAATTTTTGGTACCATATACGTCCATATGTACTCCTAAGGGTTAAGCTTCTCCAAATAAACGTGTCATCGTTTGAATCTAACGGTACTCTTCAAGAAATGTCACCAAAAAGAGAATATGTAATTAGTTAATTTTTGAAGTAAGATCAGTGCCAAAGTGAAGTGGAAGTAAAATATTTGTATCAAATTAAATAAAGTGAATATTGATAAAACTTAATATGAATATTGTAAAACAAGGTATTAACTAAATTTTATGCAGTTTTGTGATTGTTACATTGTTGGGTGCATTAATTAAAATGTGTGTTTTCTAAAGGGCTTTTGCAGTGTTTTTTTAATTAGAATTGAAATTGACGTAAGGTTTTAGTCATGTTCCCCCTCTTTCCCCCTAACGAAATTTTTTTTAGAACATCGGTAGAAGCCTTAAGACTATATTTTCAAAAAATTAGCTGCACCTTTTTGCCCCTAACGAAGTTGTACCAAAAATACTGTAGACACCTCCCATTTGTTGTCCTGTTTCGACTGTACAAGTGATACGTGTTATGTGGCGTTGATTTATTTATGTATGTTTGAGTTGTTGTTGTATTACAATTTTTTAATTTGTATTTATTTTTAATATTGTTTAATTTCGGTAATAGACTCATCATGGAAATGCGACATTTCGCGCAAATATGTTTTTGACATTTGGTGTTCAAAAAGTGGAACAATGTCAGAAAAGATCAAATATGTTTATGAAACTATAAAGCAAAATATTGAAAATGACTACATTATCGTTGAACCAACTATGTTCAAAGATTTTATAAATTACACTTGCAAAAAAATTTCACTGTTTTGGAAAACATGCAAACGCGACAAATTAAAAGTGCTAGCAACACATTCAGATTGGATTATCAAATCTGCTTGTTTTTCAGTAACGAAGAAATATGACATGCAAACTTCGGAATTGATCCAAGAAAGAAGACCTGGACGTCCACGAAAAAATTTTAACGAGTCGTCTTGCAGAACAAATCGAAGACGAATAGCTGAATTATCGGAAGTTAATGCATCGGCTGCCGAAGATTTGCGTGTTTCCCTGCAACAAAATTCATCTTCAATTTCTCAACCAAATATTGCGGATGTAATATCGCTAATGGTAGAGGCAAATCTAACGAAGCACCAATATATGCTATTAAGAACCTTTGTTAATAGTAAAGTAAATAACGAGTTTTTACCAAGTTATGAGAGCATTTTAAAAGAAAAGAAAAAGAGTTATCCCAACCAAAATATAGGTGCCTAAAAATGTACCTATATTGATTTTTTTTTGGTTCTTTTATCATTGTATTGCTACACAAATGTATATTGGAAATTTAATATCGATATCAAAAATGGAAATAATTTTGGCCGCTCTTCCCATACAAGCGCAACCACTGTGCGACTGTTGGATTAGTTTGAGAGTCGCAATATGGACACCGATACACATGAGTCCGACATTGCGGAAGATGGCATAGAGGCAGCTACGGATAGAAGTAATGTAAAAGCAATGCTGGCATTGTTAATACTGCAATTTAATGAGAAAATGGATGAGAACGCCAGGAAAATGGAAGACAGCTCAAGGAGAATGGAAAGAACATTAGGAAACTGTACGAAACTAAGTGCTAAATTAGAAGAAAATTCCAAAAGCCTCAACATGGAGTTAAAGTGGAAAATACAGAAAACATTTTCCAAAGTCGATGATAAATTGGAGGAAAATTACATAATAATTAACGAGAAGCTCGAGAACGTTACACAAGTTTTAAAGAAGCGAGTGGTAGACGTAGAAACACAAATAAAAGATTTGTATAAGAAAATGCAGTCCGTTGATAAGAAATTTCTGGCTCACGTCGAGAAGATTTTGGACATATAGAAGAAAACGTCAGAATTGGCAATCAAAGGTGGTCCCATTATTATTGATAACACTATGAACATAAAAACCCCCGTGGTTGCTGGAACATCATCATTTAATGCCTTCAAGTTACAGTTCGAGGCTGTGGCTTCCAGATACTCTTGAAACGATAACGACAAGGCTGTACCACTAATTCTTGCGTTGAAGGACGGGGCTGCTGATGTAATACAGAGTATTCACGCCGCGTTAAGAAACAGCTACGCTGATGTTATGGCTGCAGAATGGAATTAAGGGGAAGAGTCCATAAGCCAAATGAAGCCCTGCAAGAGTTTGCTACCGAAGTAAAGCGGTTGGCGCAGCTGGCATTTTCGGGAGAGAACAAACATACCCTTACCATAGATACTGGTGCATCAAAGTTCATCATGAGAGCAGATCTATCAAAAGGGAGAATAACGCCTGCGAACGGCAACGGGATAACCCGCAGCAGTATATGGAAAGATCATCCTGAAGCTAACTATAGCTAATAACTCCGCAAGTTATGAGTTTATGGTGGCCGATATACAAGAAGAAGTTATAATTGGCGCAGATTTCATGATTGCCTTTTGTGTCAATCTGGACATGAAAAATGGTGTAAGGACCTAGTCTAACGTTAAAATTCTGTTAAATGCGGGATATAATAAAAATACAACTATTAGACGTCTGACAAAGACATAAATACAACTAAGACTAGACAAAATGCATGCAACAAAAAAATGTTTACGAAACTTTGTATAGCAACATTACCCTTAACAGGTTGCAGTTAATTCAAAATCGCAACCAAGGAGGAGCATTTCATGTAATGGTATCAGAAACGAAATTTATGAATTCAAGAATAATTCTATGTCAATTGGATCGGTAAATTCGGTTAAATACGTAAAAATGTGTAAAAGAAAAAAATGTTATATCACCATATCGTGATATAACATTATGTTAAATTCAAAAGCCATTCACTGAAGAATGATAGCAAACAAAATGTCTCATCTTGTTGTATTTATGTCTTTGCGTCTGACTACGAATCATCCAGAAATACTAACACCAAATGCCGATGCAATAATATGGGTACTAATGGATAGGGATTGTTGAGCGGACAATTTGTGGGTGGTCGAACCAGCAAAAATCAGAAACAGCAACATCTTAATAGCACAAGCCTTGGTAAGAAGCAACGATGAAGGCTTAATTAAATTTCGAGTTCTAAACTTGTCAAACAATGAAGAACAAATTTGCAAATTTTTCGATGTTGGACAATGTACTCCAGCTGTTTGGGTCACTTACCCAACTTACCAAGGCTGGCCTAGTTCACCTGCACCCGGTATGCCCTGGAGCACTCACTCAGTCAGACCACAAACAACACCTTTCCCACAAGCAAGCAAAAAACGTCGATCACACTTTAGATTTTCAATTAATTTTTTATTCACTTTTGTTTTGGTAATATTTTACATAGGGTACAATTCAATTCTTTTTGCTAGTAATTACTTCGAAAACAATTAATACTTAAGGCTCATATAATATTTAGTCTATTCAAACAAACGCCCCGTGGATCCACTTGTATGGAGAAAGTGGACAAAAATATTTAGAGTGTAAATATCAAGCCAATGCGCCAGTTACAGCTTTGTGCTGCTGCGAAGAGTGTTTTAAGAAACCACGAGCATAGCATTCTCCCCCCTTTCCCCTCTGGAGGGGGTATACGGTATGAATTGTTTTATGCTGTTAATACAAAATGGCATGAACTAAGGTCCCGATTATCTTATGATGCAAAAATAGGCTTGGAGAAACAAAACAGTCTCCAAAACAACATAAAATCCAACTAATTTAGCGGATTAAAAAAATCAAAATTTTTGTTTGAAAATTGGTAAAATTTTTAATATAGATCTTATAGCGTTCTTTCTGGAAGGCGCTTACCGCCAATGTAAGACAAACTTGGAAGAAGATTCCTTAATCTTGCCACTGATGCCAATTATATTTATGTACGTGGTCAGATAACAGAGTTATACGCTAATATATCCATAGAAGCCCTATTCGAGGGCAGCTTTAGTCAGCGACCCACCATTTATAGTCTGGCACTAGATGGCAGCTGATTTTAATACTGAATAATCTTAAACCCATGACCTACTTTGGAAAATTATTCCCGAGGTGGGCACTATTGGTCATCATGACTAAAACCTTAGGTCAAATTTAAGTATATGGTATATGGTCGAATTGGCATTACAAAATACACTAAGAAAATATGCAGCTAACTAGAATTCCACAACACGCTAAAAAACTATTTTTAATGAAAATTAAGCTATTACCTCCTCCTTTAAAATCCACTAAAATATTTTGCTATACGTATTAGTTTCGCGATATTTTGAATATATTTACTTGCACTTAAAATTTAGATTGTATTCACAACAAACAATATTACTGAAATGTTCTTACTTTTGAAGCTTTCTTAAGAAGTTCGCGTTCGAATAAAACAAAAACTAATATATATGGTAACATGGGGCGCCTTCGCCACGTTTTTGTTCAAAATGTTCTCATACCGACACCGTTAAAGTTTTTTCAAATATTATTTTTGGTACAAATATTAGCGTATCTTCACTATAGGTTTTGATATATAAGTGATTATGATTTTGTTTTTAAAATATTATTTTTGACAATTTACAAAATGTCTAAAAAGTGGCGAAGCCTCCCCACCCATGGGGCAGCTTCGCCATCGATATTGAACATTTTCCAACGGACTCTAAAACTGTAATTTACCATAATTTTTCCTTAAATATCAACATTATGCGAAAAAGGAACATGCTTTCTATTGAATAATCAAAAATGATTCTAAAATTCACAAATAGTAACCGATTTTAGCGGTTAATTGAAATAGGTTCCTTGAATTTAGGTACAAAAATCATAATATCACCAAAACAAGATACGTTTATTATCATATTTGATTTTAACTTCACATTATAGTGTGGTATATCTATGGCATAAAAAATTGAAGTTAAACATGACAAATTTCTGACATTAACCCACCACACCCCTATCATGGCGTAGGCGCCCCACCCCCAACATATCTCATAATATGAATATATTGACATTTGTTATTGTTTTTTTCATGCAAATTATTGCAATTTCTATCCTTCAGAAGTTGTCTTCTAACGGTAAAGGTAAAGGAGATATCACAAAAAACATCTACCATAATTATTTTTCCCAATACCCTCAAAACACAAAACCGCGAGCGTCCGCTATCATACTTATGACACAACTGTCAACTTTTGGGAGATGATAGATCTTCATTAAACTCACAATTTTGCCTTTAACGGATTTTTTCTAGCACTTGTATTTTGCGAGAAAATCGGCGATGGCGTACCCGCCCCAGTGGCGAAGGCGCCCCATGTTACCATATTTAAAAAGATCCATGTCATCGCTGTCATAGTTACCAGATGTTGTACCAACATTTTGAATTCATTTTTTTTTTTTTTTTTTTTTTTTTGCCAAACGGTGGATCCACTGTGAAACGTCTTGATTCTAACACAAATTCAATTCTTTTGGCTCTGACACACGTATACACAGATAGACGTCGAGAGAAGAATAGAAATACAAAAAGAAATACCGTTGCAACAAAACATACGGTACGAAGAGAGGCGACGAGAGGTATCTTTGCTATTGGCGATAGAAGTGAGATCGGCCTGTATGACTCACCCCTGCTGGCACCAGCTTTTAGCAGCGGAACCACCACAATTATATATCTAACACCGCCGACACTCAAATGTGAACAGAGATCTTTCCTAGCTTATCTACTTCAATACAATGTCAAATTTGAGTGGAATCAGCAATATTAACAAGGTTTTCAAAAGTTCAAAGCTGTTCTCAATTTAAAGTTACTGTTGACGTATTATAATCCTTCCATACCAATCAAAGTTGCAGCTGATGCCTCAGGAAACGGCTTTAATTTGCCACGTTTTTCCTAACGGTTCGGAAAACGCAATTGAACATGCTTCTCGAACATTAACACCGGCAGAGAGTAACTATTCCCAAACAGAAAATGAATATGGAATAGAGTTTATTTTACGTACGCATCGCAAACCCCTACTTTAAATTTTTGGCAGCAAAAACGGAATTCGGTGTACGCAGCAAACAGACTACAAAGATGGCACTGACAGTCATGATGTACAATTTCAAGATACAATGCGTAAACACAAAGGATTTTAAACGGATAGACATTATGTGGTTTTAAAAAACCATACATTTTTGTAGGATCCATTTCATTTCGAACGATTTCGTAAAAAACGCCTTTGGCCCTATAGAAATTACTAGGGAAACTTCTAGGCCCCAGTGGCACGTGTAAACATATTCAAATTGTGCTCACACTTCGGAAATCTTAAAATCTAATAAAACTAAACACTTTACAACACCACAAAACCAGAGGAAGACATAGCATGTGTAACACTAGAAGATGGTTGCGCAGCACCACTTCAAGCATTTCTATCATCATCAGATCATCAGATTTAGTGCAGTACCATTCTAAAAGAAATAGTTTGTGTGTGTATCATTCAGGGTTGCATCATGTTTAACGATAGAATCGTAATTCCTGAGACTCTTAGACCGCAAAGACTGTACAAGAACTGTTTTGCAACCTGCTCACACACATACAAATACATTTTGTTATTGTGTTGGTTTTGAAATACACAAATTTCAATGTTTTCATTTTGCCTCTGTAGATTGTACAAGTTTTTTTTATTTTTTGTTTCAAAATTTAAAGTAGAAGAATTATTTTATTTTCACCAAATATGACTGTTGATGTTATAATTTGTTGCAAATCAAGTTCGTGACAAACCAAAGAGCGCTGACAAACCAAATGAAAATTCGTATTCAGTACCTTCATTCATTTTTTCAGTGTACGCATATAAATTCATAGACAAATTCGAAAACAGAACCTTCCTCATTGAATGTTCAATAGAGACTGATTTTTAATTTTGAAAATATTTAAAACAAAAACAAAAGCTATTTTTTTAAATTGTGTATGTGAGCAAATTGACACACACCGACAGCCCAGGTGCGCACTTTGAGCAGGCCTACTTTAAATCCATGCCAAATTTTAAATGACAATGGGTAACAATGATACATCTCTCAGAGACCTTACCAAAAACCTTGTTAGAATATTGGCCAAAAATTGTGTCACTATAATTCTCAAGTTTGTTTAACAAACTAGACGAATTTAAATATATATTCGAAGACTCGGCTCTTGCTATCATTTGTATTTCGGAAACTTGGCTTTACTCCTCTATACCTGATAGTATGATCCATTTAAATTGGTATACCGTCTTCAGATATGATAGGTAAATCCGTGGCGGGGGCGTTGCAATTTTTCCTAAAAATAACTTAACGAAATTCAAGTTAAAATCTATTGTTGGTGATTCTATTGAATACGTTTTCGTTAAACTAGAACCAAATAAAAAAATTAGTTGGTTGTGTTTATCGATCCAATAACAGAGTTGAGACGCAGTAGTTTATGGATATTCTTATTACAGGAGACTTTAATTCCAACGTTCTTGCTGATACTTCCTTAATAGACAAAATGTCTACCCTAAGCCTTTTCAACACAAATAGTACGTATCCAACACATTTCTCGCCATTTGCCAATACTCTTTTGGACCTGTTTTTCGTTGATAACCCATTTAATATTCATCTGTATGATCAAATTTCTTTTCCAGCTTTTTCAAAGCACGACCTAATATTTCTGGCCTACGACTTCTGCATACACGATGATGTAGAGACTGACACATGCACTTATCGCGACTACAAAAAAACTGAATTATACAGAGCTAAATGATAAGATATGGTGAATGATTTTCAACCTCACTTGTGTGGACCAGCAACTAGAATTTCTTCAACAAAATATTGGTCGCATTTAAAACCAAACTATACCTATCAAAAATAAAAAAAGCTCATGTGTATCAAACTATGGTGTATTAAAGTTAATTTGGACGAATTTCTGCTAATTTAAGAATTTGAATTGTAACGTACATTTTCATTAAGCACTTACTTTATTTAAATAAAAAATGAATAACGTCAATTAAGCATTGTAAACTCGTAATCTAAAACGAACTCTCGTTTTATGTGTTATAAATCGTATCAGGAAAAAACAAGGCCTGCACGGGATTCAGTTAAACCCTAAGTCAGAAGTGGGATTACGAAAAACCTTACAATGAAGTTCAAGGATCTACGAGTAGAAGACTTGAAAAGGGAGCTATACAATGTGGACTTGTCGACTGCCGGAAATAAGGCTAAGCTAAAAAACGACTGTTGGATTAGTTTGAGAGTCGCAATATGGACACCGATACACATGAGTTCGAAATTGTGGAAGAAGGCTTAGAGCAATGCTGGCATTGGTAATGCTGCAATTTAATGAGAAAATGGATGAGAACTCCAGGAAAATGGAAGACAGCTCCAGGAGAATGGAAAGAACTCTAGGAAACTGTACGAAACTGAGTGCTAAATTAGAAGAAAATTCTAAAAGCTTCAACATGGAATTAAAGAGGAAAATACAGAAAAATTTTTCCAATTCGATGATATATTAGAGTTTATTTAAATCAAAAATGAATAACGTCAATTAAGCATTGTAAAATCGTAATCTAAAACGAACTCTCATTTTAAGTGTTACAAATCGTATCAGGGAAAAAACAACGCCTGCACGGGGTTAAGTTAAACCCTAAGTCAGAAGTGGGATTACGAAAAACCTTACAATGAAGTTCAAGGATCTACTAGTAGAAGACTTGAAAAGGGAGCTCCACAATGTGGACCTGTCGACTGCCGGAAATAAGGCTGAGCTACTTAAACGACTCACAGTGGTTGCTGCCATTGGCCAAAATTAAAAAAAATTAAAGTCCAATTTTTGGTACCATATACGTCCATATGTACTCCTAAGGGGTTAAGCTTCTCCAAAATAAACGTGTCATCGTTTGAATCTAACGGTACTCTTCAAGAATGTCACCAAAAAAGAGAATATGTAATTAGTTAATTTTGAAGTAAGATCAGTGCCAAAGTGAAGTGGAAGTAAAATATTTGTATCAAATTAAATAAAGTGAATATTGATAAAACTTAATATGAATATTGTAAAACAAGGTATTAACTAAATTTTTATGCAGTTTTGTGATTGTTACATTGTTGGGTGCATTAATTAAAATGTGTGTTTTCTAAAGGGCTTTTGCAGTGTTTTTTTAATTAGAATTGAAATTGACGTAAGGTTTTAGTCATGTTCCCCCTCTTTCCCCCTAACGAAATTTTTTTTTAGAAATCGGTAGAAGCCTTAAGACTATATTTCCAAAAAATTAGCTGCACCTTTTTGCCCCTAACGAAGTTGTACCAAAAATACTGTAGACACCTCCCATTTGTTGTCCTGTTTCGACTGTACAAGTGATACGTGTTATGTGGCGTTGATTTATTTATGTATGTTTGAGTTGTTGTTGTATTACAATTTTTTAATTTGTATTTATTTTTAATATTGTTTAATTTCGGTAATAGACTCATCATGGAAATGCGACATTTCGCGCAAATATGTTTTTGACATTTGGTGTTCAAAAAGTGGAACAATGTCAGAAAAGATCAAATATGTTTATGAAACTATAAAGCAAAATATTGAAAATGACTACATTATCGTTGAACCAACTATTTTCAAAGATTTTATAAATTACACTTGCAAAAAAATTTCACTGTTTGGAAAACATGCAAACGCGACAAATTAAAAGTGCTAGCAACACATTCAGATTGGATTATCAAATCTGCTTGTTTTTCAGTAACGAAGAAATATGACATGCAAACTTCGGAATTGATCCAAGAAAGAAGACCTGGACGTCCACGAAAAAATTTTAACGAGTCGTCTTGCAGAACAAATCGAAGACGAATAGCTGAATTATCGGAAGTTAATGCATCGGCTGCCGAAGATTTGCGTGTTTCCCTGCAACAAATTCATCTTCAATTTCTCAACCAAATATTGCGGATGTAATATCGCTAATGGTAGAGGCAAATCTAACGAAGCACCAATATATGCTATTAAGAACCTTTGTTAATAGTAAAGTAAATAACGAGTTTTTACCAAGTTATGAGAGCATTTTAAAAGAAAAGAAAAAGAGTTATCCCAACCAAATAATTGTTACTGATTCTTAATGCTGAAGTTGAGTTGCAAAGTTTACTAGACCATACCACTATGCGTATAATAGAACTTCAGAGCGACGTAATAAACCAGGTTTTGGATACGTCGACAAATCGTTTAAAGCTTATAGGAAAATGGGGATTCGATGGTAGTTCCGGTCACAGCGAATATAAGCAAACATTTCAGGATACTAATGTTGATGACAGTAATTTGTTTGTCACTTCATATGTTCCACTGCAACTAATTGTAAACTCAGAAGGAGAAAATAATAATAAAATCATTGGAAAAATCCTCGGCCATCGTGAACCCGCTACTGTCGTCCTATAAGGTTTCAATATAAAAAGGAGTCCACTCAATTGTCAATAGATGAGCAGAAGTACTTTGTGGAAAAAATAAACGTGTTAACTCCAACAAATATTAAAATATCACAGAAAACGATTGACGTTGAACACAGCCTACAACTTACAATGGTGGATGGTAAGGTTTGTAATGCACTAACTCAAACGTCTTCAGCAAAATGTTACATATGCAAAGCAAAGCCCACAGAAATGAATAATATCGAAGAAAGTATGCAAAAAGAAGTTGAAACAAATAAATATGAATTTGGATTTTCCCCTCCACGCGTATATTCGATTTTTCGAATATTTCCTACATTTGTCTTATAACTTGATGTAAAGAAATGGCAAATAAGGTCAAACACGGAAGAACAAATCAAGTTAAAAGAAGGAAAGAGAAAATCCAGTCAGAGTTTCGGAAGAAAATGGGTTTAAATGTAGATAAGCCGAAGAGTGGAGGAAGCGGTTCTTCCAATGATGGAAATACGGCACGACAATTCTTTCAAAAATGCGAGGGTATCTGCTGAAATAACCGGCCTCGACAAAGATTTAATTGAAAGGTGTTTGATATTGCTACAAACGTTGGTCTTCTGGATATAATATAAACGTAGAAAAATTTAGGAACTATGCTTTGGAAACTGCTAAAGAGTTGATACGTAAATATCCATGGTACTATCTTCCGCCCACAGTTCATAAAGTCTTAATCCACGCTCCGGAGATTATTAAACACGCACTGGTATCAATTGGGGAGCTATCGGAAGAAGCAGCAGAGTCTAGAAACAAAGACCTGAAAAGATTTCGACTGTGTCATACCCGCAAAAATAGCCGTATCTCCACAAACACGGATCTAATTAACCGACTGCTTCTAAGTTCGGATCCCTTTATAACCGGGCAACGAAAGTTGCCAAACAAACACAAATCAATATTACTTAAACCTGTATTTGATTTACTTGAATAATATGTCATTTTGTAAGTTCAAATTTCCTTTCAATTCCTAAAAGGTTGTTTAACAAACTCGTACAAATAAATTTGAGCTTTATCTTAAGGTGGAATTGTAATAAAAGCCAGTAAAAATACTTGTTACAAAACCTTTTACTAACTAAAACTCATAACTACTTAAAAAACTACTAATTTTAGTGACAAAAAATAAATAATGGGTTAGTAGGGGGGCTTGTAATGAGTATTTTTGCTGAGTAATTGAATGATTTTTTTGTTTTCTTGAACATGAATTAAAGTAGTATAATCACATTTTGGAAAATACATTAAAAAATGGTATTAAAAATTTAGACAAATGCATTAAATCTGTTAAATCAGTCAATACCGCTATAAGGGGGAAGGGGGGGGGGGGGGGGGGGGTGCCTAAAAATGTACCTATATTGATTTTTTTTTGGTTCTTTTATCATTGTATTGCTACACAAATGTATATTGGAAATTTAATATCGATATCAAAAATGGAAATAATTTTGGCCGCTCTTCCCATACAAGCGCAACCACTGTGCGACTGTTGGATTAGTTTGAGAGTCGCAATATGGACACCGATACACATGAGTCCGACATTGCGGAAGATGGCATAGAGGCAGCTACGGATAGAAGTAATGTAAAAGCAATGCTGGCATTGTTAATACTGCAATTTATGAGAAAATGGATGAGAACGCCAGGAAAATGGAAGACAGCTCAAGGAGAATGGAAAGAACATTAGGAAACTGTACGTAAACTAAAGTGCTAAATTAGAAGAAATTCCAAAAGCCTCAACATGGAGTTAAAGTGGAAAATACCAGAAAACATTTTCCAAAAGTCGATGATAAATTGGAGGAAAATTACATAATAATTAACGAGAAGCTCGAGAACGTTACACAAGGTTTTAAAGAAGCGAGTGGTAGACGTAGAAACACAAATAAAAGATTTGTATAAGAAAATGCAGTCCGTTGATAAGAAATTTCTGGCTCACGTCGAGAAAGATTTTGGACATATAGAAGAAAACGTCAGAATTGGCAATCAAAGGTGGTCCCATTATTATTGATAACACTATGAAAAACCCCCGTGGTTGCTGGAACATCATCATTTAATGCCTTCAAGTTACAGTTCGAGGCTGTGGCTTCCAGATACTCTTGAAACGATAACGACAAGGCTGTACCACTAATTCTTGCGTTGAAGGACGGGGCTGCTGATGTAATACAGAGTATTCACGCCGCGTTAAGAAACAGCTACGCTGATGTTATGGCTGCAGAATGGAATTAAGGGGAAGAGTCCATAAGCCAAATGAAGCCCTGCAAGAGTTTGCTACCGAAGTAAAGCGGTTGGCGCAGCTGGCATTTTCGGGAGAGAACAAACATACCCTTACCATAGATACTGGTGCATCAAAGTTCATCATGAGAGCAGATCTATCAAAAGGGAGAATAACGCCTGCGAACGGCAACGGGATAACCCGCAGCAGTATATGGAAAGATCATCCTGAAGCTAACTATAGCTAATAACTCCGCAAGTTATGAGTTTATGGTGGCCGATATACAAGAAGAAGTTATAATTGGCGCAGATTTCATGATTGCCTTTTGTGTCAATCTGGACATGAAAAATGGTGTAAGGACCTAGTCTAACGTTAAAATTCTGTTAAATGCGGGATATAATAAAAATACAACTATTAGACGTCTGACAAAGACATAAATACAACTAAGACTAGACAAAATGCATGCAACAAAAAAATGTTTACGAAACTTTGTATAGCAACATTACCCTTAACAGGTTGCAGTTAATTCAAAATCGCAACCAAGGAGGAGCATTTCATGTAATGGTATCAGAAACGAAATTTATGAATTCAAGAATAATTCTATGTCAATTGGATCGGTAAATTCGGTTAAATACGTAAAAATGTGTAAAAGAAAAAAATGTTATATCACCATATCGTGATATAACATTATGTTAAATTCAAAAGCCATTCACTGAAGAATGATAGCAAACAAAATGTCTCATCTTGTTGTATTTATGTCTTTGCGTCTGACTACGAATCATCCAGAAATACTAACACCAAATGCCGATGCAATAATATGGGTACTAATGGATAGGGATTGTTGAGCGGACAATTTGTGGGTGGTCGAACCAGCAAAAATCAGAAACAGCAACATCTTAATAGCACAAGCCTTGGTAAGAAGCAACGATGAAGGCTTAATTAAATTTCGAGTTCTAAACTTGTCAAACAATGAAGAACAAATTTGCAAATTTTTCGATGTTGGACAATGTACTCCAGCTGTTTGGGTCACTTACCCAACTTACCAAGGCTGGCCTAGTTCACCTGCACCCGGTATGCCCTGGAGCACTCACTCAGTCAGACCACAAACAACACCTTTCCCACAAGCAAGCAAAAAACGTCGATCACACTTTAGATTTTCAATTAATTTTTTATTCACTTTTGTTTTGGTAATATTTTACATAGGGTACAATTCAATTCTTTTTGCTAGTAATTACTTCGAAAACAATTAATACTTAAGGCTCATATAATATTTAGTCTATTCAAACAAACGCCCCGTGGATCCACTTGTATGGAGAAAGTGGACAAAAATATTTAGAGTGTAAATATCAAGCCAATGCGCCAGTTACAGCTTTGTGCTGCTGCGAAGAGTGTTTTAAGAAACCACGAGCATAGCATTCTCCCCCCTTTCCCCTCTGGAGGGGGTATACGGTATGAATTGTTTTATGCTGTTAATACAAAATGGCATGATCTAAGGTCCCGATTATCTTATGATGCAAAAATAGGCTTGGAGAAACAAAACAGTCTCCAAAACAACATAAAATCCAACTAATTTAGCGGATTAAAAAAATCAAAATTTTTGTTTGAAAATTGGTAAAATTTTTAATATAGAAATTATAGCGTTCTTTCTGGAAGGCGCTTACCGCCAATGTAAGACAAACTTGGAAGAAGATTCCTTAATCTTGCCACTGATGCCAATTATATTTATGTACGTGGTCAGATAACAGAGTTATACGCTAATATATCCATAGAAGCCCTATTCGAGGGCAGCTTTAGTCAGCGACCCACCATTTATAGTCTGGCACTAGATGGCAGCTGATTTTAATACTGAATAATCTTAAACCCATGACCTACTTTGGAAAATTATTCCCGAGGTGGGCACTATTGGTCATCATGACTAAAACCTTAGGTCAAATTTAAGTATATGGTATATGGTCGAATTGGCATTACAAAATACACTAAGAAAATATGCAGCTAACTAGAATTCCACAACACGCTAAAAAACTATTTTTAATGAAAATTAAGCTATTACCTCCTCCTTTAAAATCCACTAAAATATTTTGCTATACGTATTAGTTTCGCGATATTTTGAATATATTCACTTGCACTTAAAATTTAGATTGTATTCACAACAAACAATATTACTGAAATGTTCTTACTTTTGAAGCTTTCTTAAGAAGTTCGCGTTCGAATAAAACAAAAACTAATATATATGGTAACATGGGGCGCCTTCGCCACATTTTTGTTCAAAATGTTCTCATACCGACACCGTTAAAGTTTTTTCAAATATTATTTTTGGTACAAATATTAGCGTATCTTCACTATAGGTTTTGATATATAAGTGATTATGATTTTGTTTTTAAAATATTATTTTTGACAATTTACAAAATGTCTAAAAAGTGGCGAAGCCTCCCCACCCATGGGGCAGCTTCGCCATCGATATTGAACATTTTCCAACGGACTCTAAAACTGTAATTTACCATAATTTTTCCTTAAATATCAACATTATGCGAAAAAGGAACATGCTTTCTATTGAATAATCAAAAACGATTCTAAAATTCACAAATAGTAACCGATTTTAGCGGTTAATTGAAATAGGTTCCTTGAATTTAGGTACAAAAATCATAATATCACCAAAACAAGATACGTTTATTATCATATTTGATTTTAACTTCACATTATAGTGTGGTATATCTATGGCATAAAAAATTGAAGTTAAACATGACAAATTTCTGACATTAACCCACCACACCCCTATCATGGCGTAGGCGCCCCACCCCCAACATATCTCATAATATGAATATATTGACATTTGTTATTGTTTTTTTCATGCAAATTATTGGAATTTCTATCCTTCAGAAGTTGTCTTCTAACGGTAAAGGTAAAGGAGATATCACAAAAAACATCTACCATAATTATTTTTCCCAATACCCTCAAAACACAAAACCGCGAGCGTCCGCTATCATACTTATGACACAACTGTCAACTTTTGGGAGATGATAGATCTTCATTAAACTCACAATTTTGCCTTTAACGGATTTTTTCTAGCACTTGTATTTTGCGAGAAAATCGGCGATGGCGTACCCGCCCCAGTGGCGAAGGCGCCCCATGTTACCATATTTAAAAAGATCCATGTCATCGCTGTCATAGTTACCAGATGTTGTACCAACATTTTGAATTCATTTTTTTTTTTTTTTTTGCCAAACGGTGGATCCGCTGTGAAACGTCTTGATTCTAACACAAATTCAATTCTTTTGGCTCTGACACACGTATACACAGATAGACGTCGAGAGAAGAATAGAAATACAAAAAGAAATACCGTTGCAACAAAACATACGGTACGAAGAGAGGCGACGAGAGGTATCTTTGCTATTGGCGATAGAAGTGAGATCGGCCTGTATGACTCACCCCTGCTGGCACCAGCTTTTAGCAGCGGAACCACCACAATTATATATCTAACACCGCCGACACTCAAATGTGAACAGAGATCTTTCCTAGCTTATCTACTTCAATACAATGTCAAATTTGAGTGGAATCAGCAATATTAACAAGGTTTTCAAAAGTTCAAAGCTGTTCTCAATTTAAAGTTACTGTTGACGTATTATAATCCTTCCATACCAATCAAAGTTGCAGCTGATGCCTCAGGAAACGGCTTTAATTTGCCACGTTTTTCCTAACGGTTCGGAAAACGCAATTGAACATGCTTCTCGAACATTAACACCGGCAGAGAGTAACTATTCCCAAACAGAAAATGAATATGGAATAGAGTTTATTTTACGTACGCATCGCAAACCCCTACTTTAAATTTTTGGCAGCAAAAACGGAATTCGGTGTACGCAGCAAACAGACTACAAAGATGGCACTGACAGTCATGATGTACAATTTCAAGATACAATGCGTAAACACAAAGGATTTTAAACGGATAGACATTATGTGGTTTTAAAAAACCATACATTTTTGTAGGATCCATTCCATTTCGAACGATTTCGTAAAAAACGCCTTTGGCCCTATAGAAATTACTAGGGAAACTTCTAGGCCCCAGTGGCACGTGTAAACATATTCAAATTGTGCTCACACTTCGGAAATCTTAAAATCTAATAAAACTAAACACTTTACAACACCACAAAACCAGAGGAAGACATAGCATGTGTAACACTAGAAGATGGTTGCGCAGCACCACTTCAAGCATTTCTATCATCATCAGATCATCAGATTTAGTGCAGTACCATTCTAAAAGAAATAGTTTGTGTGTGTATCATTCAGGGTTGCATCATGTTTAACGATAGAATCGTAATTCCTGAGACTCTTAGACCGCAAAGACTGTACAAGAACTGTTTTGCAACCTGGACACCCAGGTAAAGAACGAATGAAAATACTCGCAAGAAGTCTCGTTTACTGGCCAGGGATAGATGAAGATAGTCTCAAACCTTAACTTACAATCCGGTGCCGAATTACAAATTTGAAAATGTCAATTTAAATATCTCTAATTATTACATTTGTGTATTTTTATATTTCATAATATCCTTTTTTGTTTACTATCCTATTTTATTGAAAAATTTTAAAAACTCATATTAATCAATTTCATTTATTCACGTTGCTGATGCTTTAAATTAGGCCTGCTCACACACATACAAATACATTTTGTTATTGTGTTGGTTTTGAAATACAAAAATTTCAATGTTTTCATTTTGCCTCTGTAGATTGTACAAGTTTTTTTTATTTTTTGTTTCAAAATTTAAAGTAGAAGAATTATTTTATTTTCACCAAATATGACTGTTGATGTTATAATTTGTTGCAAATCAAGTTCGTGACAAACCAAAGAGCGCTGACAAACCAAATGAAAATTCGTATTCAGTACCTTCATTCATTTTTTCAGTGTACGCATATAAATTCATAGACAAATTCGAAAACAGAACCTTCCTCATTGAATGTTCAATAGAGACTGATTTTTAATTTTGAAAATATTTAAAACAAAAACAAAAGCTATTTTTTTAAATTGTGTATGTGAGCAAATTGACACACACCGACAGCCCAGGTGCGCACTTTGAGCAGGCCTACTTTAAATCCATGCCAAATTTTAAATGACAATGGGTAACAATGATACATCTCTCAGAGACCTTACCAAAAACCTTGTTAGAATATTGGCCAAAAATTGTGTCACTATAATTCTCAAGTTTGTTTAACAAACTAGACGAATTTAAATATATATTCGAAGACTCGGCTCTTGCTATCATTTGTATTTCGGAAACTTGGCTTTACTCCTCTATACCTGATAGTATGATCCATTTAAATTGGTATACCGTCTTCAGATATGATAGGTAAATCCGTGGCGGGGGCGTTGCAATTTTTCCTAAAAATAACTTAACGAAATTCAAGTTAAAATCTATTGTTGGTGATTCTATTGAATACGTTTTCGTTAAACTAGAACCAAATAAAAAAATTAGTTGGTTGTGTTTATCGATCCAATAACAGAGTTGAGACGCAGTAGTTTATGGATATTCTTATTACAGGAGACTTTAATTCCAACGTTCTTGCTGATACTTCCTTAATAGACAAAATGTCTACCCTAAGCCTTTTCAACACAAATAGTACGTATCCAACACATTTCTCGCCATTTGCCAATACTCTTTTGGACCTGTTTTTCGTTGATAACCCATTTAATATTCATCTGTATGATCAAATTTCTTTTCCAGCTTTTTCAAAGCACGACCTAATATTTCTGGCCTACGACTTCTGCATACACGATGATGTAGAGACTGACACATGCACTTATCGCGACTACAAAAAAACTGAATTATACAGAGCTAAATGATAAGATATGGTGAATGATTTTCAACCTCACTTGTGTGGACCAGCAACTAGAATTTCTTCAACAAAATATTGGTCGCATTTAAAACCAAACTATACCTATCAAAAATAAAAAAAGCTCATGTGTATCAAACTATGGTGTATTAAAGTTAATTTGGACGAATTTCTGCTAATTTAAGAATTTGAATTGTAACGTACATTTTCATTAAGCACTTACTTTATTTAAATAAAAAATGAATAACGTCAATTAAGCATTGTAAACTCGTAATCTAAAACGAACTCTCGTTTTATGTGTTATAAATCGTATCAGGGAAAAAACAAGGCCTGCACGGGATTCAGTTAAACCCTAAGTCAGAAGTGGGATTACGAAAAACCTTACAATGAAGTTCAAGGATCTACGAGTAGAAGACTTGAAAAGGGAGCTATACAATGTGGACTTGTCGACTGCCGGAAATAAGGCTAAGCTAAAAAACGACTGTTGGATTAGTTTGAGAGTCGCAATATGGACACCGATACACATGAGTTCGAAATTGTGGAAGAAGGCTTAGAGCAATGCTGGCATTGGTAATGCTGCAATTTAATGAGAAAATGGATGAGAACTCCAGGAAAATGGAAGACAGCTCCAGGAGAATGGAAAGAACTCTAGGAAACTGTACGAAACTGAGTGCTAAATTAGAAGAAAATTCTAAAAGCTTCAACATGGAATTAAAGAGGAAAATACAGAAAAATTTTTCCAAATTCGATGATATATTAGAGGAAAATTACATAATAATTAACGAGAAGCTCGAGAATGTTAAACAAGTTTTAAAGAAGCGATTGGTAGACGTAGAAATACAAATAAAAGATTTGTATAAGAAATTGCAGTCCGTTGATAAGAAATTTCTGGCTCACGTCGAGAAGATTTTGGACATAGAAGAAAACGTCAGGATTGGAAATCAAAGGTCCCATTATAAACTCCCGTGGTTGATGGAACATCATCATTTAATACCTTCAAGTTACAGATCGAGGCTGTGGCTTCCAGATACTCGTGGAACGATAACGACAAGGCTGTACCACTACTTCTTGCATTGAAGGACGGGGCTGCTGATGTAATACAGAGTATTCCCGTCGCCTTAAGAAACAGCTACGCTGACGTTATGGCTGCAGAATGGAATTAAGGGGAAGAGCTCATAAGCCAAATGAAACCCTGCAAGAGTTTGCTACCGAAGTAAAGCGGTTGGCGCAGCTGGCATTTTCGGGAGAGAACAAGCATACCCTTACCATAGATACTGGTGCATCACGTTGCCGATGCTTTAAATCCATGCCAACACTCACTTTTAAATGGCAATGGGTAACAGTGATACATCTCCCAGAGACGTTACCAAAAACCTTGTTAGAATATTGGCCAAAAATTTTATCAATATAATTCTCAAGTTTGTTTAACAAACTAGACGAATTTAAATATATATTCGAAGAATCTTCTTTTGCTATCTTTTGTATTTTGGAAATTTGGCTTTACTCCTCTATACCTGATAGTATGATCCATTTAAATGGGTATACCGCCTTAAAATATTATAAGTAAATCCTTGGCGGGGACGTTGCAATTTTTCCCAAAAAGAACTTAACAGCGAAATTCAAGTTAAAATCTATTGTTGGTGATTCTATTGTATACGTTTTCGTTGAACTAGAATAAAATAAAAAAATTTAGTTGATTGTGTTTATCGACAAAATAACAGAGTTGATACGCAGTATTTTATGGGTATTCTTGATAATGTTACCGCGGGATATCATTATTACAGGCGACTTTAATTCCATCGTTCTTGCTGATACCTCCTTAATAGACAAAATGTCGACCCTAAGCCTAGTATCCAACGTATCCAACACATTTCTCGCCATTTGCCAATACTCTTTTGGACCTCTTTTTCGTTGATAACCCATTTAATATTCATCTGTAAGATCAAATTTCTTTTCTAGCTTTTTCAAAGCACGACCTAATATTTGTGGCCTACGACTTCTGCATACACGATGATGTAGAGCCTGACACATACACATATCGCGAAAAAAACTGAATTCTACAGAGTTAAATAATAAGATCTGGAGAATGATTTTCAACCTCGCTTTTGTGGACCAGCAACTAGAATTTCTTCAACAAAATATTGGTCGCATTTAAAACAAAACTATCCCTGTCAAAAATAAAAAAAAAAAACAATTTGTATTAAGCCATAGTGTATTTAGGTTAATTTAGACGAATTTCTGCTAATTTAAGAATTTGAATTGTAACGTACATTTTCATTAAGCATTTAGTTTATTTAAATCAAAAATGAATAACGTCAATTACGCATTGTAAAATCGTAATCTAAAACGAACTCTCATTTTAAGTGTTACAAATCGTATCAGGGAAAAAACAACGCCTGCACGGGGTTAAGTTAAACCCTAAGTCAGAAGTGGGATTACGAAAAACCTTACAATGAAGTTCAAGGCTCTACTAGTAGAAGACTTGAAAAGGGAGCTCCACAATGTGGACCTGTCGACTGCCGGAAATAAGGCTGAGCTACTTAAACGACTGTTGGATTAGTTTGAGAGTCGCAATATGGACACCGATACACATGAGTCCGACATTGCGGAAGATGGCATAGAGGCAGCTACGGATAGAAGTAATGTAAAAGCAATGCTGGCATTGGTAATACTGCAATTTAATGAGAAAATGGATGAGAACGCCAGGAAAATGGAAGACAGCTCAAGGAGAATGGAAAGAATATTAGGAAACTGTACGAAACTAAGTGCTAAATTAGAAGAAAATTCCAAAAGCCTCAACATGGAGTTAAAGTGGAAAATACAGAAAACATTTTCCAAAGTCGATGACAAATTGGAGGAAAATTACATAATAATTAACGAGAAGCTCGAGAACGTTACACAAGTTTTAAAGAAGCGAGTGGTAGACGTAGAAACACAAATAAAAGATTTGTATAAGAAAATGCAGTCCGTTGATAAGAAATTTCTGGCTCACGTCGAGAAGATTTTGGACATATAGAAGAAAACGTCAGAATTGGAAATCAAAGGTGGTCCCATTATTATTGATAACACTATGAACATAAAAAACCCCGTGGTTGCTGGAACATCATCATTTAATGCCTTCAAGTTACAGTTCGAGGCTGTGGCTTCCAGATACTCTTGAAACGATAACGACAAGGCTGTACCACTAATTCTTGCGTTGAAGGACGGGGCTGCTGATGTAATACAGAGTATTCACGCAGCGTTAAGAAACAGCTACGCTGATGTTATGGCTGCAGAATGGAATTAAGGGGAAGAGTCCATAAGCCAAATGAAGCCCTGCAAGAGTTTGCTACCGAAGTAAAGCGGTTGGCGAAGCTGGCATTTTCGGGAGAGAACAAACATACCCTTACCATAGATACTGGTGCATCAAAGTTCATCATTAGAGAAGATCTATCAAAAGGGAGAATAACGCCTGCGAACGGCAACGGGATAACCCGCAGCAGTATATGGAAAGATCATCCTGAAGCTAACTATAGCTAATAACTCCGCAAGTTATGAGTTTATGGTGGCCGATATACAAGAAGAAGTTATAATTGGCGCAGATTTCATGATTGCCTTTTGTGTCAATCTGGACATGAAAAATGGTGTGAGGACCTAGTCTAACTTTAAAATTCTGTTAAATGCGGGATATAATAAAAATACAACTATTAGACGTCTGACAAAGACATAAATACAACTAAGACTAGACAAAATGCATGCAACAAAAAAATGTTTACGAAACTTTGTATAGCAACATTACCCTTAACAGGTTGCAGTTAATTCAAAATCGCAACCAAGGAGGAGCATTTCATGTAATGGTATCAGAAACGAAATTTATGAATTCAAGAATAATTCTATGTCAATTGGATCGGTAAATTCGGTTAAATACGTAAAAATGTGTAAAAGTACTCTAATGTTATTATTATGGGAGACTTTAATAATAACATGTTTGACCTGTCCCGGAGTTTAATAGTAAGAGAAGTTTGTAATCGTTTGAATTTGTCTGTTGTGCACAATTCAATGCCAACTCGTGTTGATGTTGCGCATGCTTCCACCTCTTTGTTGGATTGTTTTTTTGTTTCGTGTTCGAGTTTGTTAGCATGCTCGAATCAATTTTCGTGTCCTGGAATTTCTGACCACTCGTTTTTATTTGTTTCTTTTAATGTACCTAGGTATTGTTCTCGTAAATTTTATGAGTATGCAGACTATAGTTCTGTTGACCCTGCAGCTCTTTCTGAGGCCTTTGGTTTGTGCGGCTTTGATGAAATATATGCACTGACGGATGTTGATTCTCAGGTCAATATTCTAAATTATGGTCTTCAATGTTTGCAAAGTGTTGTCCCTATTAGAAGAAAATATTGTAAAATTAATAATTTCGACTGGTTTAAATCTCCAGATATCCGATATCACCTTTCACTTAGGGATGTTGCATATAGCCAATACCTTCGTGATAAAAATATCGAAAATTTGAATATATTTTGTCGTTGTAGAAATCGAGCTAAGAAAATCATAAGGAGGCTGAAATTTGTTGCACATAAGGATATATTTGTAAATAAAACCACAAAGGAAGTGTGGTCCATATTAAGTAAGAATGGTTTGAGTGATTCGGAGAGTGAAGTTGAGGGTGTGGATGTTGAGAGATTGAATGCGGATTTTGTTTCTAACCAGTCTATGGATATCTTTGATGTTTCTTGTATTCCTGTGGATGCTTATGTTGGTTTTTCGTTTCGTTGCATTGATTGTGCTGAATTGGAACTAGCTTTTAATAAAATAAAGTCGAAAGCTGTAGGTTATGATGGCTTTCAGCTTAAGTTTCTTAAGCTTGTGTTTCCCGTTGTTGGTCAATTTTTGTTACATGTTGTCAATACAATGTTAACAGTGTCTGTTTTTCCAGAGGTGTGGAAAATAGCCAAGATAGTGCCTATTCACAAAAGTGGCGATACTGGTGAATACAGGCCTATATCAATAATGCCAATTCTTTCAAAAATGGTTGAATATATTATGAAAGATCAAATGCTTGGCTTCATTAATCAGAATTCGTTGTTACATGAGAGTCAATATGGATTTAGGAGTAATCGTAGCACGACATCACTTCTTGTTGGTTTGACTGACAATATAAGGAATACAGTTAGTGCTGGAGGGTGTTGTGTTTTACTGTCACTGGATTTGGAAAAGGCCTTTGACAAACTAAATCATGCCAAATTGGTTAGCAAACTGCATAGTTTGTATAACTTTTCGTCCTCGGCTTGCAAGTTAATTTTTTCTTATTTGTTCAATAGACGTCAGTACGTCTGTTGTAAAAATAATGTTTCTCGTATGCTTCCAGTGAGTAGTGGTGTTCCTCAGGGGTCTGTTCTTGGCCCGCTGTTGTTTGTGATGTATGTCAATGATTTGTTGAGTTGTATTAATAGTAGGAATTGTATGTCGTTTGCTTTTGCTGATGATGTGCAAATTTTGTTTAAAGGAGAATTTGTGTTTTTGGATGTTTTGCAGTCGTCGATTGATTTTACTGTGAATATGCTGGTTACTTGGTTGTCTTGCAATGGACTCTCCATCAATACTCAGAAAACTAAAGTTATGTTTTTCGGAAACATGCAAGAGGATTCAATAAGTGTTTCCATCTATAGTACTCCTATAAATGTTGTAAGCTCTATGAAATGTCTTGGTTTGTTTCTAGATAGTGGTTTGGTGTTTGATGTGCATGTGAATTCTTTGGTGTCCAAGGTGAACTTTATTCTAAGGAAGTTGTACTGTTTGGACTTAGCTCTGCCTAAGAGCATTAGAATTCAGTTGGTCCATGCACTGATTATGCCTCACTTTTTGTATTGTGTTGAGATTTTTGGGGGTAGTCCGGGTTGTGCTTTGCGTAAGTTGAAACTTTTGTTCCATAGTGTTATGCGATATGTGTTCTGTGTTAAACGTCGTGATCATATATCTCCTTATGTGAAAGAGTTTCTTGGCTGCACGTTTGAAAATTTTTTGAGTTTGCGGTCTATGTTATTCTTCTATAAGGTTTTTATGTTGAAGACCCCTTTATGTGTGTTGAGTCTGTTCACGTTTTCTCGTTCTGAGAGGAACAAACAGATAATTGTTCCGCAGTTGACTCCTTTTTTGGAAAAATCGTTTTATGTTAGAATTTCGCGTGTTTATAACAATCTGCCACCATGTCTCAAGACATTTAATTCCTCCTTAAAATGTTACAAGAATAAATTATGTGCTCATTTTAATCGTAATCAAATACAGCGTTCACAAATGTTGCCTTAGTTTGTAATGATATATTGTTGCATAGCTGATTCTATTAATGATTATTTTGTTATATTTTCATTTCTTAATTTACATGCTTTTGCTTTTATTTATGTTTAATTCTATTCATGATATGCTAAGAAATATTGTTAGATATAAGTATCTGAGAGTAGTTATTGTATAGCTGTTTTTGGAACCGCTCATGGCCCTATGGGCTAGGTTACTGTGTTTGTCAAATAAAAATTAAATTAAAAATTAAATTAAAAGAAAAAAATGTTATATCACCATATCGTGATATAACATTATGTTAAATTCAAAAGCCATTCACTGAAGAATGATAGCAAACAAAATGTCTCATCTTGTTGTATTTATGTCTTTGCGTCTGACTACGAATCATCCAGAAATACTAACACCAAATGCCGATGCAATAATATGGGTACTAATGGATAGGGATTGTTGAGCGGACAATTTGTGGGTGGTCGAACCAGCAAAAATCAGAAACAGCAACATCTTAATAGCACAAGCCTTGGTAAGAAGCAACGATGAAGGCTTAATTAAATTTCGAGTTCTAAACTTGTCAAACAATGAAGAACAAATTTGCAAATTTTTCGATGTTGGACAATGTACTCCAGCTGTTTGGGTCACTTACCCAACTTACCAAGGCTGGCCACCACGGAGACTCCTTCCCTGGTCAGCCTAGTTCACCTGCACCCGGTATGCCCTGGAGCACTCACTCAGTCAGACCACAAACAACACCTTTCCCACAAGCAAGCAAAAAACGTCGATCACACTTTAGATTTTCAATTAATTTTTTATTCACTTTTGTTTTGGTAATATTTTACATAGGGTACAATTCAATTCTTTTTGCTAGTAATTACTTCGAAAACAATTAATACTTAAGGCTCATATAATATTTAGTCTATTCAAACAAACGCCCCGTGGATCCACTTGTATGGAGAAAGTGGACAAAAATATTTAGAGTGTAAATATCAAGCCAATGCGCCAGTTACAGCTTTGTGCTGCAGCGAAGAGTGTTTTAAGAAACCACGAGCATAGCATTCTCCCCCCTTTCCCCTCTGGAGGGGGTATACGGTATGAATTGTTTTATGCTGTTAATACAAAATGGCATGAACTAAGGTCCCGATTATCTTATGATGCAAAAATAGGCTTGGAGAAACAAAACAGTCTCCAAAACAACATAAAATCCAACTAATTTAGCGGATTAAAAAAATCAAAATTTTTGTTTGAAAATTGGTAAAATTTTTAATATAGATCTTATAGCGTTCTTTCTGGAAGGCGCTTACCGCCAATGTAAGACAAACTTGGAAGAAGATTCCTTAATCTTGCCACTGATGCCAATTATATTTATGTACGTGGTCAGATAACAGAGTTATACGCTAATATATCCATAGAAGCCCTATTCGAGGGCAGCTTTAGTCAGCGACCCACCATTTATAGTCTGGCACTAGATGGCAGCTGATTTTAATACTGAATAATCTTAAACCCATGACCTACTTTGGAAAATTATTCCCGAGGTGGGCACTATTGGTCATCATGACTAAAACCTTAGGTCAAATTTAAGTATATGGTATATGGTCGAATTGGCATTACAAAATAAACTAAGAAAATATGCAGCTAACTAGAATTCCACAACACGCTAAAAACTATTTTTAATGAAAATTAAGCTATTACCTCCTCTTTTAAAATCCACTAAAATATTTTGCTATACGTATTAGTTTCGCGATATTTTGAATATATTTACTTGCACTTAAAATTTAGATTGTATTCACAACAAACAATATTACTGAAATGTTCTTACTTTTGAAGCTTTCTTAAGAAGTTCGCGTTCGAATAAAACAAAAACTAATATATATGGTAACATGGGGCGCCTTCGCCACGTTTTTGTTCAAAATGTTCTCATACCGACACCGTTAAAGTTTTTTCAAATATTATTTTTGGTACAAATATTAGCGTATCTTCACTATAGGTTTTGATATATAAGTGATTATGATTTTGTTTTTAAAATATTATTTTTGACAATTTACAAAATGTCTAAAAAGTGGCGAAGCCTCCCCACCCATGGGGCAGCTTCGCCATCGATATTGAACATTTTCCAACGGACTCTAAAACTGTAATTTACCATAATTTTTCCTTAAATATCAACATTATGCGAAAAAGGAACATGCTTTCTATTGAATAATCAAAAATGATTCTAAAATTCACAAATAGTAACCGATTTTAGCGGTTAATTGAAATAGGTTCCTTGAATTTAGGTACAAAAATCATAATATCACCAAAACAAGATACGTTTATTATCATATTTGATTTTAACTTCACATTATAGTGTGGTATATCTATGGCATAAAAAATTGAAGTTAAACATGACAAATTTCTGACATTAACCCTGACATTAACACCCCTATCATGGCGTAGGCGCCCCACCCCCAACATATCTCATAATATGAATATATTGACATTTGTTATTGTTTTTTTCATGCAAATTATTGGAATTTCTATCCTTCAGAAGTTGTCTTCTAACGGTAAAGGTAAAGGAGATATCACAAAAAACATCTACCATAATTATTTTTCCCAATACCCTCAAAACACAAAACCGCGAGCGTCCGCTATCATACTTATGACACAACTGTCAACTTTTGGGAGATGATAGATCTTCATTTAACTCACAATTTTGCCTTTAACGGATTTTTTCTAGCACTTGTATTTTGCGAGAAAATCGGCGATGGCGTACCCGCCCCAGTGGCGAAGGCGCCCCATGTTACCATATTTAAAAAGATCCATGTCATCGCTGTCATAGTTACCAGATGTTGTACCAACATTTTGACATTCATTTTTTTTTTTTTTGCCAAACGGTGGATCCACTTTGAAACGTCTTGATTCTATCACAAATTCAATTCTTTTGGCTCTGACACACGTATACACAGATAGACGTCGAGAGAAGAATAGAAATACAAAAAGAAATACCGTTGCAACAAAACATACGGTACGAAGAGAGGCGACGAGAGGTATCTTTGCTATTGGCGATAGAAGTGAGATCGCCCTGTATGACTCACCCCTGCTGGCACCAGCTTTTAGCAGCGGAACCACCACAATTATATATCTAACACCGCCGACACTCAAATGTGAACAGAGATCTTTCCTAGCTTATCTACTTCAATACAATGTCAAATTTGAGTGGAATCAGCAATATTAACAAGGTTTTCAAAAGTTCAAAGCTGTTCTCAATTTAAAGTTACTGTTGACGTATTATAATCCTTCCATACCAATCAAAGTTGCAGCTGATGCCTCAGGAAACGGCTTTAATTTGCCACGTTTTTCCTAACGGTTCGGAAAACGCAATTGAACATGCTTCTCGAACATTAAAACGGCAGAGAGTAACTATTCCCAAACAGAAAATGAATATGGAATAGAGTTTATTTTACGTACGCATCGCAAACCCCTACTTTAAATTTTTGGCAGCAAAAACGGAATTCGGTGTACGCAGCAAACAGACTACAAAGATGGCACTGACAGTCATGATGTACAATTTCAAGATACAATGCGTAAACACAAAGGATTTTAAACGGATAGACATTATGTGGTTTTAAAAAACCATACATTTTTGTAGGATCCATTTCATTTCGAACGATTTCGTAAAAAACGCCTTTGGCCCTATAGAAATTTCTAGGGAACCTTCTAGGCCCCAGTGGCACGTGTAAACATATTCAAATTGTGCTCACACTTCGGAAATCTTAAAATCTAATAAAACTAAACACTTTACAACACCACAAAACCAGAGGAAGACATAGCATGTGTAACACTAGAAGATGGTTGCGCAGCACCACTTCAAGCATTTCTATCATCATCAGATCATCAGATTTAGTGCAGTACCATTCTAAAAGAAATAGTTTGTGTGTGTATCATTCAGGGTTGCATCATGTTTAACGATAGAATCGTAATTCCTGAGACTCTTAGACCGCAAAGACTGTACAAGAACTGTTTTGCAACCTGCTCACACACATACAAATACATTTTGTTATTGTGTTGGTTTTGAAATACACAAATTTCAATGTTTTCATTTTGCCTCTGTAGATTGTACAAGTTTTTTTATTTTTTGTTTCAAAATTTAAAGTAGAAGAATTATTTTATTTTCACCAAATATGACTGTTGATGTTATAATTTGTTGCAAATCAAGTTCGTGACAAACCAAAGAGCGCTGACAAACCAAATGAAAATTCGTATTCAGTACCTTCATTCATTTTTTCAGTGTACGCATATAAATTCATAGACAAATTCGAAAACAGAACCTTCCTCATTGAATGTTCAATAGAGACTGATTTTTAATTTTGAAAATATTTAAAACAAAAACAAAAGCTATTTTTTTAAATTGTGCATGTGAGCAAATTGACACACACCGACAGCCCAGGTGCGCACTTTGAGCAGGCCTACTTTAAATCCATGCCAAATTTTAAATGACAATGGGTAACAATGATACATCTCTCAGAGACCTTACCAAAAACCTTGTTAGAATATTGGCCAAAAATTGTGTCACTATAATTCTCAAGTTTGTTTAACAAACTAGACGAATTTAAATATATATTCGAAGACTCGGCTCTTGCTATCATTTGTATTTCGGAAACTTGGCTTTACTCCTCTATACCTGATAGTATGATCCATTTAAATTGGTATACCGTCTTCAGATATGATAGGTAAATCCGTGGCGGGGGCGTTGCAATTTTTCCTAAAAATAACTTAACGAAATTCAAGTTAAAATCTATTGTTGGTGATTCTATTGAATACGTTTTCGTTAAACTAGAACCAAATAAAAAAATTAGTTGGTTGTGTTTATCGATCCAATAACAGAGTTGAGACGCAGTAGTTTATGGATATTCTTATTACAGGAGACTTTAATTCCAACGTTCTTGCTGATACTTCCTTAATAGACAAAATGTCTACCCTAAGCCTTTTCAACACAAATAGTACGTATCCAACACATTTCTCGCCATTTGCCAATACACTTTTGGACCTGTTTTTCGTTGATAACCCATTTAATATTCATCTGTATGATCAAATTTCTTTTCCAGCTTTTTCAAAGCACGACCTAATATTTCTGGCCTACGACTTCTGCATACACGATGATGTAGAGACTGACACATGCACTTATCGCGACTACAAAAAAACTGAATTATACAGAGCTAAATGATAAGATATGGTGAATGATTTTCAACCTCACTTGTGTGGACCAGCAACTAGAATTTCTTCAACAAAATATTGGTCGCATTTAAAACCAAACTATACCTATCAAAAATAAAAAAAGCTCATGTGTATCAAACTATGGTGTATTAAAGTTAATTTGGACGAATTTCTGCTAATTTAAGAATTTGAATTGTAACGTACATTTTCATTAAGCACTTACTTTATTTAAATAAAAAATGAATAACGTCAATTAAGCATTGTAAACTCGTAATCTAAAACGAACTCTCGTTTTATGTGTTATAAATCGTATCAGGGAAAAAACAAGGCCTGCACGGGATTCAGTTAAACCCTAAGTCAGAAGTGGGATTACGAAAAACCTTACAATGAAGATCAAGGATCTACGAGTAGAAGACTTGAAAAGGGAGCTCCACAATGTGGACTTGTCGACTGCCGGAAATAAGGCTAAGCTAAAAAACGACTGTTGGATTAGTTTGAGAGTCGCAATATGGACACCGATACACATGAGTTCGAAATTGTGGAAGAAGGCTTAGAGCAATGCTGGCATTGGTAATGCTGCAATTTAATGAGAAAATGGATGAGAACTCCAGGAAAATGGAAGACAGCTCCAGGAGAATGGAAAGAACTCTAGGAAACTGTACGAAACTGAGTGCTAAATTAGAAGAAAATTCTAAAAGCTTCAACATGGAATTAAAGAGGAAAATACAGAAAATTTTTTCCAAATTCGATGATATATTAGAGGAAAATTACATAATAATTAACGAGAAGCTCGAGAATGTTACACAAGTTTTAAAGAAGCGATTGGTAGACGTAGAAATACAAATAAAAGATTTGTATAAGAAAATTCAGTCCGTTGATAAGAAATTTCTGGCTCACGTCGAGAAGATTTTGGACATATAGAAGAAAACGTCAGGATTGGAAATCAAAGGTCCCATTATAAACCCCCGTGGTTGATGGAACATCATCATTTAATACCTTCAAGTTACAGTTCGAGGTTGTGGCTTCCAGATACTCGTGGAACGATAACGACAAGGCTGTACCACTACTTCTTGCATTGAAGGACGGGGCTGCTGATGTAATACAGAGTATTCCCGTCGCCTTAAGAAACAGCTACGCTGACGTTATGGCTGCAGAATGGAATTAAGGGGAAGAGCTCATAAGCCAAATGAAACCCTGCAAGAGTTTGCTACCGAAGTAAAGCGGTTGGCGCAGCTGGCATTTTCGGGAGAGAACAAGCATACCCTTACCATAGATACTGGTGCATCAAAGTCCACCATTAGAGTAGATCTGTCAAAATGACGCCGTTAAACTGAGTTAGCCTGCGCACGCCAACGGGATAACCCGCAGCAGTATATGGAAAGATCATTCTGAAGCTAACTATAGCTAATAACTCCGCATGTTATGAGTTTATCGTGGCCGATATAGAAGAAGAAGTTATAATTGGCGCAGATTTCATGATTGCCTTTGCTGTCAATCTGGACATGAAAAATGGTGTGAGGACCTAGTCTAACGTTGAAATTCTGTTAAATGCGGAATATGATACAAATACAACTATTAGACGGCTGACAAAGACATAAATACAACTAAGACTAGACAAAATGCATGCAACAAAAAAATGTTTACGAAACTTTGTATAGCAACATTACCCTTAACAGGTTGCAGTTAATTCAAAATCGCAACCAAGGAGGAGCATTTCATGTAATGGTATCAGAAACGAAATTTATGAATTCAAGAATAATTCTATGTCAATTGGATCGGTAAATTCGGTTAAATACGTAAAAATGTGTAAAAGAAAAAAATGTTATATCACCATATCGTGATATAACATTATGTTAAATTCAAAAGCCATTCACTGAAGAATGATAGCAAACAAAATGTCTCATCTTGTTGTATTTATGTCTTTGCGTCTGACTACGAATCATCCAGAAATACTAACACCAAATGCCGATGCAATAATATGGGTACTAATGGATAGGGATTGTGGAGCGGACAATTTGTGGGTGGTCGAACCAGCAAAAATCAGAAACAGCAACATCTTAATAGCACAAGCCTTGGTAAGAAGCAACGATGAGGGTTTAATCAATGAAGAACAAATTTGCAAATTTTCCGATGTTGACAATGTACTCCAGCTGTTTGGGTCACTTACCCAACTAACCAAGGCTGGCCACCACGGAGACTCCTTCCCTGGTCGGCCTAGTTCACCTGCGCCCTGGAGCACTCACTTAGTCAGACCACAACCAAAGCACAAGCACTTTTGCCCCTCAGGGAACACAGAAGCGGCAACAGGTTGTTGTTTTGCAAACAGCCGCCTTCCCCACAAGCAAGCAAAAAACGTCGATCACACTTTAGATTTTCAATTAATTGTTTATTCACTTTTCGTTTCGGTAATATTTTACAAAGGGTACAATTCAATTCTTTTTGGTAGTAATTACTTCGAAAACAATTAATACTTAAGACTCATATAATATTTAATCTATTCAAACAACCGCCTTGATTCTATCACAAATTCAATTCTTTTCAAATGTTGGCTCTGACACACGTATACACAGATAGACGTCAAGAAAAGAATAGAAATACAAAAAGAAATGCCGTTGCAACAAAACATGCGGTACGAAGAGACGCAGGAAGAGAGAGAATCAGAGCAAACAATACTAAAACAAGAGCCTGGCATCGCTGACCCTATCAAACGCGTTGATCAGATCCAATGCTACCATCCGTATGGTCTGTGGCATGGTTTGTCCTGGTTGAGTCCTCGACCAATATATGTGGAAATGGCGTGCAGCGCTGTTGTGGTACTATGCTGCTTCCGGAACGCGTGTTGATGATCCGCAACTGGTTAACACGTCCTGATGCTGGGGAGAAGTAACGCCTTGAATACCTTTGCTATTGGCGATAGAAGTGAAATCGGCCTGTATGACTCACCACTGCTGGCATCTTTACAAGGTTTCAGCAGCGGGACCACCACAATTTATATCTAGCACCGCCGACACTCAAATGTGAACAGACATCTTTCCTAGATTATCTACTTCAATACAATGTCAAATTTGAGTGTGAAAATGCCAAACTCTGGATTTTCCTAGAATAGCTGGGATGGTTAGTTGTTGCAGATGGTGGGAAAACTTTCGTTGGATTAGAAAGGATTTCCACTTGAACTCGCATGAAAGAGAAAATAAAAAGAAAAACACAAGATTTTTTCAGCGAAGGAAGTGAACAATTTGGATTTTATTTTGTAGAAATTTTGAGGATTTTGGAACAATTCTTACCACGAACAATGCGTTTGTTGGTTAGACGAGAAGTGGTTTTATTTACAATAAAGGAAAAAGGACAGACCAATAGAAAAGAGAATTATGCATTTTAGTACAGAGAGAGATGCAATTTAGGAGTAAAAGCTAAAAATTAGAAATTGGAAATAGGGTGACCAGAGCAGTTAACTTTGACGTTAACATTACCGGGCCCCTTGCAGTAACTGCAACTAAAGAAAAGAAAAAAACCAAACTTGCACTCTCTCTTGTTTACAAAAAGTGAAAAAATAAAGTATGGGGCAAAAATATAACAGCATTGTGGTACTAGGTTGTAATCTTCCTTCAAGATGGGACCTTCGGATTTGTATACTGGTTCCGGAGCCACAGGATACTGGGCTTGCTGTAAAGGGAAGTTTGTGCTTTTGGGGAGAATAAACAACAATAGTGCATTTATATGGTAATTCATTTATTGATGGAATTCATTTGGAAGAAATTAAAACAAAAAATACGAAAGGGCTCAGTTTGACCAAGAACCATAAATTGTCCATCCAAAGATGGTACTCTGCGCAGTGGGCAGGCCACTGCGTGAATAAACACCCTCCGAAAGGACCTTCGGGTAAATATCCACACCAATAACCATGTCGATGCGGGCAGATTTGTAGAATTCGGGGTCGGCGAACAGCAAATGGGGAAAATGCTTCTGGAATTCTTCCGGGAGAGATTCAGTTGGCGTCGTCATAGAGGTCCGATTGTCTACGCGAAAAGTACCTTCAATCTTGACAGAGGAGTCATGCCTTGAATACAGGGTAAGTGGACAGATGGTTTCCTCCTTCAATGTGAGCCTAGACAGTTTATGCTTGTCCGCAAAGCCTCGTGCAATCCGACTGACCAACGAACCCGAATCCAGCGGACAACGGGCCACGACCTTTGCGTGGATCCGGACAAGGGCGGTAGGGAGCAGGATCGTCCGGTTCTTTTGGATCAGCGACGACAAGGATCCCTGAGCCCGAGGTGGAGAAGCGATAGCTGTTCCCGAACGGCTCCGACACGCCTTGGATGTGGATGGCTGCGGTGACACCGAACGTGAGATCGAGGTGGATCTGGAACTACTGGGCAATATCTGATCACGCAGCTTAGGGTTAACGTGTAACAGGGTGTGGTGGAATTTGTGACAGTGATGGCAGCCGCGATCGCTAAAACAAGTACCGTGCGAATGACCGTGAGCTAAGCAGTTTATGCAGTACTTATGCCGCCGCACAGCCTCCATGCGTTCCGACATGGTCATATTTAAAAATTTGCGGCACAACCGTAATGGGTGTGGACGCTGGCAAAGACGGCAGATGTAGCGACCTTTCCTTATAGGTGCTTGGTTGGAACGGTCTTCGCTTTTTTGGTTGTTTCTGCACGATTTAGGCATAGCTCTGGGATATGAATGAAGACAGTTGGAGAAGAATAAAGAATAAACATGTAAGTGGAAGAATCGTCTATCTTAATTATCGGAAGGAAGAACTACTAGTTTAGTTATTGGACGGGTAATGACGCCTTTCTGAGTCACAATATCAGCAACTCTGACATGGCGATCTGAACCGAGATAAGTTCTAGTGACTCTACCAAGCCGCCATGAATTCGGCGGAAGATTTTCGTCATAAATAGCGACCAGTGTGTTCTCCTCAATATCCTTTTCTGAAGTCTGCCACTTAGTACGCTTTTGGAGTTCTCGAAGATATTCAGTCTTCCAGCGAGAACAGAAATTCTGGTGAATTGCTTTAAGACGTTGCCATCTATTTAGCAAGGAAACAGGACTGTCATCAATCCGTGGATCGACAGGAACGAGAATCGGAGTGCCAATCAAGAAATGGCCTGGAGTCAGAGCAGCGAAATCAGAAGGCTCACTAGAAATCGGAGAAAGAGGACGCGAATTAAAACACGCCTCAATTCTGGACAGAAGCGTCGAAAACTCCTCGAATGTAAACTTGGATGAGCCGGCGTACTTACGAAAATGAATCTTGAAGCTCTTGACCCCGGCTTCCCAGAGACCACCCATATGAGGTGCTCCAGGCGGAATAAAGTGCCAATTCAGGCTCTAAACAGAATAGTTTGGAACGACAGCCGAACGTGAGGCTTGAATGAATTCTCTCGCAAGGATCTTGGATGCACCTACAAAAGTGGTACCGTTATCTGAATATAGATGAGCTGGGCATCCTCTTCTAGAAACGAAACGATGAAAAGCCGCGAAGAACGTGGGAGTAGAAAGGTCGGAAGTAGGCTCAAGATGTATTGCCTTAGTGGAGAAACATACGAATACGCACACGTACCCTTTCGTGATGCGACAACCACGTCCGCAATGGCTCTTTATGTCGAACGGTCCCGCAAAATCAAGACCGGTACAGGAAAATGGACGAGAAATAACCGTTTGCTCAGGAGGAAGAGCAGCCATTATCTGCTTCTGACAATGTTTCTTATACAGAACACAAACTTTGCAGTCCCTAATAACAGCCTTTATCATGTTCTTTACCTTAGGGATCCAGTACTGGTATCTTACCACCCGAAGAACAAGTTGGTTACCACCGTGAATTGTGATCTGATGAACAAACTGAACGTAGAACCGAGTGAATTTACAATTGTAAGGGAGAATGATCGGGCGCCTTTCATCGAGAGGAATACCAGGTGACGAATCTAAACGTCCACAAGAACGGATAAGTCCATCAGAATCCAGGAATGGATTCAAGCTCCGAAGCGGACTGGATGAAGAGATCGTCCTTTTGAGGTACAATGCTTTGTACTCGTCTGGGTAACAGAACTTTTGATACCACTTAACCAGGATATTACGACCTCCGATCATTTCGGAGCTACACAGAGGTTGGGAATCTTGCGGAGAAGCAGAACGATATCGTGGATGTGTACGATGAATGAATCGATACACATAGGAAAACACTCTAAGTGCTCGTTGGTAGGATGACATATTTCCCAAAGGATCATCCGTCGCATTGAAGTATGAAAAATGAACACGAACAGACTTTCGCTCCACGTCGGTTTCTGGAAAATGAATAAACTCTGGCCATTGATCAGAAGTCTCACGAAGCCACAATGGCCCGTAGCACGAGAGAGATTATTATCAATGATGTCCTGCGGCAACACACCACGGCTCGCCATATCAGCTGGATTGGCTTCAGAAGGAACATGCTGAAACCTTGAAGGATTCACTATTTGAATGATATTTGAAATTCGATTGGCTACGAATGTTTGCCAATGACCAGGAGGTTTCGAAAGCCAAGAAAGAACTATAGTGGAGTCTGTCCAGCAGTATAAAGAATATTTAGAAACTTTAAGTGTAGGAAGTAAAACATCGATCATTTCTGCCCCACATAGCTCTAACCTTGGATGGACAGTGTTTTCACTGGAGCAACTCTTGTCTTGGAATACACCAGGTGAGTAAATACGGACGCACCTCTAACTATTCGCACGTATAAAGCGGCTGCGTATGCCTTCTCGGATGCATCGCAAAAGCCATGAAACTGAATCTCAGCAGACGGAGTAAAATTAAGCCACCTCGGAATACGGACTTCATCAAGACTCGAATAAGTAGATTGGAACACTTTCCATTCAGACAAAATGGCGGGACTAATGACTTCATCCCAACCAGTACCATCGGACCATATTCTTTGCATGAGAATCTTTGCCACGACGATGCATGACGAAAGCCAGCCAGCAGGATCGAATAACTTGGAGATCTGAGACAGGATCTCCCTTTTTGTATATGAGCATGAAGAAGGAAACGGTGTTGTGGAAAAGAAAAAGGAATCAGAACTAGCGTCCCACCGAATTCCCAATGTTTTGGCTGTGAAGTGATCATCAAAGTTTAGAAATCCGTCATTAAGCAAATGATCCTTGGGAAGATCTGCAAGAATATCTCTTGAGTTCGTTGTCCACTTCCGAAGAGAAAAGCCCGCGGATTCTAGAGCAGATTTGAGCTCATTACGGGACTTGATTGCGGAAGGAATTGAATGTGCTCCAAAAAGCACATCGTCGACGTACATGAAATCTCGAATAATCTCACTTGCAGTTGGATATATATCTTGAACATCGTCAGCAAGTTGGAGAAGGGTGCGAATATCCAAGTACGGAGCACAATTGACACCAAAGGTGACAGTTTGCAACTCGAAATCACGAATGGTCTCACCTGGGTGGTTGCGGAATATAACTCGTTGAAATGGAGTATGATCTGGATGAACAAGAATCTGGCGGTACATTTTCTCAATGTCCGCATTGAACACATATCGGAAGAGACGCCATTTGAGAAGTAAAGTGGTCAAGTCAGATTGCAACACCGGGCCAGTGTGCAAAACGTCATTGAGACTTTGACCATTGAACGTAACGGAAGAAGCATTAAAAACCACGCGAATTTTAGTGGTCGAACGCTCTGGTTTAATGACCGCGTGATGCAGTAAATAATAATAGTAAGAATCACTATCAGGACACGGAGCCGGAACTGGAACCATGTGTTTCAATTGAACGTACTCATTGAGTACCTGATCATACTGTGGTTTGAAATCTGAATTTCGGAGTAAGCGAATCTCATTGCGAAGGAATTGTGTTACGGCTCTTGAACGAGACGGGCCAAGGCGAATTTTTTCTGGAAACCCTTGCTTGAAAGGAAGACGCACAACATAACGGCCATCTTTATTCCTCTTGGTTGTAGAAACATAAAGCTCCTCCCAAAATTTGTCGGAATCTGAAGGGAACTTTCTTTTAGGAAGGCTCTCCACCTCCCAGAAACGACAAATTTCCTTGTCTAAGGATATCTCACAAAAATTCGAAATTAAGGTTGATGATGGAGTAGCAGTAGGAATGGGGCCAGTGGGAACCCATCCAAAGATGGTTTCTTGACCCATCAACGTGTCGCAAACATTTTGCATTACCCCAGCCGGATAATGTCAGGAAGGAAATCACCGCCTATCAAAAGGTCGATGTTTGAACTTTTAAAGAAGTGTGGATCAGCTAACTCGATTGAAGGAAGTCGAGAGAATAAAGATGCTGGTAATGTGTGTGAAGTAATGGTAATGTTTCCAGACAAATACGGAACCACAAGTGCTTGCACGGAGAGCTGTACTGAACTATCGAATCGAGAGGACAACACAACAGAACATACCTTCCGAACGGAAGCCGCAGTCGAACTATTGAGGCCAGAAATCTGAACGTTTGTACGCTGATAAGGAACCTTTAATTTATTGAAGAATCGTTCAGATATGAATGTGCCTTGAGAACCGGAATCTAGGAGTACACGAGCGTGATACGATACCCCTAAGTGCAACACATTTACCAATGCGGTTCCCAATAAAACACTCCGAGAACTTGAAGCGAAACAGGTTTGAATGACTCCACCCCCAGAACTAGTGGACTGTACAGTATTCGGAGAAAATGGAGTGGAGTTTACATTCAAATTTGTAGAACTCGCGGGTGGATTGGAAGAAAGACCATGCAGCATAGTGTTGTGCCGCCTCTGGCACTCAAGACAATTATTCTTGCTGGTGCAATTTTTGACGTGATGACTTTTTGAAAAACAATTGAGACGAAGACCTTGTTTCTTTATCTCAACCACACGTTGTTTTACGTCCATCGAAATGAATCTGGGACATTTTCGAATTATATGAGCTGAATTGGTGCATAAAGGACAATTAGGAGCCGTAACTTTTGTCTGAAATGAACTGAGCTTCGAACTTTTAGAATTTGAACTGGAATTAGGTTTATGGCCATCTGACCTCGAATGACTGCGCATCTCGGAAACGGATTCAAGCGTACGATATCGATTCGTAAGGAAAGAATCAAGGTCCGCCCACTTTGGAATGGCGGTTTTATCTGCCAAACCTTGTTCCCAAAGCGTCAAAGTTGAGTCAGGAAGACGATTTGAACAAAGGAAAACGAATATTGGATCCCAACTTTTGACGTCAATATCGTACAAAGATAGCGCAGCAATGCAAGAATTTATGTCGCGTTGCAATGATTTAATTGCATCCGCAGACTCGGATTTGATAGACGGAAGATTGAATAGGACCTTTAATTGGCCATTAACAAGAATTCGTTTATTTTCGAAACGATCGCACAAATTTTTCCAAGCAAGCTGAAAACCTTGATTGGTCAAAGGTGCATGTTGAACTATATCCCTCGCTTCACCTTTAGTCTTCTGGGTTAAATGGAACAATCGCTCAACTGGGCTGAGCCCGGAATTCTTAATGTACACGGCCGTGAACATGTCTCAGAAAGTAGGCCATGACATATAATCCCCATTGAAGGCTTCGGTATCACATGGAGGTAGCTTGAAAGAATAGTTGGAACAGTGATCGTGAGGTACACTAGAATTGGGAGTCTGGGGCGACGGATTCGGTGGAGAAACAGAAGGCTCTTTTGGAACTGTCTGACTCTGAAATTCCTCAGACAGCTGAGTCAGGCGGCCCAAGCACTCACAATAAGTTATATAGGCGCTATTGTATTTCGCCTTGAAAGTCTCAAGCTCGGAAGCAGCCTCTGCACCTTCTTCCTCTTCTTCATCTTCCACATTCTGTTCCTCGTTATCACGATCGGACATGAATCGCTCATATGCCGACTTGATCTCGACCCACATGGACTTCACTTCAGAAATGTGGATCTGTATGAAGTGGGAAGACGTTAAGGGAATATTACCACCGACCACATCGGCGTTAAAGGTGACCAAACGGTCAGCCTGACGAATAAAGACTTCCAAAGACATGATTTTTTCAGAAAAGAATGAGGAAAGGTAACCAAAAATAACAGAAAATCCGGAAGTACTTGTCGGAAAATGAAGAATAGTGAAACTAGGAAGAAATAGAACGAAGAAATAACGAATTTATGTAGATTTTAGGGAAAACGGTAGAAAAAAGGCTATTCCTTCCAAGGAAATAAACAGATTTTCCCGCTTTTCTACTATAAAAACAGCTGGAGTTACAGAATTCAAATGAAATTGTTGAATATGTAACAAAAAATCTGGAAGAAGTTTGGAAAAATGCAGAAATAATTAAGATTTTAACCTATTTCCTCGCTTTCAGGGGGCAGAACTCAGAGAGCAGAACTATGCAGAAACGACAGCAAAGCAGGTGAACGAAGTTGCTTTTTATCCGAAAAACAATAAAAATTCCGAAGAAATTTGAAAAATATTGGAAAATTTAAGGTTTCCTCTGTATTTTGGTATTTGCAGAGCGCCACCTAGTGGTGATAGAATGAACCACTGATAAATTCACACGTAGAACAGATGTATGGTATAGGAATATCCAAAACGTGCCAAAAAAAACTAGAAATATTTGAAAAATTATCGAAAAAATCAAGGTTTTTATGGATTTTCGTATTTGAAGAGCGCCCTCTACTGGTTATAAGGCGAACTATTGATAAGCACACGGAAAGAATAATACACTGTATACGAATGTCCAAAAAGAACCAAGGAAACTCCGAAATATTCGAAAAAATAATGAAGAAATTCAATTTTGTGAACCACAAATCGGAAAGAAATAAGTGTCTCGACACCTCGTATATATACACGTTAATACGTAATAATATATATAGATGTTACACACAAATTGTAGTCCGACCATACAAACAGGCTTGCTGTAGGGTGTACGCACAAGTAAACACCAGGAGACACTGGTTGGTTGGTTGGCCGAACGAACGAACAGAGACCAACAAGCAAACAGTGGAATGTATGTATGTACGAATGTGTGTTATGTGAGAACGAATGGTTCTGCTGTTAGGAGACTATTGAAATTAGAACTCTAACAGCAACAACACTAATGGAATTGTGATCGAAGATCGAAAAATAAGAAAATAACACACAAACAACAAGTACAAAGGGAGTTAGTACTAATATTCTCGGCAAAAAAGAGTAACGAAAAGAATAAAAGAAGCAAACACACTGTCGCGGATTGGAAAGAAATAAATTTATGATAATTTAAACACTTATTTATCGTAATATAAATAAGAAAAAATTATAAATAAATGTAAAGAATGAAAATGATAATTTGAAATAAAATAAAAGAATATTCCACCAAAATTTGTTGTTGAATTTGAATGGAAAAGTGTTGTGTTCTTTGAAAAAATAAATTGCAGAAATTTACACTTTGAATATAGAACACTGTGCGTTGAAAAAAATGAAAGAACCAATTTCCGTCGGCAAAACGCACTTGAACACAACACTGAATTTATGCACTATTGTTCACTTTTTTGAATATAAAGCACAAACTTACCTTGTTTTGGATGCTTTATGGAATAAGGGATGAATGATGTATGGGAATTTTTCGCAACAGCTCTCCAAATATCCGGTACGACTGGACCAAAATGAAAATGCCAAACTCTGGATTTTCCTAGAATAGCTGGGATGGTTAGCTGTTGCAGATGGTGGGAAAACTTTCGTTGGATTAGAAAGGATTTCCACTTGAACTCGCATGAAAGAGAAAATAAAAAGAAAAACACAAGATTTTTTCAGCGAAGGAAGTGAACAATTTGGATTTTATTTTGTAGAAATTTTAAGGATTTTGGAACAATTCTTACCACGAACAATGCGTTTGTTGGTTAGACGAGAAGTGATTTTATTTACAATAAAGGAAAAAGGACAGACCAATAGAAAAGAGAATTATGCATTTTAGTACAGAGAGAGATGCAATTTAGGAGTAAAAGCTAAAAATTAGAAATTGGAAATAGGGTGACCAGAGCAGTTAACTTTGACGTTAACAGAGTGGAATCAGCAATATGAAAAGCTTGTTTTTCAAACGTTCAAAGCTATTCTCAATTTAAAATTACTGTTGACGTATTATAATCCTACCATACCAATCAAAGTTGCAGCTGATGCCTCAGGAAACGGCATTAATTTGCCACGTTTTTCCTAACGGTTCGGAAAACGCAATTGAACATGCTTCTCGAACATCGACACCAGCAGAGAGAAACTATTCCCAAACAGAAAACGAATATGGAATAGAGCTTATTTTATGTACGAATCGCAAAACCCTACTTTCAATTTTTCGCAGCAAAAACGTAATTCGGTGTACGCAGCAAACAGACTACAAAGATGGCACTGACAGTCATGATGTACAATTTCAAGATACAATGCGTAAACACCAAGGATTTGTAAACGGGTAGACATTATGTTGGTTTTAAAAAATCATACATTTTTGTAGGATCCATTTCATTTAGAACAATTTCGTAAAAATCGCCTTTGGCCCTATAGAAATTACTAGGGAAACTTCCAAACCCCAGTGGCACGTGTAAACATATTCAAATTGTGATCACACTTCGGAAATCTTAAAATCTAATAAAATTAATCACTTTACAACACCACAAAACCAGAGGAAGACATAGCATGTGTAACACTAGAAGATGGTAGCGCAGCACCACTTCATGATCATTTCAACGAATTGCCTAGAGACTAGCTGGACCTCAGAATTATCATCAGATTTAGTGCAGTACCATTCTAAAAGAAACAGTTTGTGTGTGTATCATTCAGGGTTGCATCATGTTTAACGATAGAATCGTAATTCCTGAGACTCTTAGACCGCAAAGACTGTACAAGAACTGTTTTGTATCGTGGACACCCAGGTAAAGAAATTTATGAAGACACTCGCAAGAAGTCTCGTTTACTGGCCAGGGATAGATGAAGATAGTCTCAAACCTTAATTTACAACCCGGTGCGGAATGACAAAGTTGAAAATGTCAATTTAAATATCTCTAATTATAACATTTGTGTATGGATCCTCTTTATATTTCATAATATACTTTTTTGTTTACTATCCTATTTTATTGTAATATTTAAAAGCTCATATTAATCAATTTCATTTTCATTTATTCACGTTGCTGATTCTTTAAATCCATGCCAATCGTCACTTTTAAATGACAATGGGTAACAGTGATACATCTCTCAGAGACGTTACCAAAAACCTTGTTAGAATATTGGCCAAAAATTGTGTAACTATAATTCTCAAGTTTGTTTAACAAGCTAGACGAATTTAAATATATATTCGAAGTCTCGGCTCTTGCTATCATTTGTATTTCGGAAACTTGGCTTTACTCCTCTATACCTAATAGTATGATCCATTCAAATGGGTATACCGTCTTCAGATATGATAGGTAAATCCGTGGCGGGGCGTTGCAATTTTTCCTAAAAAGAACTTAAAAGCGAAATTCAAGTTAAAATCTGTTGGTGATAAAAATAAAAAAAAATTTAGTTGATTGTGTTTATCGACCCAATAACAGAGTTGAAACGCAGTAGTTTATAGATATTCTTATTACAGCAGACTTTAATTCCAACGTTCTTGCTGATACTTCCTTAATAGACAAAATGTCTACCCTAAGCCTTTTCAACACAAATAGTACGTATCCAACACATTTCTCGCCAATTGCCAATACTCTTTCGGACCTGTTTTTCGTTGATAACCCATTTAATATTCATCTGTATGATCAAATTTCTTTTCCAGCTTTTTCAAAGCACGAAATAAGGCTGAGCTACAAAAACGACTGTTGGATTAGTTTGAGAGTCGCAATATGGACACCGATACACATGAGTTCGATATTGCGGAAGAAGGCTTAGAGCAATGCTGGCATTGGTAATGCTGCAATTTAATGAGAAAATGGATGAGAACTCCAGGGAAATGGAACACAGCTCTAGGAGAATGGAAAGAACTCTAGGAAACTGTACGAAACTAAGTGCTAAATTAGAAGAAAATTCTAAAAGCCTCAACATGGAATTAAAGAGGAAAATACAGAAAAAATTTTCCAAATTCGATGATAAATTAGAGGAAAATTACATAATAACACTGTGCTACAGTGAAAATTTGCAGGGGTTCTGATGCATAAATTCGGTATTGCGGGAGTCCATGGAAGACGAAAATACCTTTGGTTTCTTTGGGTCACTTCGTTTTTTGATTTTATAACGGTTAATGTAGTGAAATACGGGGTTTCTTGGATTTTCAACTTTAATCGGACATAACTTCTTTTTTCCGCAATGAAAATTGACAGCTTGTTTTTTATTTAAAGGGTGAAAATCATGACATTCGAAAAAGACATAATTTTTAAAAATCGGGTAACAAATGGTTAAGTTATAGTGATTTAAGTGTGACAAAAACGCATTAAAAAACAGGAAAATGGTGCTCTAGGCTGCGTAGAAGTAACCAAACTGCGTATTTATTTACTTTTATCAAGAAAAAAAATTTAGTTAGCTTTACAAAATGGGGAAAACCAATAAAATCGGTTGAAAAATGCGTGAGCTATGGCATTTTTTGTGTTTTAACTTTTTGGGTTTTCCTTTATAAAAGTTGGTACCTTGGTGCGTATGATTGTAGTTTGAATTTGTCTAGTTAACAATTGCGCACAAGGTACCAATCTTTTATAAAGGAAAAACCAAAAAGTTGACACACTAAAGATGGCATAACTCACGCATTTTTCAACCGATTTCATTGGTTTTCCCATTTTGTAAAGCTAACTAAATTTTCTCCTTGATAAAAGTAAATAATTACGCAGTTTGGTGTCTTCTACGCAGCCTAGAGCACGAGGAAAAGCATTTTCCTGTTTTTAATGCGTTTTTATCACACTTAAATCACTATAACTCAACCATTTGTTACCCGATTTTTAAAAATTATAGCTTGTTCGAATGACATGATTCTTACCTTTTATATAGGAAATGAGCTGTAAATGTCCGTTGTGGAAAAAAGAAGTTATGTCCGTTTTAAGTTGAAAATCAAAGAAACCCCGTTTTCACTACATTTTCCGTTATAAAATCAAAAAACGAAGTGACCCAAAGGAACCAAAGGTTTTTTCGTCTTCCATGGACTCCGACAATACCAAATTTATGCATCAGAACCCCTGCAAAACAATTTTGTCCACTTTTGTATCACAGTGTAATTAACGAGAAGCTCGAGAATGTTACACAAGTTTTAAGAAGCGAGTGGTAGACGTAGGAATACAAATAAAAGATATGTATAAGAAAATTGAGTCCGTTGATAAGAAATTTCTGGCTCACGTCGAGAAGATTTTGGATATATAGAAGAAAACGTCAGAATTGGAAATCAAAGGTGGTCCCATTATTATTGATAACACTATGAACATAAACCCCCGTGGTTGATGGAACATCATCATTTAATGCCTTCAAGTTACAGTTCGAGGCTGTGGCTTCCAGATACTCGTGGAACGATAACGACAAGGCTGTACCACTACTTCTTGCATTGAAGGACGAGGCTGCTGATGTAATACAGAGTATACCCGCCGCATTAAGAAACAGCTACGCTGATGTTATGGCTGCAGAATGGAATTAAGGAGAAAGATCACCCTGAAGCTAACTATAGCTAATAACTCCGCAAGTTATGAGTTTATCGTGGCCGATATAGAAGAAGAAGTTATAATTGGCGCAGATTTCATGATTGCCTTTGGTGTCAATCTGGACATGAAAAATGGTGTGAGGACCTAGTCTAACGTTGAAATTCAGTTAAATGGGGGATATGATAAAAATACAACTATTAGACGTCTGACTACGAATCATCCAGGAATACTAACACCAAATGCCGATGCAATAATATGGGTACTAATGGATAGGGATTGTTGAGCGGACAATTTGTGGTTGGTCTAACCAGCAAAATCAGAAACAGCAACATCTTAATAGCACAAGCCTTGGTAAGAAGCAACGATGGGGGCATAATTAAAGTTCGAGTACTAAACTTGTCAAACAATGAAGAAAAAATTTGCAAATTTTCCGATGTTGAACAATGTACTCCAGCTGTTTGGGTCACTTACCCCACTAACCAAGGCTGGCTGTAGTTTTGCAAACAGCGCATTCCCCACAAGCAAGCAAAAAACGTCCATCACACTTTAGATTTTCAATTAATTGTTTATTCACTTTTCGTTTCGGTAATATTTTACATAGGGTACAATTCAATTCTTTTTGGTAGTAATTACTTCGAAAACAATTAATAATTAAGGCTCATATAATATTTCATCTATTCAAACAAACGTCTTGATTCTATCACAAATTCGATTGTTTTCAAATGATGGCTCTGACACACGTATACACAGATAGACGTCGAGAAAAGAATAGAAATACAAAAAGAAATGCCGTTACAACAAAACATATGGTGCGAAGAGAGGCAGGAAGATAGAGATTCAGAGCCAACCAATACCAAAACAAGACCCTATCAAACGCTTTTATCAGATCCAATGCTACCATCCTTGTTCTGTGGCATGGTTTGTCCTGGTTGAGTCCTCGTCCAATATATGTGGAAATGGCGTGCAGCGCTGTTGTGTTACTATGCTGCTTCCGGAACGTGTATTGATGATCCGCAACTGGATAACACGTCCTGATGCAGCAAACAGACTACAAAGATGGGCACTGACACTCATGATGTACAATTACAAAATACAATACGTAAACACCAAGGATTTTAAACATGTAGACATTAGGAAGGTTTTAAAAAACCATACATTTTTGTAGGGTCCATTTCATTTAGAACAATTTCGTAAAATTCGCCTTTGGCCCTATAGAAATTACGAGTGAAATTTCTAGGCCCCAGTGGCACGTGTTAACATATTCAAATAGCACCCACACTTTGGAAATTTTAAAATCAAATAAAACTAATCACTTTACAATACCACATAACCAGATAAAGACGTAGCATGTGTAACACTAGAAGATGGTTGCGCAGCATCACTCCATGATCATTTCAACGAATTGACTAGAACATTAAACATTACAAGCTGTAATAAAAACACTACAGAATAGTTGGACCTCAGAATTTTCACCAGATTTAGTGCAGTACCATTCTAAAAGAGATAGCTTGTGTGTGTATCATTCAGTTTTGCATCATGTTCAACGATAGAATCGTAATTCCTGAGAGTCTTGGACCGCAAAGATTGTACTAGAACGGTTTTGCTTCGTAGACACCCAGGCAAAGAACATATGAAGTCATTCGCAAGAAGTCTCGTTTACTGGCCAGGGATAGATGAAAATAGTCTTAAACCCTAATTTACAATCCGGTGCGGAATTACAAATTTGAAAATGTCAATTAAACTATCTCTAATTATTACATTTATGTATGGATCTTTTTTATATTTCATAATATCCTTTTTTGTTTACTATTCTATTTTATTGTAATATTTAAAAACTCATATTAATCAATTTCATTTATTCACGTTGCTGATGCTTTAAATCCTTGCTCTTGCTATCATTTGTATTTCGGAAACTTGGCTTTACTCATCTACACCTGATAGTATAGTATACCGTCTTCAGATATGATAGGTAAATCCGTGGCGGGGGCGTTGCAATTTTTGCTAAAAAAAAAACTTAAAAGCGAGATTTAAGTTAAAATCTATAGTTGCTGATTCTATTAAATACGTTTTCGTTGAACTAGCATCAAATAAAAAAAATTATTGGTTGTGTTTATCGAACCAATAACAGATTTGAAACGCAGTTGTTTATGGATACTCTTGATAATGTTACCGTGGGATATCATTATTACAGGAGACTTTAATTCCAACGTTCTTGCTGATACCTCCTCAAAAGACAGAATGTCGACCCTAAGCCTTTTCAGCACTAATAGTACGTATCCAATACATTTCTCGCCATTTGCCAATACTCTTTTGGACCTGTTTTTCGTTGATAATATTATTCATATTCATCTGTATGATCAAATTTCTTTTCCAGATTTTTCAAAGCACGACCTAAGATTTCTGGCCTACGACTTCTGCATACACGATGAGGTGGAGCCTGACACACCACTTATCGCGACTACAAAAAAAAACTGAATTATACAGAGCTAAATGATAAGATCTGCGAAGTTGACTGGAGAATGATTTTCAGCCTCACTTTTGTGGACCAGCAACTAGAATTTCTTCAACAAAATATTGGTCGAATTTACAACCACACTATCCCTTTCAAAAATATAAAATACATCTTGTATCAAACCATAGTGTATTTAAGTCAATTTAGACGAATTTCTGATAATTTAAGAATTTGAATTGTAACGTGCCTTTTCATTAAGCATTTAGTTTATTTCAATCAAATTTACAACAACAGTTACAGTATGGAATTCCACTCACTACTTTTCTGTTTGTTTTGCTATTGTTCCTATTGTAAGCTTGGAGTTCTCAATTTCTCTCTTTAATTTTTTTCGACAATTCAGTTTTGCAACAACGACTGTTGGAGCTTACTGTAATTATGAAATTATTATCGGTCTGTTTGTATGTGCGTACAGGTGTGTATTTGCCAATCGCTTAGCATTTCGACTGAACATTGTAGAACCTCCCAGATTAAGGGGACTAGAACAGTCTATGTATCAGCGGGTACGTACTAATACGGTAAAGGAGCTGCTGGGAATTAAGTTGTTTATTAAACCGTCAGTGTAAGTAAAGAAGTAAAGTGCGAAGTAACTGAGCTGAAGTCATGCGTGAATAACCGAAGTGAATAACGCCAATTAAGCAGTGTAAAATCGTAATCGAAAACGAACTCTCGTTTTATTTGATACAAATCATATCAGGTAATAAAACAACAACGCTGGATTAGTTTGAGAGTCGCAATATGGACACCGACACACATGAGTTCGACATTGCGGAAGAAGGCTTAGAGGCGCTACGGATAGGGGTGATGTAAAAGCAATGCTGGCATTGGTAATGCTGCAATTTAATGAGAAATCCACGAAAAAGGGAAGACAAACCCAGGGGAATGGAAGAGAACTCTAGGAAACTGGACGAACTAAGTGCTAAATTAGAAAAAATTCCAAATTCGATGATAATTTAGAAGAAAATTACGGAATAATTAACGAGAAGCTCGTGAATGTTACACAAGTTTCAAAGAAGCGAGTAGTAGACGTAGAAATAAAAATAAAAGACTTGTATAAGAAAATTCAGTCCGTTGATAAGTAATTTCTGGCCCACGTCGAGAAGATTTCGGACATAGAGAAGAAAACATCAGAATTGGAAATCAAATGTCCCATTATTATTGATAACACTATGAACATAAAACCCCTGAGTTCGATGGAACCTCATTATTTAATATCTTCAAGTTACAGTTCGAGGTGGAACAACAAAGACAAGGCTGTACAACTACTTCTTGTGTTGAAGGACGGGGCTGAAGATGTAATACAGAGTATTCCCACCGCATCTAGAAACAGCTACGCTGATGTTATGGCTGCAGAATGGAATTAAGTGGAAGAGTCCATAAGCCAAATGAAACCCTGGAAGATTTTGCTACCGAAGTAAAGCGATTAGCGCAGCTGGCATTTTCGGGAGAGAACAAGCGTACCCTTACCATAAATATTGGTGCATCAAAGTCCATCATTAGAGTAGATATGTCAAAAAGGAGAATAACGCCGTTAATTTGAGTTAGACTGCGCACGGCAACGGGATAACCCGCAGCAGTATATGGAAAGATCATCCTGAAGCTAACTGTTGCTAATAACTCCGCAAGTTATGAGTTTATCGTGGCCAATATAGATGAAGAAGTTATAATTTGCGCAGATTTCATGAATCATCCAGAAATAATAACACAAATGCCGAAGCAATATATGGGTACTAATGGATAGGGATTGTAGAGCGGACAATTTGTGGTTGGTCGAACCAGCAAAAATCAGAAACCGCAACATCTTAATAGCACAAGCCATGGTAAGAAGCAACGATGAGGGCTTAATTAAAGTTCGGGTTCTAAAATGTTCAAACAATGAAGAACAATTTAGCAAATTTTCCAATGTTGGACAATGTACTCCAGCTGGTTGAGCCACTTCCCAACTAACCAAGGCTGGCCACCACGGGGACTCCTTTCCTGGTCAGCGTAGTTCAACTGCACCCGGTGCGCCCTGGAGCACTCACCCAGTCAGACCACCACCAAAGCACAAGCACTTTCGCCCTTGAGGCAACACAGAAGCGGTTGTTTTGCAAACAGCGCCTTCCTACAAGCAAGCAAAAAACGTCGATCACACTTTAGATTTTCAATTAATTGTTTATTCACTTTTCGATTCAGTAATATTTTACAGAGGGTACAATTCAATTATTTTTGGTAGTAATTATTTCGAAAACAATTAATACTTAAGGCTCATATAATATTTAATCTATTCAAACAAACGTCTTGATTCTATCACAAATTCAATTCTTTTCAAATGTTGGCCCTGAAACACGTATACACAGATAGACGTCGAAGTTTCTCTCCATTTCTTGCGTGTTCATCCTCCACCCCTTGTGAATAGTTCCCATGAGTACATGAGTAACTATAAATGCCTTGAAGGATATAAACATAAAAAAAGGGTAATTTATTTAGTGTTGTGTTAAGTTCAAGTGTCCAGCCTTGTTGTGAGCGAGTAGTAGAGGCAATAGACATGGAAACAAAGATATTCGGGACAACTGGGTGAGCCATCGGTATAGGGTTGCTCAGGTGCGGTTGACGAAGATGGGCTTCTGGGCATACGGCAGATCAGCCCGGAAAACTGGCAGCCCCATGAATATGACCTCCGCGGCATCGCTGCCCAAAATAATATTTATCGGTCCAGACCGGAAGAGGCCATGTACAGCCCCTTAATGGCCATGTAAGTTAAGACCCGGTTCCGGACGGACGATATAACTACGCGGTAGAAGGCCCCGAATTCTGGGCGGTAATCGGGCAGCAGGTCGCCGTACTGGATGGTGCTTCGGGTCTTCAGCAGATTAATATAGGCCTGGACCTTCGTCGGGGTATCGATCAGACCTGGAATGTGGATAGGGATCTCCGCCGTCATCTTGAGCCATGTACGATTGTCTTCATCGAGAGCGTGGAGCATTGTATGGTGGCGCAACTGACATTTTCTGCATCCCTCAATTAGTGGGCAATCTGCGACCTGGTGGGACATGACCTGGCAGTTGGCGCAGTATTGTTTGTAGAGCTATTCTAGGCGAGGAAGCAAAACGAGCTTATGAAAGGGACGAGAGATAATGAATCCCCATGTTTACGACCCGGACACGATTATCAGGCCCATGATACAGCTTTATAACGTGATCTCGCCGCCACTCGTTGGAAGCCATGAAATCGCTGTGGAGCACCACCAAGTCATCTAATTGCAAAGATCTGAGCCCTCTTTCACTTCGTCCTCTTGTGTAGCTCCTTGAGGTACTCAGATTTCCAATGCCTGCAGAATTCCTGAATGAGAAAATTTAACTGCCGCCAGCGGTTTTGGAGAGACGCCTTCTCTGTCTGCTCTGCTGGGACAAGCAACGATCCTCCGATGAGGAAATGCCCTGGAGTCAGAGCACCGAGATCTTCGACGATGTGAGACAAAGGGGTAAGGGACCGGAAATTGAGATAACTTTCAATGCTGGCAAGATACATGGCAAACTACTGAAATGTGTGCCGGACCACCCATGTGAACTTCCACTTTCTACCCTCAGGTACAATGCTGCCGCATACGCCGACTCGGATGAGTCACAAAAACCATTCAACTCAATTTTACTATTCGGTGTATATTTTACCCATCGACGAATACTTATCTGTCCTATTCCTTCAGAACTTGAGACAAAAGGTTTACAATTCAGCAGTGAAAGCGGCTATCAAATCCGTAAATCCCTCTCTGTCTCTCGCCATGCTTAATAGATTTGTGACATCTCGAATACCAGTCCATTCCGTGATGTTACAAGCCATGTTAATTCTTTTCTTCCTCTAATGGGGTTTCCTACAATTCTTATGCGAGTTATATTTTGTAAAATTTATATTTTTGATTCCCCATAATATGTCCCAAATACGCAGTTTTTCTTCCCTATTTGGCTGCGATGAGTTCTCTTTCGCAATGCATTTACCTCAATACTTCAGCATTTGAAATATGAGCAGTACAAGGAATTTTTAATACTCGCCGATATACCCATAGTTCAAAGGCTTCTAACTTTTTAATATCGGCAGATTTCACTGTCCACACCTCCATTGCGTACAGTAGGACTGACCAGACATATGCTTTGACAAATCGAGTCTTCGTTTCAAGATTGAATTCTCTTGTATTTCAAAAATGCAACTCTCGCCAATTCTATTCGGCATCTTATTTCCTTTGAGGAGTCCCATTGTTCGGTAATTGTAGCTCCAAGATTTAAAACTCTTAACTCTCTCTACGTTTGAATTGTGTATTTTTAATATCGCGTTATTGTTTTCTTTTTTTTTTTGCTTACAAGTGTATTCACAAGGTTCTGAAGTTGGGATATGTTATGTGCCATTAGAGTTGTCTCATCAGCATATCTAATGTTGTTTAAAACCGAACTGCCTATATAGATGCCATTTCGCAATCTATTGATCGATTCGTGAAATATTTGTTCTGAATAAATATTGAAAAGCAATGGAGACAGTATACACCCCTGCCTGACTCCTTTGGATATAGGTATACTTTCCGTCAATTCTCAGTTTACCTCAATTTGAGCAGTCTGGTGCCAGTATAGACTCTTTATACATTGTATTTCTTTCTGATCTATATTTATTGAGTTAAGAATGTCTATCAGTTTATCATGTAGTACGTTGACGAAGGCCTTCTCATAATCAACGAAACATAGGAATACATCTTTTTGGGCGTTTCTACATTTTTGTATCAAAGTGTTTATGGAAAAAAGGGCTTCTCTTGTACCCATGCCTTCTTTGAAGCCGAACTGAGACGTTCCCATTACCCTTTCGCATTTATGATATATTCTTGAGTGAATAATTCTAAGGAATATTTTTAGAGCATGGCTCATAAGTCTAATTAGTCTGAACTCGTGAAAGTATTTAGCGTGACTTTTTTAGGGATGGTAATAAATGTCGATTTTAACCACTCCTGTGGGTATCGGCCTGTATCATTTATGTTGTTGAATAATTTTGTTAAGAGATCCATGTTTTCATTATTTATTAATTTTAAAATTTCAGAGGGAATCTCATCTGGGCCACATGCTTTTTTATCTTTTAGCGACTTTATTGCAGATTCTGCTTCTCTTCTACTTATTGCTGTTCCTGATAGAGGTTGCTGGGAGTGCTGTTCAAAGAGTGATCTGGTGTCGTCCGTAAAAACATATTTCATGTAGTCTCTCCATAAAGTTTTCTTTTTATCAATGACAGATACTGTAACGGAATTAGGTTTAACTAATCTCCGTGTAGACGTTATTTTTCCCCGATACGATTTGTACCAAATAAAACAGGATTCGTTTCAGATTACGTTTCTACAATGCTTTATATACTTTTTTACACTTATTCGGAACCGACTTTAATTGCTAAGCACGCAGCTTGTCTCTAGTTAGCACGCAACTCTTCTTTAACCGATCGGTTCAGTTCAAGGCTTAAAATACAACTAACTCGCCGTTGCTGATTCCACCTGTATTTATCTCAAAATCCCCTCGTCCAAGAATCCTCTAGAACACATCTGGCAACACCTCGAATCTGTGCAACGAACACACAGACGCACATTCGCACTAAGCGAACAACCATACTCACATACATGGGCGAAGATCAATACAAGTGGACAAGCACACTAATGACGTAATTACAACAACAAACAAATGCAAGAAGTAGCAAACTAATGACAATTACATGATTATGGCAAAACAAACAAAAGCACATTAATGAAAGGTAAAGTAGGAACTAGAATGATGAAGAGAATTCTACATGGTAGTTGTTGTTGCTTAAATAAAGTAACTGCGTAATAAAACATTACGTTACAATTCAAATTTTTAAATTAACGGAAATTAAATTAAATTAACTTAAACCTATCAGTTACATTCGTAACATTGCCTCCGGCTTAAGCCTGTTCGTCCCGAATAGGCGCAGTTACCTCTCTGTGGTATGTGCATTGGTACCACTGCCTCCCGCTTAAGCCTGTTCCTCATGACTTGGCACAGCCTGCGTTCCGTAGCGGTACCACCTTCATCTTCGATCTAGGACTGTCGCTCTTCTGTATGCGATACACGACGTCATTTATTTTCGTGACTACCTTGTAGGGACCTTCCCAGTGCGTTTGGAGTTTGGGGCATAGTCCTTCTTTTCGTTGTGGGTTGAACAATAGTACCAGTTGCCCTTCTTGGAACCCATCAGCATTTGCCGCTCGATCGTAACTCGCCTTCATGCGGTTGCTGACCATTTTTATCCGATGGCGTACTGCATCGTGGGCTTCACTGAAAGAGTTTTGACTGTTTTCATCGTTATCAGTCTCGGTGTTTGGTTTGGCACCGAATATCAAGTATCCAGGTAGCTTTAATTCATTTCCGAATAGAACTTTGGCTGGGGTTCGAGATGTGGAGTCATGAATGGCCGACCTATAGGCCAGTAGGAATTTTGGAATATGTTCATCCCAGTCTCTTTGGCCGCTATCTACTACCTTTCGTATTTGCTCTTCCAGGGTGCGATTAAATCTTTCCACCATGCCATCTGATTGTGGATGCAGGGGCCTTCGTTTTCCTCGTTTTCTTGGTTCCGTAGGTGTCACACATTTCTTTGAAGATCGCTGACTCAAAATTTCTTCCTTGATCCGATTGAACCTCGAATGGGACACCATAGCGACAAATCCAATTCTTGCTGAAAACATCCACTATTGTCTTGGCTTCCTGGTTGGGAAAGGCATAAACCTCGGGCCATTTGCTGAAGTAGTCCATGATCACCAAGACATACCGGTTCCCAGAGACATACCGGTTCTCAGAGTCGCCTCGACTTTTCCGGGTTGGACCTTTAGCTCTTATAAACTTCTCACAATTGGCAATCCAGTCGGCAATGGATTTCTGACAGCCGACCCAGTACAACCTCTGCTTTATCTTTTCAGCAGTCTTTGTTGCACCAAGATGTCCTCCACTTGACCCATCGTGAAACTATGACAGGACATCTTTTATTTTGGAGTCTGGTACGACAATTAAGTTCCGGTGAGTTTTGCCATCGTCGCTCTCCAACTTACTATGTAGGTACCCATCTATTAGAAGCAGGCTGTTCCACTCGGCCCAATAAGATTTCAAAAGGGGGCTTTCGGGCGCTATTTCTTTGTGACTAGGGCGTTCGCCCATTTCAATAGCAGAAATTAGTTTGCCTAGGGTGCGATCTTTCCTTTGTTCCGCCGACCAATCCTCGACGGACTCAACCTGCAGCAGCCGGACATCGACGATACTTGCTTTGCCTTCAGCCTTCGAGCAATGTCTGCATTCAATTTTGCATGGCCGAGGAGAGAGGGCATCAGCATTACCGTGTTTTCCACCTTTTCTGTGTTCGATACTTAGGTCATAACTATGCAGCCTTTCGATCCAACGGGCCAATTGACCTTCCGGGATCTTAACCTGGAGCAGCCCTCGGAGAGCTGAATGATCGGTCCTTAACAGGAAATGCTGTCCATACAGGTATTTGTGATAATGTTTGAGCTCTCCACAACTGCCAGCAGCTCTCTCCTCGTCACACAGTAATTCCTCTCAGGCTTTGACAATGTTCGGCTGTAGTACCCGATGACTTTTTCTTGGCCGTCTATTTCCTGGGAAAGGACACCACCGATACCGTATGCACTGGCGTCAGTGTCCAACACAATCTTACCTCCGCGTACAGGGTACGCCAAAAGAGGGGCTGTGCAGAGCATGTCTTTGAGTTTTTGGAATGCCTCTTCCTGGTCGTTGCTCCATAGAAATTTCTACCCTTTTTGAGTCGGTCGGTGTAAGCTTGCGACAATTCTTGCAAAATTGGGGGCAATCCGACGGTAATAGGTGCAGAGACCCAGAAAACTTCGCAGCTCATGGAGGTTTCGAGGCTGCGGCCAGTCCGCCGTCACATGGTGCCCCATAAACTTCACCTCTCGCTGGAAGAGGCTACACTTCTTCGGGTTAAGTTTTAGACCCGAAGACGATAGCTGCTGGAGTACATTCCTTAAATTCGTGAGGTGTTCGTCGAAGATCTGTCCCATGACTATGATGTCATCCAAGTGTATAAGGCACGCCTTCCACTGCAACCCTTTCAGCACCCGCTCCATCAGCCTTTCAAAGGTGGCCGGGGCGTTGCAGTGCCCGAATGGCATGACATTAAATTTCCAAAGACCGCCGTTAACGCCAAACGCTGTCTTTTCCTTATCTTTTTCGGCAATCTCTACCTGCCAGTAGCCTCTCTGAAGATCGAGGGTAGAGAACCATGACGTCCCGGCTAAGGTATCTAGTGTGTCATCGATTCTTGGGAGCGGGTAGCTATCTTTCTTGGTGACATCATTTAGTTTTCTGTTATCCACACAAAATCTGGTACTTCCATCTTTCTTCTTGACCAGAACTACTGGAGAACACCAGGCACTCGACAACGGTTCGATCACACCACTCTCTCCATTTCGCTTATCAACTTCTAGACTTCGTCCCTTTTTGCCAGTGGAACACTTCTTGGGGCCTGTTTTATTAGTCTTGCGTCTACCGTGTTTATTTCGTGTTTCACCACCGATGTTCTTCCTTGATGCCCTTTTGAAGACGCAAAGGTAGAGGCATGTTCCCATAATAACTGTTGGCCTTGCTCTTCTCGGAAGGTGATAAGCGGTGTGTTATTTTCCAAATTGATTACAGCTTCGGCTGGTGTACACTGCCCAATGTCGGAAAATTGGCAAATTTCTTCTTGCTTGTCTGACAGGTTCACTGCAACGCTTTCAGCACCCGCTTGCTCTTCTCGGAAGTTGATAAATGGTGTGTCCACTCTTTGATGTAACAATCGAGGTGCTTCTTTTCCATGGCTGCTGATTTTTCGGTGTTATTTTCCAAATTGATTACAGCTTCGGCTGGTGTACATTGTCCAATGTCGGAAGATGTTACTATTTTTGTTCTCTGCTGGTTCCACAACCCACAATTTTCCGACTCCACACTCTCCATCCATTGGTACCCATATCAATGTTTCGGCGCAAGGCGGTATAATCTCTGGATGTTCCGAAGTCAGACGTCTAATATGTGTGTTTTCATCGTAACCCATATTTAATGGAATTTCCACATTGGACCATGTCATCACACGTTCTTTCATATCCAGATTAAGACCAAAGGCAATCATAAAATCTGCGCCTATTATAACTTCGTCTACGATATCACCCACTATAAACTCGTAATCGACCGATTTATTGACAATAGTTAGTCTCACGGTTATCTTTCCATGTACTGCCGTAGGCTCCCCTGTTGCTGTACGCAGTCTGACTCCATTTAGTGGCGTTATATTTCCCTTCGCCAGATCTGATCTGATGATGGACTTTGATGCCCCTGTATCCAAGGTCAGAATTCGCTTGTCGCCATTGATGTAACCAGTTGTTGTAAGGTTGTGGTTTATCTGTTGTACTATCGCTATGGAGATTGTGGGGCCGTCGTCGATGGAAGCCAGTTCATGCCCCACTGGACTGGCTCGATTTAGTTTAACGGTGACTCACTTGCAGAACGTTGAGCCACTCTTTTACTTTCTTTTGACGGGTGTGGTGACGATGACCTCGAGCGCTTGCGCTTCGCTCTACATTCACGTGCAAAATGACCCACTTCATCGCAAATGTGACACTTACCCCTGGCCTTAGTTGGTGCTGCTGTATATCTTCCTTTTAATGCCCGCTTCACTGCTGCCTGGATCTCGTTAATAAGAGATTTGGGTTCATCGAACTCGGTATCCAGTTTGCGGACCTTGTAAGTTTGGGATTGGTGATTATTCTTGCCATCTCTTGTGCAAGGGCGTACTACACGGTTTCAGCAAATGACGATTTTGGTGACGCATACGTTGCACGTTTGATCTCGGGGCACGTATACCATTCACAAATGTTTCGATATTCATACGGTCCAACAATGGATGGTTTTCTCCTGGATACGTCATTAGCACCAAACGTTCTACCTCCGTTGTGAAGTCCTGTAAGGTCTCATTTGGCTTCTGTACTCTTCCCCTTAATTCCATTAAGTAGATGTTTTGCTTATGTTCGCCAACGTACTTACGTTCGAGAGCAGCCATTATATCTCCATAACTTTTTCTAGAAGCGGCAGGAATAGTCTGTATTACCTCAGCAGCACCGCCCTGCAATGCCATAAGTAGTGATACAGCCTTGTCGTTGTCGTTCCAAGAGTCTTTAGCAGCCACTGTCTCCAACTGTAATTTGAACACATTGAAAGAGGTTGAGCCGTCGAACACAGGAGGCTTGATTTTTAACGTGTTATGAATAGCTCTCACTGGGCCACCTTTGATTTCCAGTTCCGACGTTTTCTTTTCAAGGTTCACAAATTTCTCATCATGGTCCCGAAATTTCTCGTCAACAGACAAAATCATTCCACGGCGCTCGAACCATTCCAACAAGCGTTTTTGTAGTTCGGCCTTGTTGCCAGTAGAAGACAACTCCAACTTACTTAGCTCCTTCTTCAAATCTTCCTCTCCTAGATCCTTAAACTTCATTGTAGGATGATCGTAATCTCCCTCCTGACACCAATTGTTACAGAATTAGGTTTAACTAATCTCCGATACGATTTGTACCAAACAAAACACGGTTCGTTTCAGATTACGTTTCAACAATGCTTTAATTACTTTATTACACTTATTCGGAACCGGCTTTAATTACTAAGCACGCAGCTTGTCTCTAGTTAGCACGCAACTCTTCTTTAACCGATCTGTTCAGTTCAACCCTTAAAACACAACTAACTCGCCGTTGCTGATTCTACCTGTATTTATCTCAAAATCCCCTCGTTCAAGAATACTCTAGAACACATCTGGCAACGCCTCGAATCTGTGCAACGAACACACAGACGCACATTCGCACTAAGCGAACAACCATACTCACATACATGGGCGAAGATCAATATAAGTGGACAAGCACACTAATGACGTAATTACAACAACAAACAAATGCAAGAAGTATCAAACTAAACGACAATTACAAAAGCACATTAATGAAAGGTAAAGTAAGAACTAGAATGATGAAGAGAATTATACATGGTAGTTGTAGTTGCTAAAATAAAGTAACTGCGTAATAAAACTTTACGTTACAATTCAAATTTTTAAATTAACGGAAATTAAACTAAATTAACTTAAACCTATCAGTTACATTCGTAACAATACAATATATTTGATGACGTCTTTCGGTATGCACCGGCAATTTCTTTTAGTTTTCGATGGAGGTTGAAATCGTCGTGTAGTTTTTGTAGTATTTCAATCTCCAGACATTGGTTTTTAAACATTCAGTTTTTCCAGTGCGTATGGAAGCTTGAATTTCCCTATTCAGCTCCCAATATAATTCATGATTAATATTTTTATATTTCCTTCTCTGGTCCATCAAGTTTAATATATATTGTGTCATCCATTCCTTGTTTTTAGATCGTTTATAATACCCGAGAGTATCTTCTGCTACGGGTTTGATCGATCAGATTTCGGGATGAAGACCGTAAAACATGGCGCAACTGCATTTTTTTAAATTATTCCTACTCCATTCCTATGATTTTGATTAATATTGCCCGAGTGGTAAATTTTCATGTTTTCAGAAGTGAACTCTCCATTTTTGGGCCACCGTGTCTCACTTATTCCGAGGATATCGAAGTTTAGTCTTTCCATTTCCGATATAGTGTTGGCGAGTTTACCAGCCTCATAGAGGCTCCGCACATTCCATGTGCCAATATTTTGTATGCTCAGGATTAATTCAGATCTGGCGATAAATGTTGGTGATATTAGCGTTAGAAACATATTGATACACGCGCCAGCTCAACACCAACGAGACAATATCTTTCTGAAGCGCAGGGCCAACATATAGAGCATCGTTTAGACTTTTAAAACGACCCTCAGCTTAGTCGTCGTACTTTCCGGCTTCAACTCGCCATGATGGAGAAAATAGTAGCAATCCTGGTAATTTACTAAGCCTTTCACATGCTCCAAATGCCCCAGAGGCAAATATTCCATAATTACATCATCATAATTAAACTTCCGTTCGGGATTTCGCGCAAGAGACATTTCGTTGCGCAAAAATTGCCACAGGGACACATGCCGCCTCGATTTGGATGAAATTGAAAAAGACAAATCAGACCGGACCGGTAAATCCACCACATAACATCCATCAGGACCTCGAATAGTGGTGGATCGAAAGATCTCTTAACACCTACCGAGACAACAGGTACTCTGGGAACTTTTCAATCTCGCAGAACTTGGCCAACTCATATTTGACCGCTACCCTAGTGAAACTGAGCAAAATAACTTTCATTAAATTTCGGATCAGCAAAATCCAATTCAGGCAGTCGATCCAACGAAATTTTATCCAACGCCTGAGTCGGAATATTAAAAGTTATCTCTGGGACAACGCAGGCCTCCAAGTCAAGAGCGAACGATGCTTGACTGAGGCAACTTTGGAACACTTGGTAAAATGTTCACCAGCTAATCCAGAAATGTCCGAAGAGACAGAAGTACTCGGTAGCTTCAGCTTTTTTGCATCCGAGAGGAAACAAACGTACCATTCGAATACGGGTCAACTAATGCGCGGAATATGTACGAGATCCCATACTTCAAAATGTTTATCCACGCCGTGGCAAGCATTGCTAGTTTTGAAACCGATGTGTGAAAATTCCGACCATTTGCAGAAGTTATCGGGCCAGAGGCAACATTTGGACTCGACGTCGAGACCTTGGACATATTGGGAGAATCAGTCACATTAGTGCCACTATTTTGAGAGCCTGGGTCAACTCTGAGCCTTACATTCCGACGCTCTATGGCTATGAGCCCAGTGATGCCAGATTTGCCGATTTATCGGCATTTTGCCGATTTTTAGTTCAAAAAAATAGAAATGTTGACATACAATTTCCATTTTGTATGAAAATTGTGGTTGCTAGAACTAATTTGGTACAATAACAAAGACAACTATATCGTCAAGAGTAGTTTGATTAATAATAATAATAATTTTTTTAACATTTTATAAAAACAGTTTGAATTTTCTTGATTACTATAACGTGTACTTCAGTATATACGTCAAGGAAATTGTTCAAAAACGAAATTGTCGAAAAGTGGGTTAGTGGTTTAATTTTAAAAATAAATTTAAGTGCCTAGCTTCAATAAATCAAAGTTTTATAATAAATGGCACACAAGATTCATTTTTCGGAAGGAATACGAATGCTTTATAAACATAAACGAAAAGCAAGAATCACGCGAACTTTCACTTTTAAATTTCAAAAATTTGTTTAAAGATAAAAACGTAGAGTTGCTAGAATTTTGGAAAACAATGTGTGAATTAGTGCAAATTCTGAATCATTATTTCCTATTTTGTCCAAATTTATTAAACATGTTTAAGTCTTGTCACATTCTTCAGCAAATGTGGAAAGAGTTTCTAGCCAAGTAAATTTAAATAAAAACAAGTACCGAGATCGATTAGTTAGGGACTCGATGGAAGGAGTTCTCTTTACTAAAGACTACTTAAAATTAAATAAGTCTAACTGTTATAATGTTGTCATTAAAAATGATTTGTTACAAAACTTTAATTCAAATATTTATTACAGAAATTTAATTTAATTGTAAACCAACATTTCAAAATTCCAATACAACTAGTAAGAAAGTGTCAGTCGGCTTTGCTGACAGAGGTAAACCCTCAGCCTATGTGAATTTTAACTTTCTCTACGGACAGATCGAATGTTTTTAAGATCTTTTCAGAATTATGTGGCCATTTTTAGACATTTGAACTTGCCGATGTGTGGAGGTGGGACTTAATGGAATGGACCGACATAGTCCATTAGGGAAGTGGATTTTATTTTGAGAGTTATATCTTTTCGATAGATATCGCGCCCACTAGTCATTTCAGTGGGTCATCGTATAACTTTTGGAATCGGTTGACCAGTTCGAGAATTATGGTGCCATAAGGGTTTTCACACCTCTCGGGCTATTTCGTCCAAACATACTTGGGGTCTAAAACCATTATTTCGATGAGGTACATTTTGCCCGTATGAAAGTTTATATACCCTCGTAAGCATGAATGCTGAGGGTATAAAAACAATCACCTTATTAATAACCTCTTAAGACAATATTTGTATACGTTTTGTTTAGCTTGACGGAATTGAAAATATATTGATTTCAAATATACATACACGTACTTATAAATATATACTACATATGCATATGGTAAAACCATTTATATTCATACATATTTTGAATTATTGCCTTGGTTTATGAATTTTTAATTGTTTTGTTCCACTTAAAATGTTATTTTTTAACTTATGCTTATTAAATATAGCAATAATTTGAACTGAAATAAACGTTATTTAATTTGCCGATTTTGGCACCCGAAAAGTGCCGATTTTGGACCAAACTTATCTGGCATCCCTGTATGAGCCAAACAATTAATGCATTTGTTTTCTCTCTTCACCACGTTTAATCTCCGAACTCCATGCTCAGGAATTTTGGGCAAGATTTCAACGCTTGTAGTGCGATTCTCTAACAAATTTTTTGAGTTACCGACAAAAATCGGTGAAACTAAAATGCTTATAATTTCAGTAATTAACGATATTTTCCGGTAAGTTAGCAAAGAATAAAAAGTAGTCGTAAAGTTCTACAGATAGCAAGAGTGTTGTCAACTTTTATTTGAACTTTTCATTCATAATTTTGCGTTTTAATGAGAATCGCACTACTGAGCCCCTTTACATAAATTGCATTTATCGTCGCTCACCTTAAATTGCTTCGACCTGTCAAAGTGACTTAATTTTGGCAGAGCCCCATGATTTGTCTGAGCGCCATTTGCCGAAGTTATGTCCGCGACCCTCTCTGAGGCCTGTAACCTATTTGTCAGGAATTTGTTTAAATTATCCCAGCGAGGCAACACAGTTTTATTTGCTAAGAACTACTCCCATAGAGACAACGTACGTTTGAGCATCCTCGAGGTGCATTGGTAGACGTAAATTTTATATAGTTCCACGTAAATTTTATATAGTTCCAGAACGGAAAAAAATTTGTCACGTCTCGCTGCAGCTTTTTGAGACAACTAGCTGTTTCTTGCGCGAGGATCGTCAACTGTGAATTTATTAAAAGAGCTTCTCTACCGGACTAAGCTTTTTATAGTTTCCATATATGGCCGTAAACAAACCCCGGAAACTTGGCCACGACGATAGTCTCCGTAAAAAACTTCAGTATTCGCACGCGGGAACTGCAATTGACGACGAGGATTTCGGATGGGACAACCTTAACCTTCTCCTTCCTTTCTCCCAGGATACTAGTGCACTTGATGTTGCTCTGATAGGCAAGCTTCTTCTTTACCTTGAGGACCTCTTTATTTTTCTTAAGGCATTCGGAATCACCCGCACATTTTCGTAAGCGTCCATCCATTCGGAGCAAAATCTCTGCAGCTCCGCTTCCTCAGCCTTGACTACTAGCTCATTATAAATCGAGGCATTCGATTCTATCATGTACTCCTCAAATGATGTGATTTCATCACATTGACGCAAAAAGTCCTCCATAGGCATTTTCAATTAAAATATCAGAACGTACCAGAGACAAATTATAACAACTCTAATTCCCGTGAATTAGTGTAGGCAGCCAACAATTCAATTCCCTCACGAGACAGCAATAGGAAAGCGATGGTATAAAATTCCCGTAAAGCAAAAATCCGACAAAAATTATTTTCCGACCACTGTGCGACAACAGCTCCACAAACGAGTATGCAATTTTGTCCCAATATACTCCACAATAATGGCAAAACAAGAGTCAATTTCAATCATACAATGAGTCAACGAGAACAAATCGCCAAAATCTGTCCAATGAGCCAATCAGCTTATCCAATTATGTCCCATAGACCTCAACTAATTACATCAATATGTTTCGTAAAATCTGACTTATACAAATGAGCCAGCTTCATTCCAATTTAAGTGCCAAATACTTCCAAGGAGTCCCTCAATCTTACTTCAACAAAAAACTGACAAGGTCTCCAAATATGTACTTTATCATCACCCAATTGCGAATCAATCTCCAAAATTAACTTCTATTATTATATTAAACGAGCCAGAGCATTACAATCGATCCACATATATTCTGTAAAACCTGGTTTTCTTTCAAAGATCCAATTGGAATTGAGACAAACAATTCCCCAAGTTAAAGCAGTCATCGCCGTTTTCCTCTATGGCCCTCTGTTTCAAGTTCCAAAATATCAAATATTTTCTACGAACAAACTTAGATTTACAGTGCAAAGCAATTTCCATTAACTATACCTTCCTTTCACAACATATGGTCGTCTACAGTGTTTCCAAAAACCCCCAACGTCTAATTTAACGCTGGGACCCACAGCGAGCCAACATTATGTATTCCAATTCGAAACAGAGCCGAATAGTATATGCTTGCATCAACCACTTTTCTCAACAGTGGTGATACCCAACAAAACAAATCCAACAATGTACCAATTTGCCTTCAACACTAGTTCTTTTACTCTAACGAGAATTTTTGCCAAACGCACCAAAGAGGCAAATAGTACAACAACAACAAGGAAAATAGTCACAGTATATAAGCGCAGTGTTGTTGCTCCTCTATTTTGTAATGACCAACTTACAAAATATCCCTCATAACAGCCTAGCAAATTTCTACAAATAACCCACAGTTTTTGACATAAAAATTTGTGTTCTCACTTTGTATCAAGTTATGCCATGTCCTCCCTGTTTGTTCTTTTTTTGACAACGGCTTCGCAATGGCCAATGTTTGGGCCACTTACCCAACTAACCAAGGCTGGCGGCCACGGAAACTGCTTCCCTGGCCAGCCTAGTTCACCTGCATCAGGTGCGTCCTGGAGCACTCACCCAATCAGACCACCACCAAAGCACAAGCACGTTCGCCCTTGAGGCAACACAGAATCGGCAACAAGTTGTTGTTGTTTGGCAAATAGCACCTACACCACAAGCAAGCAAAAAACGTCGACCGCTTTTTAGATTTTGAATTAATTTGTTATTCACTAGTGTCATGCATATGTGATGAACCACTATCGAACAGCTGATTGCAATTATCGATCGAATTGGTATATTTATCGATTTTGCGTTCTAAGCCACTGCCAATCTATCATATCAAACATCCGAAATGGAAGGCATTACAATACATGAAAAAACCCCTCTTCGATTGTAAATATGTATGTATTGAGACACTAGGTTGACTTGACTTCAAAAATACTTCATACCTGCAAATTTGTAATAATGGTTGTATATATAGAAGTTATCAAACTCAGCATTTGTCTTCTAGCCATTCGCATCCGATATGCCTGATGAGCTAAATTAAACCACCAGCGAAACGATCGTAGCATATTGGTTGGGTGTGTGGGACTTCGCTAGAATTCACTTTTTCAATACAAACTCCAATTAATTTAAAACATTCATAAATAATGACCTTCGCCCTAATAAGACAACAATCAATAAAATGTACAGCAGATCCCGTCTACCCCAGCTGAAGTTTGAACCTGGGTCCTCTCCAACAAACGGACAATGTTGTCGTGGTCTTAGCGTTCTAAACCACTGCCAATCTATCCGAAATGGATGGCATTACAATTCATGAAGAAAACCCCTCTTCGATTGTAAACTTGTATGTATTGAGAAATGACAAGACACTTGATTGACTTGATAAGAAAAAGGCTTCAAAAATACTTCATATCAGCAAATTTGTAATAATGGTTGTTTAAATATAAGTTATCAAAATCAAGCTTTGTCTTCTAGCCATTCACATCCGATATGCCTGATAAGCTGAATTAAACCACCAACGAAACAATCGTAGCATATTGGTTGGGTGTGTGGGACTTCGCTAGAATTCACTTTTTCAATACAAACTCCTTAGGTCATGTTAGCTCGATTAAAATTCATTTAATTAAAGACATTTTTTTTTTCTGTGATGTGCCCAAATTACGGTCATCTACTTCGAAACTGTTCTCGATTTATAAAACTTTCGTTCGAGGACAAGTTTTCTATTGTTAAAAACATCGCCTTTGCATTAACTGTCTTTCGAATGGGCACCAAGTTAAAAAATATACTGAAAACAACGGGATAGAGGCATTTTAAAAACAAAAACATTTTCATACCAGTTGTCAAAATGCATTATTGTGAATAAAACCACATACAAAATGTAAACAATCAATTCACAATAATACATTATTGTGACCAAATTTGACGTTTGGTATGATTTGATGTAACACCTTCTTATTCCACCATGGTCTGTACTTTCAAAAAATCCTCAGTTCGAATTGTTTGCACAAGATCACCTTAAAAATCTTGCACAGTGTTACAGATGGAGATTCGAGCAAAAAAGTTGCTTCTCACAACAAGTCTGCATAATGAACCAAATTTTTGTTCGAAGCGAAATTTTTCTCAATATTTTCTTTTGGAAAAATGTTCCCTGGAATGTAATACACAACTCTTCAGAACATGTCATTATTGTAAAATGCCTCTATCCCGTGGTTTTCAGTATATTTTTCTACGACGATTTAATAAAGATGTCAATAAAGTAGTGAAATCCGAAATGCGGGAATAAACTGTTGGTGTGAGCTGTGTTTGAAATACGTGTTGTAAAAGATATGATGCAAAATACCGCTGAAACAACATGAAGTAAGCATTTTAGAGTTTCGAATGTTCTAAGGAATTGTTGAGAACTTTATTTGGACGATTTTTGCAATAGGGTACTTGGTTCAACTCCCAATAGTATAGCCGATACTGACCAGAATTTCAGCAATTATGTAAAATTTTCTATATTTTATAGATTTTGATGCCATAGATGGAGTTTTTCTTATGTGGTTTTTTCAAAAGATAAGTTCTACTAGTTTAGGGCTACAATATTGCCAAAGACAACAAGGCCAAATTCCTAATCGTTTCTGAGATAAATGTCCTATATACGCAAAAAACTGTAGTTTTAGCCCGGTTTAGATTAGGCCATAACATCCGAATTGAACCTGAAAGGACAAAACCCTACTAGGGTTTTTGTAGTCTAAATATGTACTTTCAAAATGCATACTAGAAGTTGTTTGCATGTTCAGTGTTGCATAGTGTAATCACTGTAAATAAAAACCAACATTTTTGTACATAATTGCTATTATTTATTGCTTATATACACTTACCTTTGCGAATCATCCATATTAATTATACAGTGAGCGTCAAAATAAAGTTTACACCTCTTAACATTTTTTTGATTGCATTATTACACCGACATAGAGCTATTATACGTATAGCATCTAAATGTAACTTTTTTAAGTATTTAGTGGTGAATTAAAATCCAGAAAATATTAGGCCCTTCCAACGTTTCATTAGGAAATAAATGAAGATTCCAAAATAACCCAAAATTTGACACGTCAAAATAAAGTTTACACTTTTGTCAATCGCAAGATATTTTCATTTCTTTAACAAAATGAGGGGATATTTTTGCCTTTGAACTTATTTTCTTCACTTGGAGCCTCCAAACAATAAATCAACGAGTGTTTTAGTGTAATCCGGTGATATTTCCCCTATTGGACCCATGGTACTGCTTTCGTATAATATTGACATAAAATAGGCCTCTATTTAAGTTTTTGTCAATTTTTTTCGGCAATTCCTCTATGGATTTGTAGTCTAGAGACTTCAATGGGTGATCCGATATACATAGGAGTCAAATATAGGAACATGTTATTCATAATTATAGCCGAATGCGTTAGATCCCTGCCCATATGTTACGTAAACCTTTGGTATTAGCCCCATTCCTCCAGACTAGGGTCTTTAATATCGTGTCAATGAAGGTGGAAGATATTGTTCTCATATCCCGGAACCTATAAAAGCCATTTATCCGCACTCCGTTACTGCCATGGACCCCCTGAACATATAGGAGACTTCACAATATTTGATTGTGTATACACCATTAGGCCTGTTCGATAACTTCACAAGTAAAAAGTATTTGCAAGTTCTTGCAACTACTTGACAGTACTTCTCATTTATCTTTTACTGAACAAGTTTGTTATCGAACAGCATTTTGTAAAAGTTTGTGCAAAATGCGATTGACAAAAGTGTAAACTTTATTTTTACGCGTCAAATTTTGAGTTATTTTGGTAATCTTCATTTATTTCCTAATGAAACGTTGGAAAGGCCTAATATTTTCTGGATTTTAATTCACCACTATATACTTAAAAAAGTTACATTTATATGCTATACGTGTAATATCTCTATGTCGGTGTAATAATGCAATCAAAAAATGTTGAGAGGTGTAAACTTTATTTTGACGCTCACCGTATATTTCTTTGTTTAATTACAAACCCAGCAAAATGTTCGATGCCAAAGATGACATTCAATCATGGGTGCAAGTGATCTAGCATGTCATCTTTTTAGCATCTTCATCGATGAATTTTATATGAGCGTGGACCCCAAAAGATGACGTTCTTTTCTGGATCCTAAGCATGTCATTTTAACCAATGCTTTGACACGTCATTTTCACCCATGCTTTGACATGTCATTTTAACCAATGCTTTGGCATGTCATTTTCACCAACCCCTTGGCATGAAATTTTCATGTCTTGTTTGGAAAATGGAAATGCTGTATTGAAATATGGTTTTCATGAAAAACAAAACTCTTTATTAATTCAAACGAATTCATGAAATAGCTACAATTAATTTATCAGTTTAGTTTTTCAAAAGTTTACATCCAAAATTGCAATGTAATCACCACCGCTGCAACGCAAAAGATTACTTCCTCCGTTCTCCGCAACTGATATTCTTTCATCTTACAAAAGGTTTTTTTCAATTATCTTCCCATCACCAGTTCAGATTTCAACATGGACTCCAAATGCACTCCTTTAAGTATTTTTATTTCGTAAATTACTTTTATTTTATAATTTTGTTATTTTATAACAACATTTTAGCTCTGTTCCTTTACGTGCAAGAATCTTCAAGTTTTACCACTTTCTACTCGAAAAGCGTTCCTTTACTTCAGACACCATACAATTCATATGGGAGCAGTTTACAACTTTTGCTACTTTTGCTGGTTTTACCACTTTCAAAAGTAAAGGAACAGACCATTTGGTAATTTATACTCTTTTGTTTAGTGACGAAAATATGTAGGGATCTACAACCCGGCTTGCTTTAGGGATCTCTAAGAACAAAATGTAACGAACGGGGAGGAGAGACTTTTTATGGAAAATACCATTAATGCTTAATTAATTTATTTTTAATTGTTTCTTTCCAAAAGTAGTTTCTTCTTTATTTTCAGATTCTTGTTCCTTTTCGTTTCGGACTTTTTTTCAAATTCCAAGAAGCGAGATTTGATTGATTTCATTCTATGTCAGATTTAGAACAGATAAGGGAACTTTTAAAATAGCAATGTGTGCAGTCCGATTCTATTTTTAGCTCGATGGTTGGGACTTCATATAATACCAATTGTTTAGAAGTTTTAGTTGTTTGATATGCAGGAAATGTAAGACAACATCACGACGACAGTTCTAACAACTTTGGTCTGTTCCAGAAACTGCAAGAATCTACTTATTTTTACTACGATAACAATTTTTCCTTTATGTTATCGGAAAAAATAGTAAAAATTAGTAGATTTTTGCAGTACTGGAACATACCAAAATGAAAATAAACAGGTGTGTAAATAAAAACACAAACATCATCTCTATTGGATCGATGGAATGGGTACAAATGCTGATGAAAAGATCGGATCTTTCACGACTTCCTTTGCATTGGTTCAAATCATAATGAAAAGATCGGATCTTTCACGACTTCCTTTGAACCAATGCAAAAGATGACATGAAATCACGTCATCGCAAAGAACCCCTTCCGTCAAATTTTGCTGGGAAATTATCAAAATCACATGCAAATGCATCAGAAAACAAAGTGATACTTGTTTGCTTTTTTCCTGCTTTAGAAATACCTGTTTTTGACAATAAGAAACACGTAGCTTCGTAGTTGATAACGATCAGAAACAGAAAATATTGTATATTATTTGTCATTTGTAAAACAATTGACAATACGGAAGTCAGCCAATGTTACCTTAATATTACCATTATAAAGGTATTCATAATGATTTTTGGTCCACATTTCCTGGGGCCATTTTTCGCGTGTAAAGTTCAAAAGAGTATCTTGTTAAAAACTTACTTCAGTTATTTTTGCAGCAGCAAATCAATTACCACTATTAATGTTACTTTGATATTACCATTATAAATGTATTCGTATATGCGCAGTCGCTACAATAATCCATTCACACCACGATGCAATTAAAAAGTGACAGTGTAATCCCAGCTGATGTCTTCTCTTGCGCTCAAAATATACATTTGTTTAAAAAATTAATACAACATATTTGAGTTGCACCAAAAATTTGGACGTTCAACTTTTTACTTTGGATTTTTGGAATAATATTCCGTGGTTTTATTCTTTTTGGTGATTTCGTCGTTGCAAAAACTTTTGACATCAAGAGAAGACAAAGTATGAATACGTCTTCTGGGTAGCCGTACTAAATGAACCTTGATTTACCCCTTTCTACAAAATATTTACGCCGTATAAAATAATAACAAATGTTAAGAAACTTGTATGTCTTAATAAACAAAATATTCCAACCGACAAATTATTCCTAAAAATTACGGATTGGAAAAATATAATGTTTGTATATAACTGTGCGTAGTTCAGATAAAATCTCAATATGTCCAAAAGCGTCATATTTAGACATCCATTGTGTAACATCTACAAACTGCTAACCTGCCCAAAGAATGTTTCAAATGAGATGTCAGTGGTAAATGTATTTCCAAATTTAACTATGGTTTTAAGTGATTTAGTGTTTCCTAAACTCGAAAAACTTGTTTTATTTTTAGTTTATACCAAATTTCAAGTAAATATTACATTTTTACCAAGTGTGAATTATAATGCTTAGATAATAGTATGATTTGTAAAATGCATGGTGTAATCAGCCTGCTGTTGTTATACGATTATTCTGACTATATCACCATATCTAGTAATGTGGCTGTTTCGATGGGTTGTAACCATAAAACTATTGTTGATTAGGATGATTCTCACGGTAACACCCGAGAAAGTACTGCAACGAGAGCACACTGTTGTACTGGAAGAATCTTTGTCTCCTCCTCCAATGAAGACATGAGGAGGCATCCTCTTGCAGTTCTCAGGTTTTCCACCACCTTGCACTTATATTCGTGGACCACACTATTGCCGCATAGCTTACCACATCCCGACCTGTCGCTTTATATGTGGTCTACAAGGTTTCTTTTTCCGCACCCCAAGTGCTGTCAGCTATGGACTTTACGTCCTTGGGCGAACATCAGCTATGGACTTTACGTCCTTGGGCGAACATCTCAGCTTTTCGCAGATAACTGTGGCATGCCAGGACGACGTGAATGTGACTCAAAGAATCTTGGGGCTGATGATGGTCGAAATTGTGCTACCATCGACCATGACATTCTACTCAGTGCTCACTTCTGTGGTTATATGTATTTGCATACTCCATGTGGTTATATTTGCGTACTCATCGCGTGACAAAGGTGGCAGGATGAGTCGAACAGGAGTTCTGCTGTTTAGAAGTGTCACCAGGGTACTTATCTGATGCCAAGATCGAGCAATCAATCAGAGGTCCACCTTAGGAACTATATGTTTCATTCTACGTAGGTAGATTTCAAACATTTTGTAAAATATGTTTTAATGTAAAATAATGAAGTGGGGGAAAAATTTTATGATTAATAAAGTGGAGAAGCCATTAGAGAAAATTAACAATTAGCGCTATTTTCTAATTTTCTCTAATGGCTTCTTTAATTTATTAATTAAAAATTTAGTACTATTTAGTACCCATAACTAAAAATTTCCAAAATTTTATCAATCCTACAATTCAACAGGTATTTTAATTCCAAACTTGCGTATGGCAGCTACATCAGATCACCGAAATCCAAATTGTACCAAATTAAGTACCATTTAGTACTTTTCGTACCCATAAGTACAAATTTTCAAAACTACCTCAGTGCTATGTTCCGAATTCCGAATTTCAGGATTCCAGATATATCCGATAACTCACATCCAAATTTGGTACCATTTAGTACTTTTCGTATCTAAAGTACGAATTTGCAAACCTCCCTCTTTCAACACTCCAACAGCAATTTTAATTCCGAATTTCACGATTCCAAATGTATCCCATCATTGAAATCTAAATTGTACCAAATTTAGTACTTTTCCTACCCATAACTACAAATTTCCAAAACTTTATCAATCCTACACTCCAATAGTACTCCTTATACCAAATCTCGGAATTTCAGCTATATCCGTTCACCCAAATCCAAATTGTACCAAATTTGGTACCATTTAGTACTTTCGTACCCATGAGTACGAATTTCTACAACTACCTCAATCCTACACGCCAACAGCAATCTTAATTCCAAATTTCAGGATTACAGTTGCATCCGATCACCGTAATCCAAATTGTACCAAATTCGATACCATTTAGTACTTTTCGTATCCAAAGTACGAATTTCCAAACCTTCCTCTTTCAATTCAATTTGTTTCCATTTTATAATGCCCAGTCTTTCAACCTTAGGGCTGTATACTACATTTGAGTTTAAAATAACAAATTAAATTACTTAATATACTAGCTTAAAAGTAATAAGGAAAGGCTGTTAAACTACTCCAATCAAAACAAAATACTCATCATAATAAAGGGTAAAAAAATCATATAAACTTTTGATTTAAATGCATGAATTGAAACTACTCCAGCAAGGAGTGGAAGGGATGTTCAACTACTCCAAACAAAACATACAAGGTTTAAGAATTGATTGTATTAAAATAGTAAAATATATAAGTTATATAAAAAAATCCTATTAAAAAAACTTTTTGATTGAGTTCTGACTACTCCAGAACAATATTCAATATAAAAAAGGAAAACAGTTAATGGAATTTGAACTACTCCAATAAAAAAAATACGTTTTGATATATGAATGTATAAGTTTATCATTGCAATGCAAATATGATCAATAAAAGGGCAATAAAAATATATATAATTGGGGAAAAAATATATATAATTGGGCAAAACTAAGAGTAATTTGAAATAAAATACTCTAGCATCTTTTCCCGAAATAAAATAGATGAAAGATTAAAAGTTTTTAAGGGCTGTGGTAATGAATTATAAACCCGAACAACACGTACATGAAAAGAAGATGATAGCATTGGGATACGAATTTGACGATTTCGCGAAGACCTCATGAAATTAAACATTTTGAGAAAATGAATTGGAGTCTGCTTCTTAAAACATTTATAAAAAAGGAGGTACATCCGTAGCTTTATAAAATCATGAAACTTGCAACCTAAGAAATCAACAACGAATGAAGTAACGCGCTGCCAACATCTGATTGAATAAACGTACCTTATTACTCTGTTAATAGCTACTCTTATTTTTTTAAGAATGTAACCAAAAGTTCCTGAAAAAACTTCAATACAGTACATAACTAACGGCATAATCAAGGCTTTAACGACATACTTTTTTGTATCAACCGAAAGACTTAGCTCCGTGCTATACAGCTTCCTTAACATGAAGTTCAATTTTGACACTAATGAGTTGATGTGAGCCTCGAACGTCAATCCAGAATCCACAACAACTCCAAGGCATTTTATAGACTCAACGAACTCAATTTGTGTGTTGTTATATCTAACAACAATATCAGACCTAGCAGCTATACCAAACGCCATAGCTTTAGTTTTATTAACATTAATTGTCAATCTATTTAGGGACATCCAACTAGCCATAATTGAATTAGCATGATCAATAACACTTTGCATGACATCAGGGAAATCGGCATCACACTTGAACAACAACTGAATGTCATCGGCGTAGGCAAAGGGAAGACAATTGTGGGAAGAAATAGAAGCAAAGAAATCATTCAGGAACATAATGAACAATAATGGCCCAAGAACAGACCCTTGGGGCACAGCGCTAAAGACTGGCAACAAGCCCGAATGATTACCTCCAGCACAAACATATTGATATCTACCAGCGAGATACGATGCGATTAGAGAACACGATTCGAAGGAAAATCCAAATTGACTGCTCAATTTAAATACAAGCAAATTATGGTCAAGCCTTTCAAAAGCTTTCTCTAAATCAACAGAGAGAAGAACACATAAACCATGGTTACTCGTGACATGACGAATTGAATCAATAAGACCAACCAGGAGGGACGCGGTGTTTCTATCATGCCTAAAACCATATTGGGAGTCATGGAGGAGACAAGGAAAAGATATATAATCCAAAATTTTCTTTTTAATTATGTGCTCCGCCATCTTGGAAAGTATAGGCATTATTGATATGGGCCGAAAATCATTAATAGCATCAGACTTACGAATAGGGATTACTTTGGCTACTTTCCATAATGAAGGGAACACAGAAGTCATAATTATAGTATTAATTATGTGAAGAGAATAGGGTTACCAACTACCGGCAACATTATTTTAAGAAACTTTAGTGTTAGACCATCTGAGCCAACTGCATTAGATTTTATCAAAGAAAACGAATCAAACATCTCCCCAAGTCCAACAGTTCGAAAAGAATATTCACCAAAGGAGCTGGAAATGGGCGAAGCACTGCTGCTACCTCTCTGGAAAGAGGCAAATAATGAATTCAGTTGATCAACATCAACATCGATAACGTCCTTATTTTTACCAATACCATATGTATTTAAAAGGGACCATATCTCTTTAGGAGTTTTTCCATTGAACATCTTATGATGAAAAGAGGCTTTGATCCACCTTATAACCCGCTTCGCCTTATTGCGACTTCTGCAATATCTACGCCAGTTCGCATCACTTGGACTATGTATATATGCCCTCCAGGACAAATCCCTAAGCGAAAGCAAATATTTGATTTCAGGCGACTTGAACCAATCATCTTTACGACCATTCATACATAGCCTCCTGCGCACAGGAAAAGAGTTATGCACCCCATATAAATTCATGTACAAAACACTTAATTGCTGGTCCACATTATTCGTATTATAAAGACCGGAAAAATCACAGTTTTGCAAAGCACTTTCCAATGTCTCAGTCGTCACCGCAGAGTAGTCAGTGTACTCATAATACTGGGGAACAACATTGAAAACAATGTCCAACGAGACAAATATAAATGAATGATGCGATATTCCTGGACACTGGAATTGGCTGGAAAAACGTACCAAATTAGGCATCGACATTAAAAAATAATCAATTAAAGAAAATGATTTATGGAAAAGATCATAGTGAGTTGGTACGGAATTATGAACTACAGAAAGATTCATATTACTACATATTGATCTAACGCTAAACGATTTACGAAGATCGTATAGATTGTTATTGAAATCACCCATCAAAATAACATTCCCGTACCTAACTATTAAGTCTGACAGATCTGTCTCTAAAGCACTGAAATCACCATGAGGGAGGTAAACAGTACCAACTAGGAACTTATTTCCATTGAAATTAACCTTAACAGCAATAGCTTCAACAATACCTTCATGTTCACTAGCGAAAACTAGTGTGTGCTTAATATGCTTCGCTATATACAAAGCCACACCACCACCTCTACCACCAGAACGATCATTTCTATAGCAAGAGTATCCCGGCATGTCAGCAATGTTGTAAGCCATATGTGGCTTAAGCCAGGTCTCACTTACACCAACGACATCCAAATAGTTCCCCTCCAAAATACTTCTAATCTCATTAATTTTACCCGTAGAACTGCCAATTGCAAAACTTTGACAGTTGAAATGCCCAACGTTAAAGTTATTGCCCCTATTGCTCAAATGAGAGCACAAAAAACTGTTATCGTTAACAATATCCATAAAAAGCTCATAACAGATTCGAAGGAAAATTGTAAATAAAAAAAATAAACAGAAATATCAATGTATCTATGATCAAATTATCACAAACCATACTTACTGCTTACATATTTAAAACTACTCAAAATAACACACATTGTGTGTAATAATACAAACAAACAAGAAGTTCAGTTATGAATCAAAACATATACATATATATAAGCAGTAAATATAACACATATGCATAACTACTACGTATTGGCGTCGACGTTATCCAATAGTTCAGCACAACCTACAACATCCAAGTTCACCGAAGATCCATCAGCCTTTACAACTTCCACAATAGGCTTGTCACCATTAATAAGCTTAAAGCTTTTTATAACATAGCTCTGCCGTAGCTTCTTACAAAGAAAAATCAGCTTGGAACTCGTGGCATTAAAATAGTCATTTAGGTAAGCACGGGATTGCACATCCACTTCCATGATGTCCGACAATATTATGGGGCTGCACTTGTGGTATTTAGACATTAAAAGGTCGCGAACATAAACCGAATTAAATTTAATCAATACAGATTTCCCACTTAGGAAATAACAGCAATGCTGAATGTCTAGTGGATTTAACTGAATTCCACATTTGGCTGCTATTTTAAAGAACGGTTCCCTCAAATCCTTTATTCCATTCGGGAGCCCGTTGACGACGATATTAGCCCTATTCAATCGCCTCTGGAGTATATCAGAATGTTTCTGCATATCACGTAGCTGACTAGTAAAATTTTCTTCTAAGTGCTTCATAACATCATAGCAATTACTCAATTCAAGTTCAATCTTTTGAACTTTACTGTTTACTTCAGTTCGCAAAGTTTCAATAAATTTGATCATTTTATCTTCAAAAGCTTTAACTTGAGCTTGCAACTCCACTCTGTGCTTTTCTTGTTGCTGCTGAAGGGAAACATTGAGCTCAGAGCAACATCTTGCAAGTTCACTGCTCAAATCAGTCGAGTTATCATTGCAGCTTGCTGATTTATTCTTAGATTGCACATCTTTATCAATGTTAGCAGCTTTCGGTGTAGCTTTAAAACAGAGCACTTATATAAGAAATTTTTATTTCTATAGAGGAATATGTGCTGTTCTTTTGTAATATTTAGGCAGCTTGTATGATAAAAATCGTCACAGACACAGCATCCTATGCTATTTCCTGTAACCGCTGCTTGGCATTTAGGGCATTCATAAACTTTCCTCTTAGGCGGCATAATAACAGATTCAACATATACAGATCTGGGGAGCACCAAAATGATCAACGTACAAAGCGCAATAACCAATAATAGCCAAACGGAAACAAATCACCAATAAAACCACACAAGCGCATTAACGGCTCTATATGTATATATATAGACGTTGAAAAACAATTGAAATTAGTATATTTTTCTTCTTCACACCAAACGCAATTGTTTTAGCAAACATCAATAAATGAAGCAAAACAGCAATTATCCTCCAAAACTCCAAGTAATCGATGATCAGCATATTGTACCCATGTAAAATAATTATATGTGCAAACTAATATTGTGATATTTATTATCGAAAACAAAATATATTTCCAATATTATTTTTACATTGTAGTTAGTGCTTACGATTGCTTTTAAAATATAAAAGAAAATTGCGTTCTTTTTAATTTCGTATTAGAGAAAAGTAATTTATAAAAACATTTTCATAGAAAATAATTATATGTGCAATTACGAAAATTTTTAAAAAATTCAAAATAATGAACAAAATTGTTGTACATTTAACATGATATTGTATTGTCCTTGTGGATTAGGACTTGTTGTAGCCTTCGTCTCATAGAACCGACTAGGTTTCTTAAGGTGTTAGTGGTGATATACTCCCATTCCGCCAATAATGCACATTTCAATTATTTCAGCGTCGTGCACTCCTTTGACTTCGCGAAAACTTTGGCGGATAGTATGCCCCGAAGGTCTTCAATGGATTTGTGGCCATGAGTTATAACTGGCCACTCCAATAACCGTACATTTCGTGCCTTTAAAAACTCCTTTGTAGGTCCAACAGGGTGATTCGGGGCAATATCCTGCTGGAAAGTCCAATTTTATCCGTACAGTTCTCCAGCAAAATCTATTAAGTTGTTCTCTAACAACTAAATTTATGTTTCGGCACTCATTTTTGTCGGAACAAAACTTAAAGTAGACTTTCGTCGATGTTACGTGTTCCCTTTATGACGTGACAGACGCGAATGTTTTATATTTCTCATATAATTATTTTTTATTGGTTTGTAAATTAAAGTCGAATGTCTCAACTAACGGGATTACAAATCAAATCGAATTAAGGTATAACCACTAAGCACAAAGTGAGAGGACATAAGCAATATGTAGAAAAAAATTAAATTTAATACCGTTAGAATATATTTGAGAATTGGGAAGTTTTCGAGGAGGATATCTTATGTTATGCGCTGCATTCAGAGCTGGACGAAAGCCTAATTTAAGTTTTGTTTCGACAAAAATGAGTGCCGAAACATAAATTTAGTTGTTAGAGAACAACTTAATAGATTTTTCTGGAGAACTGTACGGATAAAATTGGACTTTCCAGCAGGATATTGCCCCGAATCACCCTGTTGGACCTACAAAGGAGTTTTTAAAGGCACGAAATGTACGGTTATTGGAGTGGCCAGTTATAACTCATGGCCACAAATCCATTGAAGACCTTCGGGGCATACTATCCGCCAAAGTTTTCGCGAAGTCAAAGGAGTGCACGACGCTGAAATAATTGAAATGTACATTATTGGCGGAATGGGAGTATATCACCACTAACACCTTAAGAAACCTAGTCGGTTCTATGAGACGAAGGCTACAACAAGTCCTAATCCACAAGGACAATACAATATCATGTTAAATGTACAACAATTTTGTTCATTATTTTGAATTTTTTAAAAATTTTCGTAATTGCACATATAATTATTTTCTATGAAAATGTTTTTATAAATTACTTTTCTCTAATACGAAATTAAAAAGAACGCAATTTTCTTTTATATTTTAAAAGCAATCGTAAGCACTAACTACAATGTAAAAATAATATTGGAAATATATTTTGTTTTCGACGATAAATATCACAACATTAGTTTGCACATATAATTATTTTACGTAGGTATTTACATAAAACGCATGGTTTATATTTATTAAACTACTCTAATTATGCTGTTAATAAATTATTTAACAATTTTCCCGCGAGTTAACTTCTTTTAGTTGTTTGACATTTCAGGGTTGCCAACGTACCCCACACTCCAACAGTAATCGTAATGCCGAATTTCAGGATTCCAAATGTATCCGATCACATAAATTAAAATTTGGTATCATTTAGTACTTATCGTACCCATAATTAAAAAAATTCAAAAACTTCATCAATCCTACTTACCAACAGTAATCCTTATTCCGAATCCCGGGATTCCAGCTATATCCGTTCACCCAAATCCAAATTGTACCAGATTTGGTACCATTTAGTACTTTTCGTACACATAAGTACAAATTTTAAAACTACTTCAGTGCTATGTTCAAATTTACTTACTTACTTAGCTGGCCCATTACAGAACATTTGTTCTATAGGCCGAACTAAGAAAAGATCTCCAATTCTCTCTATTTGTTGCTTCGCTTTCTGGAATACCGCGCCTTTTCATCTCATGATCCACTTGTTTGCGCCATCTATTCTTTGGCCTGCCAATTCTGCATGCACCGCCAAGCGGTCCGAGTTTATACACCTTTTTAGCGGAGTCATCATCGCTCATTCTTATGATATGGCCTAGCCAACGCAATCGCTGCATCTCGATACGTTTAACTATACTGATGTCGTTGTACAGCAGATACAGCTCGTGGTTCATGCGACGTCGATATTCACCGTCAACGCAGATTGGTCCGTAGATCTTTCGAAGAATTTTTCTCTCAAACACACCAAGCACTGCCATGTCTGCTTGCGCAAGTACCCAGGCTTCGGAGCCATACATCAGCACGGGTAGTATCAGTGTTTTGTAGAGCGTTATTTTTGTTTGACGAGATGTGGCTTTGTTTTTAAACTGCTTACTTAAACCAAAGTAGCATCTGTTGGGCAATACAATTCTTCTTTTTATTTCACAACTGATGTCGTTTTTTGTGTTTACGGAGGTGCCGAGGTAGACGAAGTCTTTTACTACCTCAATATTATAGGAACCAACCTCCACAGTCGGTCCGAGCTCAATGGACGCATTGCGCGTCGACACCATCAACTTGGTCTTCTCACCGTTTACCGCCAGACCCACTTTAGCAGATTCTCCTTCGACCTTTATAAAGGTATCAGTTACTTCTTTTACTGATCGGCTCATGACGTCTATATCATCAGCATAAGCAAGTAACATGTGACTATTGGTGTAGATTGTGCCACTTCTTTTGACGTTTGCCTCTCGAATAACCTTTTCTAGCAGGATGTTGAAGAGGTCACACGAAAGGCTGTCTCCTTGTCTGAAACCTCTTTTGGTACCAAACTCTTCGGAGAGGTTCTTTCCTATTTTAACTGAGGACCTCGTGTCAGTTAAAGTCATTTTACAAAGCCGGATGAGCTTTGCGGGAATACCAAATTCAGACATGGCTTGGAATACCTTTGAACGCAGCGGGCTGTCGAAGGCTGCTTTATAATCGACAAAAAGTTGGTAGGTGTCGATCTGCATCTCTTGGGTCTTCTCCAGGATTTGCCGCAGGGTAAATATCTGGTCAATGGTGGACTTGCCAGGTCTAAAGCCGCATTGGTATGGTCCAATTATCTCGTTGACCATAGGCTTTAGTCGTTCGCACAATATCCCTGACACGATCTTTTAGGCAATAGGTAGTAGACTTATGCCCCTATAGTTAGAGCATACAGTCTTATCTCCCTTCTTGTGGACGGGGCACAGGATACTCAGGTTCCAATCGTCGGGTACTCGTTCTTCCTGCCAGATGGTGCTAACTAGCTGATGAATACACCTTATCAGCGTGTCGCCTCCGGTTTTGAACAGCTCGGCTGGTAAGCCATCGGCCCCTGCTGCCTTATTATTCTTCAGCCGATTTATTGCTGTCTTTACCTCATCTTGGCTGGGCGGTATACATTCAATACCATCTTCTGGGATTGGGACTGTGGTATCTTCGTCGACAGATTTGAAAAATGTTCTTTCCATATCCTGAGTACACTATCTGTATCAGTTACCAAATTACCTTGCTGGTCTCTACAGGAGGATGTGCCTGTACCAAAGCCATCAGTTTGATGCTTGACTCTTTTGTAGAATTTTCGGACTTCATTCTGGCTCCTGTACATCTCGATTTTTTCACACTCCCGCTTTTCCATCTCTCTCTTTTTCCTGCGGAAAAGACGTTTCTCCTCTCTCCTTTTCTCCCTGTATCTCTCTCGTGCGCTACGCGTTGCTACGGATTGTAAAGTAGACTTATATGCCGCATTTTTCTCTTCGGTGGCAGCACGACACTCCTCATCATACCATGAATTCCTTGGTGGAGGTCTCTGGTATCCAAGTATGGATTTTGCGGCTGTTTGCATGGAGTGGGCAATACTTTGCCATTGCGCTGATATGTTATCGGGATGAGGAGTGCTTTAATTAAGCAATTGGGCTAGTTGAGTGGAATATGCTATCTGTTGTGATTGCAGCTTACCGATGTCTAACTTTCGTGTTGTGTCTGTTCGTACTTTGTTTGCTACGTTTAAGCGGGTGCGTACCTTTGCTGCAACAAGGTAGTGGTCCGAATCAATGTTTGCGCCTCGGAACGATCGTACATCCAACACGCTCGATGAATGTCTTCCATCTATCACAACATGATCAATTTGGTTTCTTGTTTTCTGATCTGGAGACAGCCAGGTGCCCTTATGAATATCGAGATGATTAAATCTGGTACTGCTAACTACCATGTTTTTTGCAGCTGCAAAGTCTATCAGCCTCATACCATTGTCAGATGTTTCACTGTGGAGACTGAATTTCCCGACTGTTGGGCCATAGATATTCTCCTTTCCAATTTTGGCATTAAAATCGCCTAGAATGATTTTAATGTCATGGGCAGGGCAACGGTCATATGTTCCTTCTAAGCGCTCGTAAAACATATGTTTGGTCTGTTCGTCCTTTTCTTCAGTGGGAGCATGAGCGCAAATAAAGCTGATGTTAAAGAATTTAGCTTATATTCGAATTGCAGCAAGTCTTTCATTCACTGGGGTGAAGCTGGATACCAGATGTTTTAGTCTCCGACTAACTACGAATCCACAACCAAACTCATGCTTTACGTCATGGCAGCTATAATACAGTGCGTCAGCTTTAGGTGTTGTTGTGACGCCTTTCCCAATCCATCGTATTTCCTGTATGGCAGTAATATCGGCCTTGTACTTTTCAAGTACGTCTGCCAATGCGAAGACTGCACCTTCTCTATAAAGAGTGCGAACATTGCAGGTGCAGATTCGCAGATCATGGTCCTTAAAACGTTTGCGGGGTTCGTCAACTTTAGAGGGGGTTGTTTTTCTTTTCTTTCGTTTTTTCATAGTATGCTGTTTTTTCTAGGGGAGGGTTACTAACCCGACGCCCAAACCCAAGTTTTTAACGTTCTTATGGGAGAACGCGCGGTACATGTTAGCTCACTACCTTTAACGGGTGTTAAAGGCAGTTCCCCTGGTGACACCACGGGGAGGTCAGTGTCCACTTGAGATGAAAGAGGGATCAAGATAAATCCTGGGCTTTGCCATGTTAAAACCGGTCAGGACCGTTGCTTGGTATCTTCCATCCCCTACGTCACCCTGTTCAAACAATAAGCTTAATTCCGAATTTCAGAATTCCAGATACATCCGATAACTCAAATCCAAATTTGGTACCATTTAGTACTATTCGTATCCAAAGTACGAATTTCCAAACCTACCTCTATCAACACTCCAACAGCAATTTTAATTCCGAATTTCACGATTACAAATGTATCCCATCATTGAAATCTAAATTGTACCAAATTTAGTACGATTTAGTACTTTTCCTACCCATAACTAAAAATTTCCAAAACTTTATCAATCCTACACTCCAATAGTACTCCTTATTCCAAATCACGGAATTTCAGCTATATCCGTTCACCCAAATCCAAATTGTACCAAATTTGTTACTATTCGTACCCAAGAGTACGAATATCCACAACTACCTCAATCCTACACGCCAACAGTAATCTTAATTCCAAATTTCAGAATTACAGCTGCATGAGATTACCGTAATCCAAATTGTACCAAATTTAGTACCATTTAGTACTTTTTGTTCCCAGTACGAATTTCCAAAAGTATCCCAATCCCACACTACAATAGTAATCTTAATTCCAAATTTCACTATTCCAGCTCTCTCCGATCACTTAAATTCATATTGTACCAAATTTGGTACCATTTAGTACTTTTCGTACCCAAATGTACGAACTTCCAAAATACCTCTATCCTACACCCCTGTAATCTTAATTCTAAATTTCAGGATTCCAGCTCCATCCCTTCCCCCAAATCCAAAGTGTACCTTATTTGGTACTATTTAGTACCTTTCGTACCCATATGTACGAATTTCGAAAACTACCTCCATATCTCAAACCTACGCTCCAACAGTAATAGTAATTCCAAATTTCAGAATTCCAACTTTATCGGTTCGCCCAAATTGAAATTGTACCAAATTTAGTACCATTTAGTACTATTCGTACACATGGGTACACATTTTCAAAACCACCTCCTTATATCAACTCATCTTCTAAACCTTGATTTTCATTCCAAATTTCAAGATTGGTACTAAATTTAGTAACTTTTAGTACTTTTCGTACACTTATAGTTCGAATTTCCAAAAACCATTTGGTACACTTTCTAACTCTCCATCAGTGAACCTCATTCCAAATTTCAGAATTCTAGCTCTTCGCGTTTGCCTAATACAAAGGGTACCATATTTAGTACATTTTAGTACAGTTCTAGTTCGAATTTCCAAAAATCCAGCCTTATCTGACACCTTCGGACCAAGAGTGACCCTCACCCAAAATTTCAAGATTCTAGCTTTAGCCGTTTAGTCTGGGCGTTGATTATCAGTCAGTCAGTCAGTGAGTCATCATTACTGACCTCTTTTATAAGTATAGATTAAAATAGATTCTAATTTGCAATATCATTTAAGTTACTTCAATTGTATCTTTTTTAATTGTGTCGACGTATTTAGGTTTCGGTTCTATCAGAAAGTTAAACGATTGATGTGAATATGTAATATGCAAGGACAATTTTGAAATTACTGAAAATTGCTTGTTTATTCACAATTATGAATTTTAACAACTAGAACGGCAACCAGCTGTTTTTTTGGTGCTGTATCTATATTGTGACATATTTGTTTTTATCTAACCAATAAAAATTATAAAATTTTTGGGGTGAAATTGCATTTTTTATTTTGGGTTAAAATTTCATAAGGCAAAATTACCCCAAATTTGGGGCACATTTTTATTGCTGGAGCAATATTGCATTATTTTGGTGTACATTATACAGTTTCTCCCCAAATTTGAGACAGTGGGAGCCATTAATACTAGCAACGGTTTGGGTGGGTTCTTGTCCCCTAAACTCCAAATACTACAATCATTGCATAAACACTGCTCTGTTCCAGAACCTGCAAGAAGCTACTATTTTTTACTACGATAACAATTTTTCCTTTATGTTATCGGAAAAAATAGTCAAAAATAGTAGATTCTTGCAGTTCTTGCAGTAGATTCTATTGCATTATTTTGGTGTACATTATACAGTTTCTCCCCAAATTTGGGACCATATTTCATAATGATTTTTGGTCCACATTTCCTGGGCCATTTTTCGCGTGTAAAGTTCACTAACTTTCCGTTGAAGCCATGACTGTAGGAAAAGATGTTAAATTCCGTCAAGTTTATGTGCTTAGTAGAGACAGTGGGAGCCATTAATACTAGCAACGGTTTGGGTGGGTTCTTGTCCCCTAAACTCCAAATACTACAATCATTGCATAAACACTGCTCTGTTCCAGAACCTGCAAGAAGCTACTATTTTTTACTACGATAACAATTTTTCCTTTATGTTATCGGAAAAAATAGTCAAAAATAGTAGATTCTTGCAGTTCTGGAACAGACCACATATTTTTATTGTAGACTCCCACCGAATGAAAATTTAAGGTTACCTGATACTACTCTAATGGACCAATTCCAACCATAAAAAACAGTATGAATAATCTAAGAGAAAAATAGAATATTAATCACAATATCAGCTCACATAAAATGTAAGGTGGGTTTGATGTTTTAACCCCAAAGCCTGACACTGTTAATAAGATACCAAAAATAACTCTGTTAATTACAGTCCTACTCTACATTCCCCTGTAAGCAGCGTGACCGCTGAAAATTTTCAAAAAGTGGCACACTCTTTTCTTATTACTTAAGAACAGAATATAATATAAAAACTTTACATAAATAATTCGTATATAAGTAGTAATATACAATATATTAAAAAAATACATTAAATCACATTTTCTTTGAACTTCTAAGGGCTAATAACCTAAAAATAGTATTGAGTCCCTATTATTTTTTAAACAATTAGTTGTAAAATGTTGGGTACTTTCCGTCTAATAAGGAAGCCACACAACTACTTTTTTCAACTATACTAAGGCCCGTTATTATACCCTTTCTGTAGTTAAATGTTGGGCGTTATCGAACATATAACCCGTTTTTTTTCTTACAAGTTTAAAAGAAAATGTGCGTTCCTTTTAAAATTTAAAGTGCCACCGATAGTATGCTCCGAAAACAAATTAAAACTTCAGCAAATTCCAATCAACCAATCAGATTGAAGAAAACGTAATGCATACTGATTTTTGGATTGATTTTGTCATATTTTTACAAAATATAACATTTATTCTTAATGGAAGATGTAATAAAAAATCCCTGGTAATGCGAACTTTATTTCTTACGTTTCTTAAAGTAAGGGATAACAAACATGTACTTTAAATACAAGATAATATAATATATATATATATATATATATATATATATATATATATATATATATATATATATATATGGGGATTTCTGAGTGAAATCGGACACTATTCCAGGATGAGGTTTTTGATTTCCTTTATTTTTTGCTGTGGTGATGCTGCTGATTATCAAAACATTTTAGTATATTTTCAGATTTTTTTTGACTAACGGTTCCAGAGATATCGCGCCTTGAAAAAGTCAAATTCTGTATAAACTACATGCAAAGAACTACTCATAACTTCTTTAATATTGGTCCAATTTGAAAAAATATTTTTTTTACGTTTTGTTGTTTTATCAGCTATTAAATAAAAAATAGCAAAAAAAAATCACAGTGGGCTTGGATGCTATTTACAATCAATTTTTAAAGATGTTCGACCCCTTCGATTTTCTTTAAATTTTTTTGTATTAAACTACGTTCGATTACAAAAATTTTAAGTCCTATGTGGTAATGGGGTTCGGACGATTACTAGTTTTTCTGATTTTTTTTTAAATTTGTCAATTCAATTTTTCCTTTATACCTTTGTGCAAAATTAATTATTTTATTAAAAAATTAACAGTTTCATTTGTAAATATTTGTTCTGATTTTATATTTATGAATTTACCTCAAACATCTTAAAAACTGCGTCATTTTTCGATTTTGAAAATGCATCAGCGAAAATTCCATGAAAGCCCACTGTGCATTTTTTTCAATTTTTTTTTTATGATAAATATATAATGATAAATATGTACTCTTAGCTTCAAAAATACAGGAAATACAAATTTTTGATAAAGGTGTTAAGGAAAAATTGTATTGACAAATTTTAAAAAATTGAGAAGAAATACATAGTAATCTTTAGAACCCCATTACCAAATGGGACTTAAAATTTTTGTTATTGAACGTAGTTTAATACAAAAAATTTAAAGAAAATCGAAGGGGTTGAACATCTTTAAAAATTGATTGTAAATATTAAGTCGCGAAAATAGCATCTAAGCCCACTGTGCAAAATTTTTTGCTATTTTGACTTGCTATTTTAACTTGATAAAACAACAAAACGTACAAAAAAGATTTTTTTCAAATTGGACCAATATTAAAGAAGTTATGAGTATTTCTTTGCATGTAGTTTATAAAGAGTTTGACTTTTTCAAGGCGCGATATCTCTGAAACCGTTAGTCAAAAAAAAAAATCTGAAAATATACTAAAATAATTTGCTAATGAGCAGCATCACCACAGCAAAAAATAAAGGAAACCAAAAACTTCATCGTGAAAAAGTGTCCGATTTCACTCAGAAATCCGCATATATATATATATATATATATATATATATATATATATATATATATATATATATATATATATATATATATTTCCGAAAAGAAATAAGCAAAAAAGATAAAAAATAACGCCAAAATCGCAAAAATCAATTTATATATATATATATATATATATATATATATATATGATTTTATTTGAATTTCTTGAATATTTAAATATTTTTTTGAATTTTTCTTTACGATTTTGGAAATGTTATTTTGACCTGTAGTGTGCATCTTACAGTCCCTATAATCGGTTAAAAATATTTATTGAATTTTGCTTCTTTTCGGAAATAATTATTTTGTGTATATTTCTATGCATAAATCTAAAAGCCGTGTATTTTTCGATACACAGTGAGAATATTCGTTAATTTTTTTCTACACAAAGAAAAAATTATTTACAGTTTTTATTAGTTTTCGCTGATATTTTTGCCTGAACTGTAACAAAAAGTTTCTTAACCTTGTTTGTTGTTGCTTTTGTTAGTATTCGCTAACAAATAAAATAATTTTCCTGCACTTTTTCTTTCAGTCTTTCTTTCATCTATTGATCTGATTTGTGATTCAAAATGTCTCTATCTCCACTCGATTGTTTCTCAGAGCTTCTGATGCTATTGTTCGCATTTGAAACCTTCTTCAATTCTCTCCGAGATGAAGATTTGGATATTTATGTTCTAGAGGTTCAGTCTTCTGAAGCTAAATCGCTTTGGGATAAAGTGAAAGAGACGTATGACCGATGCCTTACTTCTATTAAATATTCGGGCGAGGTACAAGAAAACCTCGAATCAGCCCATAGTAAGTACAATGTTGTATTTAAGGCATATGTCAACGTCATTGCTACAGCTAATAGAAAGTAGGATCAGCTTCGTGCTTCGCAGAAGAGTTCCAATTCATCTTCACAACATAAAGTAAATAGCTTCCAGCAATCTCAACCAGTGTTTAAATTTGCTACTAGTTTTTCACAGCACAGCACAAGGTCTATGCTGGTGCTGTGAAAGTGACGCAGCATAGCACATAGCCACAGCATCGAAAATAAAAACGAGTGCTATTGCTATGCTGTTTTCAAAAACAAAATCGAAAACTGTTGCTGTGCTATGCTGCGAACATAAACGTAGCACAGCACAAGGTCTATGCTGTGCTTCTGAAATCTTCACAGCACATAGCATAGTCATCAAAATTAAAAACGAATGCTATTGCTATGCTGTGCTGTTTTCAAAAACAAAAACGAAAACTGTTGCTGTGCTGTGCTACGAACATAAAAGTAGCATAGCACATAGCATAGTCATGAAATCGAAAAACGATTGCTGTGCTCTGCTATGCTGTAAACATTTCTACATAGCATAGCATACCCAGCGAAAAGTTTGCCTCCAAAGAGGCAGTTAAATGATATGTACAAGTGATTTGGAAGTGCATCAAATTATGCATTTTCACTCATGATTTTTACAAGGGAGTGACCCCGGAAAGAGGCACTCCATTGCACCGCATTTTAACTGATCCTTTGGCATTGCATTTTAACTGAACCTTTGGCACTGCATTTTAACTGACCCTTTGGCATTGCATTTTAACTGACCCTTTGGGGTAGAATAGGAGGCAGTCCAGAGCACGTGTTTTGAATAACAAAATAAAATGCATTTATTATTTGTGTAAAACAAAAATATTAATAACTTTATTAAATTAACACAAATTATGAAAATTCTCTATTGAATTCAATCGCAAACATGTGTGCTTCCTTCGCCCTTCATTTAATCCAAGCTTAAGTACTTTTGCTTCATCTGCTAAATGGGTTTGATATTGTCTTCCCATCACCAGTTAAGATTTCGACATGTACTCCAACAGCACTCCATTGGGAAATTTTCTTCTTGTGAGTTACCGGAAAAATGTTCACAAATTAAATATTATTTAGTTTGTATTAACAAATGTTTGGAAATGCTAACACGATTATCTCTTTTGGAGATGTATTCCGCTGCCTGTAGAGATGTACAAACTGATTTATGTACATGTAGGGATCTCTAACAACTGCTAATAAAATGTAGTGAACGGAGTGCCTTTTTCACGACTCCGTTTGCACTGCATGCGGATGCTGTTAAAGTGTGAGGAAATGGAGTGCCTTTTTCAAGACTCCATTAAACTGCCTCCGGATGTTGTTAAAATGTGACGAATGGATGTGATTCTTTGGATTGCATCCAAATGCGGTTAAAATGTGAGGAATGGAGTGCCTTTTTCACGACTCCGTTTGAAGTGCATAAAAACATGCCGTGAAAGAACTAGTCTACATTGCACTACTTCCAATTTATTTTGCTGGGATAATTAATGTTAACCCAGCAAACTCACTAACCCCCATTATTATAAATTAGCCTTCTTTGGTTATAGTTTGGATTTTTCGATTTTTCAAAACGGGATCCTTCAATTTCAAGGAGAACTTTCTTGGCATTAACTTATAATGTGAAAATTATATTTTTAATGTCTTTAAATTCGTTTATTTTGCGTTTTCAAATACATTCAATAGTAAAAGAAAACTTATAATTATGGCCCTATGAGTTGTTCTGTGTTGTTTATTGCTTACAAGGTATATACATGGTCCTTTTTTTATCGGTTGGATAATAAATGTGGTCTATAGAGTGATTTTGTGCAAATTCCTGCCTATAAAATGGGGACCAATTTTAATTTTAATTTGTATTGGCAAATTTTCACAAAATCACTTTACAGATCACATTTATTGTCCAAGCAATGAAAACAGTTTACAAGTTGCTAAACAAGTAATCCCACAAACATTTTTGAAAATCGGGTCAGATTTTAATTTTGGCTATATAAAGTGCCCATGGAAACTTTGAGGTCCCAGTGGCACGTGTTAACATACTACGATTGAGCTCAAACTCTGACAATCTTAATTTTTAACATAACTAAAAGTTTTAGGAGTGTGCCGCATAAAAAATCCGACATCGATTTTTAAAACCACCCTAGTACATATATTAAAAAAGGTACAAGTGACAATAACATGCATTTAGAAACTCGAAATTCGCTTCCATAAGCCATGGACCACACTAACGAGAATTTTATTAAATTTCATGAAATTGGGCGTTTTTAGATCGAATTCTCCACTACAGCATTTTCACGATTTTACTCTACTGTGGAACTTGATCTAGAAACACAAAATGTTATTAAGTTGTTTAATGAAATTCATGCTAGTGTGGTTCCCGACTAAATAAATTAGTTTCAAGAAACTATTTTTACTATATTTTTATAATATTTTGTGTCAAATTTGTTATATTTTAGCGGTCTTTCGAAATGTTTTATATTTGTCCTAAGAACATTTTTAGAACGATCAATTATTCAATATTTTCTTTGAAATTTTGTTATCTATAACAACAATTACTTAGTTGCAGAACATACAGGAGTGTTTGGGCTTTAGTTGCAGAACATACAGGAATGTTTGGGCTTTTTGCAGTCGACCAATAATAATTGTCATGGGGTTTCTTTCCTTATTTCTTAAAATTTTCATTCAGGTAAAGAGACTCGTAACAATTTCACATAAGAGGTTTGTTTGGTCCTTTAAAAAATTATATACCAATTACTGTTTTGTCAATTAACAGACATAATAGTTCATTTTTTATATTTTCTAAAGACAAACTTGTTAATGGATGTTTTTATTTTAAAGAGTACATCTGTCGTCATAATGACTAAACAGTTTTTATTAAAATTTTCTGGGATAAATGGTTTATCTAATCCAAAATACGTTGTTAGATTAATTAATAAGAGTATACAAAAAACTAGTTTTTAAATGATGAATTTCAAAAAATAGTAAACGTATACAAATATTTATTGATATCGGTCTTTCTTTCATTTCTTTGTAAATTAACTTAAAACCAAATGTGTAAATTCGCACAATAACGTTGTTAGATTAATTAATAAGAGTATACAAAAAACTAGTTTTTAAATGATGAATTTCAAAAAATAGTAAACGTATACAAATATTTATTGATATCGCTCTTTCTTTCATTTCTTTGTAAATTAACTTAAAACCAAATGTGTAAATTCGCACAATAACATTTCACAAATCTACAGCAGTTCAAATACATTGTCGTAGCAACATATTTGTTCTGTTCCTTTACGTGCCTTAGGTTACCATTTCTTATAATTTTTAACCTGCAAAGGAACGCTTACTATAGAAAGGATACAATTTAAATGAGCATACCATTTTTACCATTTTTTGCCACTGTTACCATTTTATAAAGTAAGGGAACATACCAATTGATAGTACGTTTATATTTACGAAATCCAATCGCTTTCAACTTTACGTAAACTTCAATTGAAAACTCGTCTAAAATCCAGTGGATTTCATTTGACGTATAAGCAATGGAATTGACAAATCGAGTGGATTACGTAAATGTAAAAATACTATAACTTTTTCTTTGTCAGCAGATGTATAACAGTGGCATTTTACTCTCAAAAAATCTCTTTCATTGTTTTTCTACGAAGCACAGCTTCGTAGTCCGTTATTTTCAATTGCTATTTGTTTCAATCTTCGCAAGGGAGAAATATACAGTTTGTCAATAAAACGAATACATTTCTTGTATTAGTTGTCAAAAAATGGCAAATAAGTCGAGTTTTTTTGCAAAATATTGCTGGTGCACTTTTTTATAAATGAATTGTATGTGTGTTCCCCTACGTTTTTAATTGTAAACGTTGCAAAATGAGTTCAACAAACATATTTGTCCAAAACGTATGTTAATGTAAAAATAGAAGAAACGTCGAAAAAATACATACTTCTTTGCCATCAAACATTTTTCTGGGTTATGTTTGATGCTATGCTGTTGATTTTGTTCATAGAACAGTACAGCAATATTTTTCGTTTTTGTTTTCTTGAATGCGGCTGTTTACTATGCTGTTAAAATTTCTGCAGCACAGCATAGCATTCGCGTTTGATTTTGATGACTATGCTATGTGCTGTGAAGATTTCAGAAGCACAGCATAGACCATGTGCTGTGCTACTTTTAGGTTCGCAGCATAGCACAGCAACAGTTTTCGTTTTTATTTTGGATGACTATGCTATGCTATGTGAGTACAGGGGTAATGCCGGTTCCAGACCAGTAATTTGATACCTTTTTACCTCCTGTCTGTGTGTGTGTGTGTGAGAGAGTATGTGTGTGTGTGTGTGAGAGAGAGAGAGCAAGAGAGAGAGAGAGCGAGTGTAAACACGACATTAGGGTGTACCGGAAAAATATTGACTAAAAATATTAGGGTGTATCAAAAAAAAAAAAATTATCTTAAAAATATTAACCCACATTTTAAGTTGAACTGCTAAATATAACCTCCCAAATATTAGGCGAAACCAGGTTTTTCGTTTTGAACCACTGTGTGAGTGAGAATTTGAGAAAGACCCACATTTTTTCGATAATATAATCAAGAATACATACATATATATGTAAGCGTTTAAATATAAGCGAGGCAAAATATGAAACAATGTTGCATATTTTACCTCCTGTATGTGTGAAGCAAAATATGAAACAATGTTGCATATTTTACCTCTTGTATGTGTGAAGCAAAATATGAAACAATGTTGCAAATTTTACCTCTTGTATGTGTGAAGCAAAATATGAAACAATGTTGCAAATTTTACCTCTTGTATGTGTGAAGCAAAATATGAAACAAAGTTGCAAATTTTACCTCTTGTATGTGTGAAGCAAAATATGAAACAAAGTTGCATATTTTACCTCTTGTATGTGTGAAGCAAAATATGAAACAAAGTTGCAAATTTTACCTCTTGTATGTGTGAAGCAAAATATGAAACAATGTTGCATATTTTACCTCCTGTAATGTGCTACAGAGAGCGAGACCGAGATTTGAGGAGAGAACCACATTTAACCTGTATATGTGTGGAAAGGAGTCAGACCAAGAAGTTGAGAGAGAACCACATTTGATCGCTAATGTAAACAAAATACATTTCAATATATGTCTGTCCGTAAGCATGCCGAATCATGATCGTAATCAAAGTGGATTTTTCCGTCCGTCCGCCAGTCTCTCTGTGAGCATGTTCATTCATGTTCATAACTTAACATATGTATGCCCAATTAATTTCACAATATTGTGAAATTCATGTTTTAGCATAGTATAGTTTTCGTATAAAAAGCAAAAATTTGAAAATAAGATTCACAGTATAAAAGTTAAAGTACAAGTGAAGACATGGCGAGCGGAGATTTAATTACTTTCTTCAATTCCTTCAACATCAAATCAATAATTCCTTTGAAGGATATGGAGGACAACAAGGATTACATCATCACCGGAGCATTCAAGAGCAAAACAAAATATGGGGAGAGAATTGTATTGAGGATAAATTACTCTATTCTTTACTTGCCAACAAGATTTCTTTCACTAGGAGACGAACATGTGAAACAATTAGCTGGTGGAGGATATGCTATCACAAAATCTACCCTGAAAGATTCCAGCGGAGCAGATGTATATAAATTAGAGTTAAAACAATTGAAAATTCCAACATTATATTATCCACCGTATTAAACAAAAATAAAGAATTTTTATAAAATTTAAAGTTTCTGTGGTTTCTTATTTAAATTTGGGGGGATAGAGGTTTCAGTATGAAAATAGTATTTTAGTTAGAAAGATGTCTGCGCTTAATAGGGAAGACGAGCGTTTAAAAACCTTCAATGGTTGGCCATTACCGTATCCAGATACAAAGACGATGGCTGCAGTTGGATTTTATTATATTGGTATAGGAGATTTGACCAGATGTTATTTTTGTGAATTAGTTATTCATCAATGGGAAGAAGCTGACTGTCCTGTTGCAGAGCATTTACGAATGTCATACAGCTGCCCGCTAATGAGAAGACTTTATACAAACAATATTCCCATCAATCAAGATATTTTAGATGATATCCTCCCTGAAATTGGTCTAGATGTTTGCGGCACCAGAGAGTTTTAAACAATATTAGTATTATTGTTCACATTCATTGCTTGCACTTCTATGAATAAAATTTGAGAAAAATTAAAACACTCAAATCTTTGTTGTTTTATTTATAATCTTTATTTTATGTTTTGGTTTTTACAATCCATCTTGTATTATATCACGAATATAATACCATTTCTGTTCAATGAAAACAAATATCTTAAATACATTATTAACAGCACAATTATACTTAGAATCTAAATGAATTGGACAGTTGGTGAAATAATCTTGACGAGTTCTAAGATTCATATTACTTTCTAAATTAACAATATTAGTTTGAAGATAGTTTTCCAAAAAGCATTTCTTTTCTTTCCCATTTACAAAAACGTATTGATAGTTGTTTAATGGTGAGAGAACATCCTCGATATCATTGTAGCAGATTTCTCCATCGGTCCAGTCTAATCCATTCACATGTGCTTTGGTGTAGTTGATTGTTCTGAGTGCTTCTCCATCAAGCTCCTTTGCACTATAAGGTGGTCGAAACAAAAAATGATTCGGAATAACAGAAGTTCCACACATAAATGATAGCTCCTTCATGAAAATGGTTTTATCATTTCCATGAAAATATTGAAAGTCGGCAAATGCGACATCCGATCTTTGGATTAGGTACGACATCTTGGATAAGTTGTATTAGACTGTAGTGAGTAATTTTGTTGTTGGTGTATTTTATTTATAAAATCTTGCTCATTTGCAACAAAAATTTTAAGCAAAGATGACCACAGTTGTATGTATTGAAACGTTGATCTCGTTTATAATTATATGTTGTAGCTGATCCCAAGTAACGCAAAATTTCAGCTGGTGGTTGAAGGTTCCCAAAACTATCGTAATAGTCGATGATGTTATTATTCTTATAATATGCCACCCAATGTGTGCCAGGCCCACTGTCAATATCCAAATTTACGACAACACATTCGATTCGATAAGGCTTTTTAGGTAGTTTATCTCGCATATAAACACCTCTAAAGTGAGGTATGTATTTTTTCCAAAGGTATTTATATGTGTATCGGCAAGTGGACCTTTGGGCAGCTGTTTTATTAGTTTTTTGGCGTTTCATTTTCATCAACATAAATTCCATAGCCTTTTTTGTATGGTTTGAGATAGAGACCTTTACCCATAGCTATAGCTTCTATGGTTTTGTTGTGTCTGGTTTGCTCTTGCAACTCTTCTTTGGCTTTTTTAGCATTCAAAACTGCATTGGTTTTCGCTGAACTGCCCGAAGCTAATGCACCCAACGCTCCCAACCCAGTTAGAATAGGTATGAGAGGAAGAAATCCTCCCCTTTTTGGTACCCTTATTACTCTTGGTATGACCACCTTTGACTTTTTTCCTCGGAATGTCTTTTGTATTTCTTTCCTTGCTATTTTGATGGCAGCATTAATATCAGTTGGTTTAACGCTTTTAAGGGAATCTGTTGCATTCTTTATAGCATTTTTAAATATTTGTTGACCAAGTATTTGTTTGGGTTTCTTATTACCCATCCCCAAGCCAAGCTTAGTCTTAGCCTTCATTATATTAGTTACAAGATATGCGTTTATTTTTTTCTCCAATGCTACTATCCTTTGATTTTACTCGTTCCCAAGCTCGTTCAGTTAGTTCACGATCAGCAATATGTCGTTGTTCAATATCTTTGTTCTGTGAATAAGCAATATCGTGTTTTCTACAAGCAGCATCCAGTGGATTAACACATTGATCTCCTCTTTGTATACGTTTTCTTAGCTTTGTACCTGGACCACAAAATTGATAACCTGGTAGATGAAGTTCGACTGGAAGAGAGTTGATCAACTTATTTACAAGTCCTCCTCCTTTAACGGCTTTCTTTCTAATAAATCGATTTGCGTTGTAAACAATCATTTTATACTTTTTCACACGTGCTAAACAAAATATGTAAATCGATTATATATATTATAAATAGTCATGTGTTCTTATACTAATCATTAGTTGTAAACATGAGATTAGTTGAGCAACAAGCTAAAATTACAGTACGAAATGGGGACTTTATACAAAAGAAAACCCCTCGACATAGTACTTTGTTACCCAATACTATACGAGCATTAATAGTGGGTCCATCAAACTGTGGAAAGATTGAAAGCCCAAATGGATTAAAATTTGAAAATGTTTACATTTATTCAAAATCGCTATATCAACCGACATATGAGTACCTAAAGAAACTGATTTCCTCTGTAAAAGGGTTGGGATTGTTTACATTCACCAATAATGATGATGTTATACAACCAGATGAAATAAAACCAAACTCAATCATGATTTTTGACGATGTAGCGTGTGATAAACAGAACAATATTAAAAACTACTTTAGTATGGGACGACATAAGAATGTTGACTCATTTTACTTATGTCAAACATACACCCGTATCCCAAAGCATTTATTGCGTGATAATGCCAATATGATAATCATGTTTAAACAAGACGATCTGAATTTAAGACACATATACAACGATAATGTGGGGTGCGACATGAGTTTTGATATCTTCAAAGACATGTGTCATGAATGCTGGAAAGAAAAGTATGGATTTCTGACGATTTCTAAAGATGATGAAATTAATGCTATGAGATATAGAAAAGGCTTTCATACATTTATTCAACCATAATATTATTTAAAAGATGTTATATAGTATATTTACATTAGTACACCTGCAACCATGGAGGAAGCAATGTTGAAACGACTTGTAAAGTCCAAAAATGTTTTGAAAAGAAAATTTCAAAGCATTAAAATGGGCGAAGATGCTAAAACTACTGAATTGACAAATACTTTTAAACCATTAACAGAACCCATAAACAAACTACTAAAGCTTTCAACTGAGAATGCAAGCAAAATGATTGCACCCAAGAAGGAGAATATGGATTCATATAGAGAATCTTTTGTAGCGAGTACACCCTTTAAAAAATATAAGCCAGAGATCAAGCTAGAGTCAAGTATATTGGAGGGGAAAGAGGATAAAGGAGATTATTCTCAAAATTGTGATACTTACAACACCTCGAAAGATGACACATTTTATTCAGAAAATGAGGATGATGAAGACGATCCTATTAGTCTAACACTCTTGAAGAAAAATAAAAAACTAGATACAGTATATGGACCGCATAAAGATGAAAATGGTGAATGGATGTTTGGAGATAAACAACTAAAAATCAGCGATGAAAAGATTACAATTGGAAATAAAAATTGGGCATTTACACCAGGACTGTTTGAACTCTTATTTTATCAAAACCCCAAAAAATATGATCCTACAGAACTCGACATATATAAAACAATCTTGTTGGACTCAAATGCATTTAAAATTAACTATGACCCTAATGGTAGAATCAAGGGGAACAAAGGACAAAAATATAAGCGGATAATTAAAAAGTTAATGGGGGATACTCACAGTGGCAAAGGCTTAATGACACTAAATCCAAGTAAACCCAACTATATATACTGGGACGATCCCAACGAAGGTTCCCAAAACTATCGTAATAGTCGATGATGTTATTATTCTTATAATATGCCACCCAATGTGTGCCAGGCCCACTGTCAATATCCAAATTTACGACAACACATTCGATTCGATAAGGCTTTTTAGGTAGTTTATCTCGCATATAAACACCTCTAAAGTGAGGTATGTATTTTTTCCAAAGGTATTTATATGTGTATCGGCAAGTGGACCTTTGGGCAGCTGTTTTATTAGTTTTTTGGCGTTTCATTTTCATCAACATAAATTCCATAGCCTTTTTTGTATGGTTTGAGATAGAGACCTTTACCCATAGCTATAGCTTCTATGGTTTTGTTGTGTCTGGTTTGCTCTTGCAACTCTTCTTTGGCTTTTTTAGCATTCAAAACTGCATTGGTTTTCGCTGAACTGCCCGAAGCTAATGCACCCAACGCTCCCAACCCAGTTAGAATAGGTATGAGAGGAAGAAATCCTCCCCTTTTGGGTACCCTTATTACTCTTGGTATGACCACCTTTGACTTTTTTCCTCGGAATGTCTTTTGTATTTCTTTCCTTGCTATTTTGATGGCAGCATTAATATCAGTTGGTTTAACGCTTTTAAGGGAATCTGTTGCATTCTTTATAGCATTTTTAAATATTTGTTGACCAAGTATTTGTTTGGGTTTCTTATTACCCATCCCCAAGCCAAGCTTAGTCTTAGCCTTCATTATATTAGTTACAAGATATGCGTTTATTTTTTTCTCCAATGCTACTATCCTTTGATTTTACTCGTTCCCAAGCTCGTTCAGTTAGTTCACGATCAGCAATATGTCGTTGTTCAATATCTTTGTTCTGTGAATAAGCAATATCGTGTTTTCTACAAGCAGCATCCAGTGGATTAACACATTGATCTCCTCTTTGTATACGTTTTCTTAGCTTTGTACCTGGACCACAAAATTGATAACCTGGTAGATGAAGTTCGACTGGAAGAGAGTTGATCAACTTATTTACAAGTCCTCCTCCTTTAACGGTTTTCTTTCTAATAAATCGATTTGCGTTGTAAACAATCATTTTATACTTTTTCACACGTGCTAAACAAAATATGTAAATCGATTATATATATTATAAATAGTCATGTGTTCTTATACTAATCATTAGTTGTAAACATGAGATTAGTTGAGCAACAAGCTAAAATTACAGTACGAAATGGGGACTTTATACAAAAGAAAACCCCTCGACATAGTACTTTGTTACCCAATACTATACGAGCATTAATAGTGGGTCCATCAAACTGTGGGAAGATTGAAAGCCCAAATGGATTAAAATTTGAAAATGTTTACATTTATTCAAAATCGCTATATCAACCGACATATGAGTACCTAAAGAAACTGATTTCCTCTGTAAAAGGGATGGGATTGTTTACATTCACCAATAATGATGATGTTATACAACCAGATGAAATAAAACCAAACTCAATCATGATTTTTGACGATGTAGCGTGTGATAAACAGAACAATATTAAAAACTACTTTAGTATGGGACGACATAAGAATGTTGACTCATTTTACTTATGTCAAACATACACCCGTATCCCAAAGCATTTATTGCGTGATAATGCCAATATGATAATCATGTTTAAACAAGACGATCTGAATTTAAGACACATATACAACGATAATGTGGGGTGCGACATGAGTTTTGATATCTTCAAAGACATGTGTCATGAATGCTGGAAAGAAAAGTATGGATTTCTGACGATTTCTAAAGATGATGAAATTAATGCTATGAGATATAGAAAAGGCTTTCATACATTTATTCAACCATAATATTATTTAAAAGATGTTATATAGTATATTTACATTAGTACACCTGCAACCATGGAGGAAGCAATGTTGAAACGACTTGTAAAGTCCAAAAATGTTTTGAAAAGAAAATTTCAAAGCATTAAAATGGGCGAAGATGCTAAAACTACTGAATTGACAAATACTTTTAAACCATTAACAGAACCCATAAACAAACTACTAAAGCTTTCAACTGAGAATGCAAGCAAAATGATTGCACCCAAGAAGGAGAATATGGATTCATATAGAGAATCTTTTGTAGCGAGTACACCCTTTAAAAAATATAAGCCAGAGATCAAGCTAGAGTCAAGTATATTGGAGGGGAAAGAGGATAAAGGAGATTATTCTCAAAATTGTGATACTTACAACACCTCGAAAGATGACACATTTTATTCAGAAAATGAGGATGATGAAGACGATCCTATTAGTCTAACACTCTTGAAGAAAAATAAAAAACTAGATACAGTATATGGACCGCATAAAGATGAAAATGGTGAATGGATGTTTGGAGATAAACAACTAAAAATCAGCGATGAAAAGATTACAATTGGAAATAAAAATTGGGCATTTACACCAGGACTGTTTGAACTCTTATTTTATCAAAACCCCAAAAAATATGATCCTACAGAACTCGACATATATAAAACAATCTTGTTGGACTCAAATGCATTTAAAATAAACTATGACCCTAATGGTAGAATCAAGGGGAACAAAGGACAAAAATATAAGCGGATAATTAAAAAGTTAATGGGGGGATACTCACAGTGGCAAAGGCTTAATGACACTAAATCCAAGTAAACCCAACTATATATACTGGGACGATCCCAACGAGTTGGTAGAACGATTAAAGCTAATGAGATTGTTGCGATTATCGAAGAACTGCGAGAAGGCAACATAATCTATTAAGTAAGCTTTAAAGGAAACAAACAACCTATGACTGTTGACAAGTTTGGTCATCATTATAATCCAAAAACCCACTCAATAGAAGTAAGAGAAAATGTTTCGAGAATACTGGGAATTAATATTGACGAAGATAACAACCTTGACGTGCAAAATAAAAAAGTAGGAACGTTGCACCCCCAACAGAAGGAACGGATGCGGTCAACCAAGCATACATACATTCACAAATCAAGCACATACAAGAAGTATTAAACCAAAATATCATTCAGGAGTGTACTCAACTAAGAGAAGAAATATCCCATCTCAAACAATCACATAAGGAAATTTTTAAAGTCTTATCTCAACCCCCATTCAACTCAATTGCTCTAATATATCCCCCAAAACTTGAATAATGGAAAAGCGAGGATTGGTGAACGAACTCCACTCTCAAGCACGAAGAAATTTTAAAAGACGAAGGGTTATTACAAAGGGGATCGATGATCTTTGGCAAGCTGATTTAGTTGAAATGGGCAACTATTCCAAAACAAACAGGGGATATAGATTTATGCTTACTGTTATCGACACCTTTTCGAAATTTGCCTGGTGCGAAGCACTTAAAACAAAAACAGCAACAGAAGTATATAGAGCATTTGAAAAAATTTTGAAAGATGGAAGAATTCCAAAGAATTTGCAAACTGATGATGGAAAATAATTTTTCAACAAGGAATTTAAAAAATTAATGCAGAAACATTCAATAAACCACTACTCTACATACAGTGTCTTGAAAGCCTCAATTGTTGAACGCTTCAATAGAACTCTTAAGGGTATGATGTGGAAGGAGTTTAGCTACAATGGAAATTATCAATGGATTGATATTTATAGAGACCTGGTTGATCAATACAACAAAACTCGTCATCGAACTATAAAAATGGCACCTATTCAAGTAAACTCATCGAATGAGCAGATGTTGTTAAAAACTGTATATAACCACATAAAAATCTTTAAGAGGCAAAATCTTCGTGCTGGTGATCATGTTCGCATCAGCAAATATAAACATCAATTTGAAAAGGGGTATACTCCAAATTGGACTACAGAAATATTCAAAATAAGAGGAATACGATTAACCAACCCTGCTACTTATTTACTAGAAGACTACGAAGGAAATCCCATACATGGATGTTTCTATAAAGAAGAACTTTTACCCACAAAATATCCCAACACATACTTAGTAGAAAAAATATTAAAAACAAAGGGTGATAAAGTCTTTGTTAAATGGCTGGGATTTTCAAGCAAGCATAATTCCTGGATAGATAAGACAAATGTATTGTAAACTTAACACATTTAAATAATTTTAATAAAATAAATAAAATCCTTATATAAACATATGTATATTTGATGTTTTACTTATTACTAGAAAGAATCTTACAATGTCAACAACGTTTACTTTGACGGGTAAATCATCAATTTTACACTCAAACTATTCACCTCCTATTGAATTGGGAGAGGGTAGTTATGAGTGTTGTTTAATAGATTTTCAATCCTACAATTCCATTCCAAATGTGGACAATGATACCAATCTCTTCCATATCGGAGACAAAATTATAAAGATACCCATAGGATCATATGAACTACAAGACATTGCTCACTACTTGGAGACACAGTATAGAGCAATCCACATTAACAGATCTATTGAGATTAAAGCCAACAATAATACGCTACAAATAGAGATCTTATCCTCTCATGATCCCATATACTTTGATAAAGAAAAATCCATTGCAAAACTCTTTGGTTTCACCGGAAAAGTTTTGGAACCTAGCAAAAAGCACATTTCAAACCTTCCAGTTAACATTTTAAAGTTTAATGCCATACAAATACATTGCAATATTGTTACCGGATCATTCATGAATGGGTCGCCTGCTCATATTCTGCACGAATTCGCTCTTGACGTCCCTCCAGGCTATAAATTGGCAGAGAGACCGATGAATCTCATTTATTTGCCGGTGAACGTCAAAGAAATAAGTCATCTGGAGATACTCATATTAGATCAAGAAGGCCGCTTAATAAACTTTAGAGGAGAAAAAATTACGCTACGAATTCATATAAGACCCAGACAACCATGATTATTTACAATAAATACACCCATAAACAAACACCAAAACACATTCATCATCAAGGCGCCAAACCGTCAAGACCTCCTCTCAGCAAGGAAAATAAAGAATTTTTAAAGCTTATAAAATTAAAAGTCAAACCAAATGTCTGAAATACTCGATATTAACGAACGTCCTCTCTCTGATGAGATTATTGTGAAGAGAGACTACCATAGCTATGTACCATATATTCAGTCATTTAAAAATAACGATGAAATTCGTATAAGTATACAAAATCAAGATCTTTACATACTACCATCGGAGAGCTATCTATACATTGAAGGAAATTTGAAAAACTCAAAGGGGGGTGTTTCGCAGAATGCTAAACTAAGGAATAACTGTGTGGGTTACATGTTTGATGAAATTCGCTATGAACTAAATGGAATTGAAATTGATCGTACTCGTTATCTGGGTACCACAACAAAAGTTAAAAATTGGATTTCTCTAAGTGAATCCGAAAGCAAGGTTATGAGTAATGCAGGATGGACTCCAGATGGTCACGTTAATACAAGCTCATTCAATTTTTGTGTTCCCTTGAATCGTCTACTGGGCTTTGCAGAGGACTTTAATAAAGTAATTTGCAACAGTAAACATGACCTGATTCTCTTGAGAAGCGCCAACGATAAAAATGTATGTTATTCAACTACTGAAAACGAAGAAATTCAACTCACCATTACAAACATTGTTTGGAAAGTACAACACATTTATTTGTCCGACTATAGAAAAATCAGTTTTTTGAAAACGATCAAGGATGGAAAAACTTTACCGATAGCTTTCCGCAGCTGGGATTGCTACTTTAATCCAACTTTTGCTGGTGGAAGACAACACAGCTGGAGTGTTAAATTGTCTGCCAATCATGAAAGACCTCGATACGTTGCTTTGATATTTGAAAGAGACAACAAGCTACAACACTGTGAACTTCAAAATATTAAAGTAAACTTGAACTCTGAAACTTATCCATATGATGATTTGAATCTAAAGTTTGGGGAAAATCGTTATGCAGTACTCTATGACATGTATGCCAAGTTTCAACAATCGTATTATATGAGGGAACCACAACCACTTCTCACATATGCAAGTTTTAAGGACAACCCAATTGCTGTTACTGATATCAGTAATCAAAACGAAACTGTGAAGAATGGACCCATCGATTTAAAAATTCAATTTGAAACCAATACACCAATTCCTCAAAATACCTCAGCATATTGCTTAATTATCCATGATCGTCTGGTGGAGTATGTTCCATTGACTGGAATCGTTCGAAAAATAGTATAAGTTCTTTGCATACTTACCTTTATATCATGTAAACTCAATAATGAAATAAAACACATTGTTTTGTAATTTCAAATATAAAAAGTATTGTTTTATTTTTTCAAAAAACGTTATAAATGAATGTAGTTTGTAATAGTACATAGTTAATTAGTACAAATAATGGTTTTTATGTGTAAAGTTAGTATTATTAATAATATATTGTTATTTAGTAAAACATTGTTAAAAAAGATTAATACAAATACCATGTGTAATTTCTAAAAAGTAACATGAAAATAATGCTGAAATTTTAATGATAATATGTTGAAATACTAGCAGTAAGGCAATTAATAACCAATATTTATACATTAGATTTTATTCCTTAATTTATTTTATTCCCTAATTTAATATATTTACATTTTAATCAATGTCCATTGGGACAGGTGAATCTAAATTATCCGTGTATAAATCCTCATTTATATTGTTTAGTTTATAGTGGCCCCAAGCATATGTACTTATACCATCTTCTCTTATAAAACGTTTGTCGTCTTTATGGCTTAGAGATATTTTTGTAATTTTGTCTGTGGTTATAGTATGCTGTCTTGACCTAAATGTATACATTGTGTCATACAAAACCTTTTTATCATATAAACATTCTCTATATGTATCTATTGTATACTTTTTTATTACGGATTTTTTAACACCCTTAGATTTCTTCATATCGTCGCTATCAACTACTTTGATAGCATAGACTTTAGGACGAAGTCCTACAAACTCAATCATGGTTTTTCCGTTATTTTCATCCTTCATCATACCCAATTTCTTTTTATTAATGAGAGGAATACCATACTTATTGTTGGGTGAGAAGTCTGATGTGTCAAACCTTTCCTCTATTTCTTTCAAAGTCAATACCCTATATAGATTAAGTCCTTTAAATGTTATGATGAAAGAGTCCGTGTCCATATAATTTAAAATAAAGGCGTCGCCAAATTTTGCTTTCAGAAAGTCATAAAGGAAAGCATACATTAACAGCTTTGATATTTCTAGCACGCAAAAGCCTAAATATAATGGTTTATCATATTTTACTTTTACGTTTTGCATCTGGATAGCTACCATATTTTCAGAAAATATAGAAAGACTATGGAAATTGGGTTTAGCAATTAGCTTGCTAGCTACATTTCTTTTCTTCTTGTTATTCTTGTCCTCCCACTCTGTTACAATTTTAACAGTTTTCCTCTTGTCTATATTTTCCATAGTCTTACCGTATACCGAGTTATTCAGCAATTTGAAAAAATCTTTTTCAAATGCATTTTTAGCATTTTCTCGATGCATATTATTCTTTAATATATAGGGAGCTAACCAGGCACGTTGTGTAAATGACAAAACTCTATGTACTTTCTTAAGAATCAGTCCATGTTGCAAACATTGTTTTAAAGCAGAATAGTGAATTGTGTACGATTTTTTGTCCGTCAAGTCCGCAATTAACTTTTTAGTTTTAGACCCCCCAACACATTTGTTTTCTGGACAAAAGGGTAAGTCATTATGTTTGTCATGAAGATGCTGAGGGTAATCGAGATCAACCTCTAATATGTAGCCAGTTATATTATCATCTGGAATTAATTGTATCACATTAGGATCATTAAATATTTCCAAGTCCTCTTCCCACTTGAAATTTTTTTCTGGGAGAGGTTTTGTCATTGCTGTTCCATATAAATTATTAACGTCCAAATAATATATGTTCACTTCTGGCTTGCTTTTGTCATAATTGGGGACATCTTAATTTTTGGCTACAGCATGTCTATTTGAGCACTGGGTTAGTCCACCTCTAATAGCATTTTTACAGAAATTGTACATATTTATATCTGTAAAAAGCTCAAGCTCAACCTAGGTGCAGAGAAGCATTGCATCCCAAGATAGAGATGGAGCTGTGAAATATTGACAAGGATCTAATTTGTGAATATTCATACAGACATCTCTAAAATTTTCAAAGACGTCTGTTAGTAAGAGGACATCTGTTTTCAGGTACAACTCCATATAATCTTGCAAAGTCTGACAACGAAAATGTGACCAAACTTGTTTTGCATGGTTGTAGTCCTCTACTGAACATTCAGAATCTGTCATTTTATTGTAAAATTCTTCTATGGGTGGTAGTTGGGTATCTTTTAATTTTTCAAATGATGAAAGATAATCATAAGGAAAAACACCTTTCCTTGTCAAGAGCGTAAAATCTTTCTCCTTAGGGAAATAAGATTTCACAGCATGAAAATCGTCTTTAGGCAGATTCTTTGCCAATTTGTCTAAACTTGTAGGCATGAATCTAAAACTGTCCAGGAAACGTAGTTCAAGTCTGTTTTGTCTCTTCTTTTTCTTCTTGTCTTTTTCACATTGTCTTTCCTCCCCTACATCTTCTTCCTCTGAATCCCCTCCCTCATCACTCCATTCTTCTTCATGCTCTTCTCCTACAACAATACTACTATTGGAGCTAGTAGTGTTATTCGACTCATCATCTTTCATATTAATGAAATAAGACATGGATATATAAAGTTCCTTATTTTGAGGAATTAATTTTATATCTCCACCAAAATTAGATAATTCTTTATTAAAAAGGTGACAGTCATAAGATGAGAAGTTATGAAAAAAAATTGGTATGAATTTAGGTATTTGATACTGCAGATTGCAACGATTATGTGCAGGCCCGCGATATTTACCAGTTAGGTGGCAATGATCACGAACTCTATCACCACCTAACGGTTCATCGCATATGTGGCATCTGACACTTGTGTTAAATTGTAATTCTTCTTCGGGTGTTAATGTAATCATGGGTTTAACTTTTGACAAATAGTTATTATAAAAAAACTTGCAATCATTAATTAAATTTTCTAAGAAAACTTTTGGCGCGTCAGGGCCAGTATAAGTAAAGAACTTATCTAAACTAGAGTCAAAACTACATTTTATATTATAACTAAAAGCACATGGTACGTGCTCTTTTACTTGCTCTGTTTTTCCGCTGTTATTGGGTTCCTGCTCCTTATGTTTCAATACACTCTCAGCATCAGCATATATACTAATGCCCAACCAACAGCATCTTTTTGTAGTTTCCAAATTTGAGTATCGCGTCCTTCTTTGTCTTGGGCATGCTGCAAACAACACCTCCACACTGCTTTTTATGAACATCGAGGTCCTTCTCCCTGTGAAAATGTTGGACGCAGCCGTTGCAGATATACACTGCGTGTTCATGAGCACTTAGTTGTGACGATAAAGTCTGAAATTAACAGAAATATACAATTAATTAGTCAATGATTTGAGTATTATTAAATGTTGATATATTACCGTGACATGTTCTTAATCCATATGTAATGGAATTTATCCCCATCGTTGAGTAAAATCAGGTTAACATGATGTCTCTTTTCCTCTTTTGTAAGGTAGTATGGGCCTTCAATGGACTCTCGCTCATATCCGTAAACATTTACACTGATTTCGGGGTTGGCTTTTTCAAAATGTTTTACTTCCTTTAGAGCCAATGGAAAACTTAAACCCATAAAGTTTAATGTTATTCCTGAATCGAGACGGATGACATCCTGCTTGACATCGACTTTATATGTAGATGGTCTATCGACATGTGTTTTTTTCGGGAAACTTAGTGCCGCTACCATACACAGCTTAAAGCAGTATTCATCATTGTTTTTTATGTTTATGCATGCGCCTTTTGTTCTCAATGATGCTGGCGTTTGGATGTATTGTGACCCACGAGTTAAATTGACTTTGTTAATATTGACGTCAATTTTTAAAAGTTTTTCCAAGGTCCAACCAGAACCTCTTTCTTGAAACTCATCTGATTTGTCGACAAGCTCATTCTCTTGGTTGGTAAAGATTTCATCTAGATCATCACCTAGGGACAGTATTACAGTCTTTGATATATGATTAAACACTTGTTCTGTTGCTGTCGACTCGGTAGATTTTGACTGATTCTCTTTTACAGCGGTGGGCTTCACATATTGTCCCTGCAGCTCCATATTGACTTTAATACAATTTTTTTCAATCAACTCAAATTTTAAACATTTTATAATTGAGTCTTTTGCCTCTTTTAGAAAATCACGGGGTAATATTATGTCTTTAGTATTTTCCACTTCATAACATGTAATGTTTTGATTAAACGCACTTTTTATAATTTTTATATTTTTTCCAAATTTTTTCTAACAACACTGCGATGATTCTCACTTCGAATATGAGATATCATATTCTTCACTGTAACGTTGCACTCTTCACATAGCTTATCCGCCCGATTAATTTTGTCTATTGTAGGTGCATTCATCTGCGATACAGTTGGTTGTTCTTGTTGTTTTGGGTTCTGATTAGATGTTACAGTTGGTTGTTGTTGAGAAAGAGTTAAAGCTTGTTGCTGTTGTTGAATTTTTGAGATTTGATTAGATGCAATAGTTGGTTGTTGTTGGGTATCAGTACCAACTTGTTGATGTTGTTGAAGTTCTGAGCTTTGAATAAATGATTCAGTTGGTTGTTGTTGGGTAACACTTAAAGCTTGATGTTGATTAATGAATTGTATATTTGTTTCACTTGATTGGGCATGTTTTGTCAGTTGGTGAAATTTTAGTTGATAACAATTACTAAACAGTTGACCACAATTTTTACAACATTACAATTTTTACAAATTTTTACGTGTTTTAAAAACTCGCGTTTAACATTGAAAGAATTTCCACAATTATTACAAATATGGGGAGCCATTTTTTTTTTTAAAGAAATTAGAATTTTGGAATGCGATGTTGAATAATCCGTGACTTGTTAAGTACTGATGATGTTCTCAACAATTCCCATCAATATATAATTATTTGGATGAATCAAAGTATTGATTGTATTCCAGAATCAAAATCCGCCCTCAACCATACCCCTCCACCTCACACCCCCTATCCCCCCTTCACCTGATGGTCAACATAAACACAAGCATTGCAGACTCAAACTGTGTAATACCCACAAAGGGTAAGAATTCCTACGAACAAAGAAATATTCTTGTAGCATTGAATACTACAGATTTGTTTACATTTGTTAAATGTAAACAAATGACCTAATGCTCGTTGACAAAAAATCAAATTTTTGGTCAATGTATCAATCACCAGTACGCTAACATGGAGTAAAACAATGGAAAGAATTTGTACGAATCATTTCATGGTCACTTTATGTTTAATCTTGGGCTTTTGTTGCAATATGAGAAACTCTGACATTCATCTCAACTCATAGCGTTATGAAATTCAAAAGACGAACGAACCTGACCATCATCAATAATTTCACAAACTTGTGAAATTAATTGGCTATACATTGAATCTTATTTAAGATTATTTGCTTTTTATACGAAAACTGTAGTATGCTAAAACATGAATTTCACAATATTGTGAAATTAATTGGGCATACATATGTTAAGTTATGAATATGAATGAACATGCTCACAGAGAGACTGGCGGACGGACGGAAAAATCCACTTTGATTACGATCATGATTCGGCATGCTTACGGACAGACATATATTGAAATGTATTTTGTTTACATTAGCGATCAAATGTGGTTCTCTCTCAACTTCTTGGTCTGGCTCCTTCCCACACATATACAGGTTAAATGTGGTTCTCTCCTCAAATCTCGGTCTCGCTCTCTGTAGCACATATACAGGAGGTAAAATATGCAACATTGTTTCATATTTTGCTTCACACATACAAGAGGTAAAATTTGCAACATTGTTTCATATTTTGCTTCACACATATAATAATAATTGTTCCACAAACATCCCAGGCGGGACAAGGGAGACTTCTCTCATATCATATTATTATTCATATTATTAGCTCAATGATATGGGACCTACTGTTTATCGCCGAGTCCGAACGGCGTGCCTTAAGACACCACTTGCAGAGAAGTTTACATGGCTGAAATACTCAGAAAATGTCGCCAACATTACTGCTTCACACATACAAGAGGTAAAATATGCAACTTTGTTTCATATTTTGCTTCACACATACAAGAGGTAAAATATGCAACTTTGTTTCATATTTTGCTTCACACATACAGGAGGTAAAATATGCAACATTGTTTCATATTTTGCCTCGCTTATATTTAAACGCTTACATATATATGTATGTATTCTTGATTATATTATCGAAAAAAATTTGGGTCTTTCTCAAATTCTCACTCACACAGTGGTTCAAAACGAAAAACCTGGTTTCGCCTAATATTTGGGAGGTTATATTTAGCAGTTCAACTTAAAATGTGGGTTAATATTTTTAAGATAATTTTTTTTTGATACACCCTAATATTTTTAGTCAAGATTTTTCCGGTACACCCTAATGTCGTGTTTACACTCGCTCTCTCTCTCTTGCTCTCTCTCTCTCACACACACACACACATACTCTCTCTCTCTCTCTCTCACACACACACACACAGACAGGAGGTAAAAAGGTATCAAATTACTGGTCTGGAACCGGCATTACCCCTCTACTTATGTGCTTAAGATCGACAGCATAGACCATGTGCTGTGCTACTTTATGTTCGCAGCATAGCACAGCAACAGTTTTCGATTTTGTTTTTGAAAACAGCACAGCATAGCAATGGCATATTTTTAGTAATTTCAGTGCTGTGCTGGTAGCAAATTCAAACACTGATCTCAACGTTTGAATTCGGGCCATATATCCCAAGTTGATGCTCCATCGAATTTTAATACTAATTTTACTAGTACTCCTAGAAGAGATGCCATACCTCGTGAAGATGCTATATCTCTGTCTGGTGTTTCACACCAAACAGGAAGATCAGCTGAGGTTTCGGCCTCAAATGACAGGGTTATGCATAGTTTAAATCTTCCACCTTGCGACATAGATGTTTTAAGTGGTGATTTTCTATCTTAGCACACATTCAGGGATCTTATTTCTGTTGTGTATATCGACAACAGCCACCTTAGCGACATCGAGAAATTATGTCATTTGCCAAAGAAAACTAGTGGTGAAGCAAAAGACATAATTTCAAAGTTTCCTTTGACACATAAGAGTTTTGCTCTTGCGTGGTCAGCATTGAAGGAGACATACGACAATGTCCGATTTTTGGTTAATAAACAACTCAAATTGTTGTTTGACCGGTCCGGTCCTGGAAGATGAGTCCAGTGCGGGCCTGAAGAATCTTCAACGGGCAATCAATAGATGCATATCGGCTATGGCGATTTACGACGTTTCTACGAACGACTGGGATCCCATATTGGTCTTCTTATGCATTCAAAGATAACCTAAATCTACCGTCACAATGTGGGAGCAGACTGTTAAAGACAAATCGGCAGCGTCTGCATAAAAGGATTTGGATTGTGTTCTTACGGAAAAGGATTCAGACCCTTACTTGTCTCCGCGATATTCGTGTCATAGATTCCTCTAAAAAGGTTGAAATGAAGGTGCGAGCTCATTTAACAAAGACGGTTCCTTCTTCATCTTCTCGTGCCTCTGCAGTAAAAACAAGTGTTATTTGTCCCAAATTAGTACATCCTTTGCGTTTTGTCCAGAATTTACAAAATTATCCGTAGAAGGTCGTCGGCCGACGCCCAAACCCAAGTTTTTAACGTTCTTATGGGGAGAACGCGCGGTACATGTTAGCTCACTACCTTTAACGGGTGTTAAAGGCAGTTCCCCAGGTGACACCACGGGGAGGTCAGTGTCCACTTGAGATGAAAGAGGGACCAAGATAAATCCTGGGCTTTGCCATGTTAAAACCGGTCAGGACCGTTGCTTGGTATCTTCCATCCCCTACGTCACCCTGTTCAAACAATAAGCTTAATTCCGAATTTCAGAATTCCAGATACATCCGACAACTCAAATCCAAATTTGGTACCATTTAGTACTATTCGTATCCAAAGTACGAATTTCCAAACCTACCTCTATCAACACTCCAACAGCAATTTTAATTCCGAATTTCACGATTACAAATGTATCCCATCATTGAAATCTAAATTGTACCAAATTTAGTACGATTTAGTACTTTTCCTACCCATAACTAAAAATTTCCAAAACTTTATCAATCCTACACTCCAATAGTACTCCTTATTCCAAATCTCGGAATTTCAGCTATATCCGTTCACCCAAATCCAAATTGTACCAAATTTGGTACTATTCGTACCCAAGAGTACGAATATCCACAACTACCTCAATCCTACACGCCAACAGTAATCTTAATTCCAAATTTCAGAATTACAGCTGCATGAGATTACCGTAATCCAAATTGTACCAAATTTAGTACCATTTAGTACTTTTTGTTCCCATAGGTCCGAATTTCCAAACCTACCTCTATCCAGCACTCCAAAAGTAATCTTAATTTCGAATTTCAGGATTACAAATGTATCTGATCACCCAAATCCAAATTGTACCAAATTTGGTACCATTTAGTACTTTTCGCCACTCCAATAGTAATCTTAATTCCAAATTTCACTATTCCAGCTCTCTCCGATCACTTAAATTCATATTGTACCAAATTTGGTACCATTTAGTACTTTTCGTACCCAAATGTACGAATTTCCAAATACCTCTATCCTACACCCCTGTAATCTTAATTCTAAATTTCAGGATTCCAGCTCCATCCCTTCCCCCAAATCCAAAGTGTACCTTATTTGGTACTATTTAGTACCTTTCGTACCCATATGTACGAATTTCGAAAACTACCTCCATATCTCAAACCTACGCTCCAACAGTAATAGTAATTCCAAATTTCAGAATTCCAACTTTATCGGTTCGCCCAAATTGAAATTGTACCAAATTTAGTACCATTTAGTACTATTCGTACACATGAGTACACATTTTCAAAACCACCTCCTTATATCAACTCATCTTCTAAACCTTGATTTTCATTCCAAATTTCAAGATTTTAGCTCTATCCGTTCACGTAATAACAAATGGTACTAAATTTAGTAACTTTTAGTACTTTTCGTACACTTATAGTTCGAATTTCCAAAAACCATTTGGTACACTTTCTAACTCTCCATCAGTGAACCTCATTCCAAATTTCAGAATTCTAGCTCTTCGCGTTTGCCTAATACAAAGGGTACCATATTTAGTACATTTTAGTACAGTTCTAGTTCGAATTTCCAAAAATCCAGCCTTATCTGACACCTTCGGACCAAGAGTGACCCTCACCCAAAATTTCAAGATTCTAGCTTTAGCCGTTTAGTCTGGGCGTTGATTATCAGTCAGTCAGTCAGTGAGTCATCATTACTGACCTCTTTTATAAGTATAGATTAAAATAGATTCTAATTTGCAATATCATTTAAGTTACTTCAATTGTATCTTTTTTAATTGTGTCGACATATTTAGGTTTCGGTTCTATCAGAAAGTTAAACGATTGATGTGAATACGTAATATGCAAGGACAATTTTGAAATTACTGAAAATTGCTTGTTTATTCACAATTATGAATTTTAACAACTAGAACGGCAACCAGCTGTTTTTTTTGGTGCTGTATCTATATTGTGACATGGTTGTTTTTATCTAACCAATAAAAATTATAAAATTTTTGGGGTGAAATGGCATTTTTTATTTTGGGTTAAAATTTCATAAGGCAAAATTACCCCAAATTTGGGGCACATTTTTATTGCTGGGACAATATTGCATTATTTTGGTGTACATTTTTTTGAGCTATATTGGGGTCAAAATTCATTATACAGTTTCTCCCCAAATTTGGGACCATATTTCATAATGATTTTTGGTCCACATTTCCTGGGCCATTTTTCGCGCGTAAAGTTCACTAACATTCCTTTGAAGCCATGACTGTAGGAAAAGATGTTAAATTCCGTCAAGTTTATGTGCTTAGTAGAGACAGTGGGAGCCATTAATACTAGCAACGGTTTGGGTGGGTTCTTGTCCCCTAAACTCCAAATACTACAATCATTGCATAAACACTGCTCTGTTCCAGAACCTGCAAGAAGCTACTATTTTTTACTACGATAACAATTTTTCCTTTATGTTATCGGAAAAAATAGTCAAAAATAGTAGATTCTTGCAGTTCTGGAACAGACCACATATTTTTATTGTAGACTCCCACCGAATGAAAATTTAAGGTTACCTGATACTACTCTAATGGACCAATTCCAACCATAAAAAACAGTATGAATAATCCAAGAGAAAAATAGAATATTAATCACAATAGCTCTGTTCCTTTACGTGCAAGAATCTTCAAGTTTTCCCACTTTTTACTCGAAAAGCGTTCCTTTACTTCAGACACCATACAATTCATATGGGAGCAGTTTACAACTTTTGCTACTTTTGCCGGTTTTACCATTTTCAAAAGTAAAGGAACAGACCAAATATCAGCTCACATAAAATATAAGGTGGGTTTGATGTTTTAACCCCAAAGCCTGACACTGTTAATAAGATACCAAAAATAACTCTGTTAATTACAGTCCTACTCTACATTCCCCTGTAAGCAGCGTGACCGCTGAAAATTTTCAAAAAGTGGCACACTCTTTTCTTATTACTTAAGAACAGAATATAATATAAAAACTTTACAGAAATAATTCGTATATAAGTAGTAATATACAATATATTAAAAAAATACATTAAATCACATTTCCTTTGAACTTCTAAGGGCTAATAACCTAAAAATAGTATTGAATCCCTATTATTTTTTAAACAATTACTTGTAAAATGTTGGGTACTTTCCGTCTAATAAGGAAGCCACACAACTACTTTTTTCAACTATACTAAGGCCCGTTATTATACCCTTTCTGTAGTTAAATGTTGGGCGTTATCGAACATATAACCCGTTTTTCTTTTTCTTACAAGTTTAAAAGAAAATGTGCGTTCCTTTTAAAATTGAAAGTGCGACCAATTTGAAAAAAAAATCTTTTTTGTACGTTTTGTTGTTTTATCAAGTTAAAATATCAAGTCAAAATAGCAAAAGATTTTGCACAGTGGGCTTAGATGCTATTTTCGCGACTTAATATTTACAATCAATTTTTAAAGATGTTCAACCCCTTCGATTTTCTTTAAATTTTTTTGTATTAAACTACGTTCAATAACAAAAATTTTAAGTCCCATTTGGTAATGGGGTTCTAAAGATTACTATGTATTTCTTCTCACTTTTTTAAAAATTGTCAATAAAATTTTTCCTTAACACCTTTATCAAAAATTTGTATTTCCTGTATTTTTGAAGCTAAGAGTACATATTTATCATTATATATTTATCATAAAAAAAAATTTAAAAAATGCACAGTGGGCTTTCATGGAATTTTCGCTGATGCATTTTCAAAATCGAAAAATGACGCAGTTTTTAAGATGTTTGAGGTAAATTCATAAATATAAAATCAAAACAAATATTTACAAATGAAACTGTTAATTTTTTAATAAAATAATTAATTTTGCACAAAGGTATAAAGGAAAAATTGAATTGACAAATTTAAAAAAAAAATCAGAAAAACTAGTAATCGTCCGAACCCCATTACCACATAGGACTTAAAATTTTTGTAATCGAACGTAGTTTAATACAAAAAAATTTAAAGAAAATCGAAGGGGTCGAACATCTTTAAAAATTGATTGTAAATAGCATCTAAACCCACTGTGATTTTTTTTGATATTTTTTATTTAATAGCTGATAAAACAACAAAACGTACAAAAAATATTTTTTCAAATTGGACCAATATTAAAGAAGTTATGAGTAGTTCTTTGCATGTAGATTATACAGAATTTGACTTTTTCAAGGCGCGATATCTCTGGAACCGTTAGTCAAAAAAAAATGTGAAAATATATTAAAATGTTTTGATAATCAGCAGCATCACCACAGCAAAAAATAAAGGAAATCAAAAACCTCATCCTGGAATAGTGTCCGATTTCACTCAGAAATCCCCATATATATATATATATATATATATATATATATATATATATATATATATATATATATATATTATCTTGTATTTAAAGTACATGTTTGTTATCCCTTACTTTAAGAAACGTAAGAAATAAAGTTCGCATTACCAGGGATTTTTTATTACATCTTCCATTAAGAATAAATGTTATATTTTGTAAAAATATGACAAAATCAATCCAAAAATCAGTATGCATTACGTTTTCTTCAATCTGATTGGTTGATTGGAATTTGCTGAAGTTTTAATTTGTTTTCGGAGCATACTATCGGTCGCACTTTAAATTTTAAAAGGAACGCACATTTTCTTTTAAACTTGTAAGAAAAAAAAAACGGGTTATATGTTCGATAACGCCCAACATTTAACTACAGAAAGGGTATAATAACGGGCCTTAGTATAGTATAGTTGAAAAAAGTAGTTGTGTGGCTTCCTTATTAGACGGAAAGTACCCAACATTTTACAACTAATTGTTTAAAAAATAATAGGGATTCAATACTATTTTTAGGTTATTAGCCCTTAGAAGTTCAAAGAAAATGTGATTTAATGTATTTTTTTAATATATTGTATATTACTACTTATATACGAATTATTTCTGTAAAGTTTTTATATTATATTCTGTTCTTAAGTAATAAGAAAAGAGTGTGCCACTTTTTGAAAATTTTCAGCGGTCACGCTGCTTACAGGGGAATGTAGAGTAGGACTGTAATTAACAGAGTTATTTTTGGTATCTTATTAACAGTGTCAGGCTTTGGGGTTAAAACATCAAACCCACCTTACATTTTATGTGAGCTGATATTGTGATTAATATTCTATTTTTCTCTTAGATTATTCATACTGTTTTTTATGGTTGGAATTGGTCCATTAGAGTAGTATCAGGTAACCTTAAATTTTCATTCGGTGGGAGTCTACAATAAAAATATGTGGTCTGTTCCAGAACTGCAAGAATCTACTATTTTTGACTATTTTTTCCGATAACATAATGGAAAAATTGTTATCGTAGTAAAAAATAGTAGCTTCTTGCAGGTTCTGGAACAGAGCAGTGTTTATGCAATGATTGTAGTATTTGGAGTTTAGGGGACAAGAACCCACCCAAACCGTTGCTAGTATTAATGGCTCCCACTGTCTCTACTAAGCACATAAACTTGACGGAATTTAACATCTTTTCCTACAGTCATGGCTTCAAAGGAATGTTAGTGAACTTTACGCGCGAAAAATGGCCCAGGAAATGTGGACCAAAAATCATTATGAAATATGGTCCCAAATTTGGGGAGAAACTGTATAATGTACACCAAAATAATGCAATATTGCCCCAGCAATAAAAATGTGCCCCAAATTTGGGGTAATTTTGCCTTATGAAATTTTAACCCAAAATAAAAAATGCAATTTCACCCCAAAAATTTTATAATTTTTATTGGTTAGATAAAAACAACCATGTCACAATATAGATACAGCACCAAAAAAACAGCTGGTTGCCGTTCTAGTTGTTAAAATTCATAATTGTGAATAAACAAGCAGTAATTCAGTAATTTCAAAATTGTCCTTGCATATTACATATTCACATCAATCGTTTAACTTTCTGATAGAACCGAAACCTAAATATGTCGACACAATTAAAAAAGATAAAATTGAAGTAACTTAAATGATATTGCAAATTAGAATCTATTTTAATCTATACTTATAAAAGAGGTCAGTAATGATGACTCACTGACTGACTGACTGATAATCAACGCCCAGACTAAACGGCTAAAGCTAGAATCTTGAAATTTTGGGTGAGGGTCACTCTTGGTCCGAAGGTGTCAGATAAGGCTGGATTTTTGGAAATTCGAACTAGAACTGTACTAAAATGTACTAAATATGGTACCCTTTGTATTAGGCAAACGCGAAGAGCTAGAATTCTGAAATTTGGAATGAGGTTCACTGATGGAGAGTTAGAAAGTGTACCAAATGGTTTTTGGAAATTCGAACTATAAGTGTACGAAAAGTACTAAAAGTTACTAAATTTAGTACCATTTGTTATTACGTGAACGGATAGAGCTAAAATCTTGAAATTTGGAATGAAAATCAAGGTTTAGAAGATGAGTTGATATAAGGAGGTGGTTTTGAAAATGTGTACTCATGTGTACGAATAGTACTAAATGGTACTAAATTTGGTACAATTTCAATTTGGGCGAACCGATAAAGTTGGAATTCTGAAATTTGGAATTACTATTACTGTTGGAGCGTAGGTTTGAGATATGGAGGTAGTTTTCGAAATTCGTACATATGGGTACGAAAGGTACTAAATAGTACCAAATAAGGTACACTTTGGATTTGGGGGAAGGGATGGAGCTGGAATCCTGAAATTTAGAATTAAGATTACAGGGGTGTAGGATAGAGGTATTTTGGAAATTCGTACATTTGGGTACGAAAAGTACTAAATGGTACCAAATTTGGTACAATATGAATTTAAGTGATCGGAGAGAGCTGGAATAGTGAAATTTGGAATTAAGATTACTATTGGAGTGTGGGATTGGGATACTTTTGGAAATTCGTACTTATGGCAACGAAAAGTACTAAATGGTACCAAATTTGGTACAATTTGGATTTGGGTGATCAGATACATTTGTAATCCTGAAATTCGAAATTAAGATTACTTTTGGAGTGCTGGATAGAGGTAGGTTTGGAAATTCGGACCTATGGGAACAAAAAGTACTAAATGGTACTAAATTTGGTACAATTTGGATTACGGTAATCTCATGCAGCTGTAATTCTGAAATTTGGAATTAAGATTACTGTTGGCGTGTAGGATTGAGGTAGTTGTGGATATTCGTACTCTTGGGTACGAATAGTACCAAATTTGGTACAATTTGGATTTGGGTGAACGGATATAGCTGAAATTCCGAGATTTGGAATAAGGAGTACTATTGGAGTGTAGGATTGATAAAGTTTTGGAAATTTTTAGTTATGGGTAGGAAAAGTACTAAATCGTACTAAATTTGGTACAATTTAGGTTTCAATGATGGGATACATTTGTAATCGTGAAATTCGGAATTAAAATTGCTGTTGGAGTGTTGATAGAGGTAGGTTTGGAAATTCGTACTTTGGATACGAATAGTACTAAATGGTACCAAATTTGGATTTGAGTTGTCGGATGTATCTGGAATTCTGAAATTCGGAATTAAGCTTATTGTCTGAACAGTGTGACGTAGGGGATGGAAGATACCAAGCAACGGTCCTGACCGGTTTTAACATGGCAAAGCCCAGGATTTATCTTGGTCCCTCTTTCATCTCAAGTGGACACTGACCTCCCCGTATATATATATATATATATATATATATATATATATGGGGATTTCTGAGTGAAATCGGACACTATTCCAGGATGAGGATTTTGATTTCCTTTATTTTTTGCTGTGGTGATGCTGCTGATTATCAAAACAATTTAGTATATTTTCAGATTTTTTTTGACAAACGGTTCCAGAGATATCGCGCCTTGAAAAAGTCAAATTCTGTATAAACTACATGCAAAGAACTACTCATAACTTCTTTAATATTGGTCCAATTTGAAAAAATATTTTTTGTACGTTTTGTTGTTTTATCAGCTATTAAATAAAAAATAGCAAAAAAAATCACAGTGGGCTTGGATGCTATTTACAATCAATTTTTAAAGATGTTCGACCCCTTCGATTTTCTTTATTTTTTTTTTGTATTAAACTACGTTCGATTACAAAAATTTTAAGTCCTATGTGGTAATGGGGTTCGGACGATTACTAGTTTTTCTGATTTTTTTTTTAAATTTGTCAATTCAATTTTTCCTTTATACCTTTGTGCAAAATTAATTATTTTATTAAAAAATTAACAGTTTCATTTGTAAATATTTGTTTTGATTTTATATTTATGAATTTACCTCAAACATCTTAAAAACTGCGTCATTTTTCGATTTTGAAAATGCATCAGCGAAAATTCCATGAAAGCCCACTGTGCATTTTTTCATTTTTTTTTATGATAAATATATAATGATAAATATGTACTCTTAGCTTCAAAAATACAGGAAATACAAATTTTTGATAAAGGTGTTAAGGAAAAATTGTATTGACAAATTTTAAAAAATTCAGAAGAAATACATAGTAATCTTTAGAACCCCATTACCAAATGGGACTTAAAATTTTTGTTATTGAACGTAGTTTAATACAAAAAAATTTAAAGAAAATCGAAGGGGTTGAACATCTTTAAAAATTGATTGTAAATATTAAGTCGCGAAAATAGCATCCAAGCCCACTGTGCAAATTTTTTTGCTATTTTGACTTGCTATTTTAACTTGATAAAACAACAAAACGTACAAAAAAGATTTTTTTTTCAAATTGGACCAATATTAAAGAAGTTATGAGTATTTCTTTGCATGTAGTTTATAAAGAATTTGACTTTTTCAAGGCGCGATATCTCTGAAACCGTTAGTCAAAAAAAAAATCTGAAAATATATTAAAATATTTTGCTAATGAGCAGCATCACCAAAATAAAGGAAACCAAAAACCTCATCTATATATATATATATATATATGATTTTATTTGAATTTCTTGAATATTTAAATATTTTTTGATTTTTTCTTTACGATTTTGGAAATGTTATTTTGACCTGTAGTGTGCATCTTACAGTCCCTATAATCGGTTAAAAATATTTATTGAATTTTGCGATTTTGGCATTATTTTTTATCTTTTTTGCTTCTTTTCGGAAATAATTATTTTGGGTATATTTCTATGCATAAATCTAAAAGCCGTGTATTTTTCGATACACAGTGAGAATATTCGTTAATTTTTTTCTACACAAAGAAAAAATTATTTACAGTTTTTATTAGTTTTCGCTGATATTTTTGCCTGAACTGTAACAAAAAGTTTCTTAACCTTGTTTGTTGTTGCTTTTGTTAGTATTCGCTAACAAATAAAATAATTTTCCTGCACTTTTTCTTTCAGTCTTTCTTTCATCTATTGATCTGATTTGTGATTCAAAATGTCTCTATCTCCACTCGATTGTTTCTCAGAGCTTCTGATGCTATTGTTCGCATTTGAAACCTTCTTCAATTCTCTCCGAGATGAAGATTTGGATATTTATGTTCTAGAGGTTCAGTCTTCTGAAGCTAAATCGCTTTGGGATAAAGTGAAAGAGACGTATGACCGATGCCTTACTTCTATTAAACATTCGGGCGAGGTACAAGAAAACCTCGAATCAGCACAAAGTAAGTACAATGTTGCATTTAAGGCATATGTCAACGTCATTGCTACAGCTAATAGAAAGTAGGATCAGCTTCGTGCTTCGCAGAAGAGTTCCAATTCATCTTCACAACATAAAGTAAATAGCTTCCAGCAATCTCAACCAGTGTTTAAATTTGCTACTAGTTTTTCACAGCACAGCACAAGGTCTATGCTGGTGCTGTGAAAGTGACGCAGCATAGCACATAGCCACAGCATCGAAAATAAAAACGAGTGCTATTGCTATGCTGTTTTCAAAAACAAAATCGAAAACTGTTGCTGTGCTATGCTGCGAACATAAACGTAGCACAGCACAAGGTCTATGCTGTGCTTCTGAAATCTTCACAGCACATAGCATAGTCATCAAAATCAAAAACGAATGTTATTGCTATGCTGTGCTGTTTTCAAAAACAAAAACGAAAACTGTTGTTGTGCTGTGCTACGAACATAAAAGTAGCATAGCACATAGCATAGTCATGAAATCGAAAAACGATTGCTGTGCTCTGCTATGCTGTAAACATTTCTACATAGCCATGGTACAAATACACAGGTAGCCGCATCGGCAATTGTTGGTAACATAAGATGTCAAAATTTGACATCAATTCAATGCATTTGACACATTATGTTACCATCAGCTGGCTTGATAATGCTACCTGTATTATTGTACCATGTACATAGCATAGCATAATTAATGTTAACCCAGCAAACTCACTAACCCCCATTATTATAAATTAGCCTTCTTTGGTTATAGTTTGGATTTTTCGATCAGATTTTTTAGGGTTCCGGTTAAAATAATATAAAAAGGGATCCTTCAATTTCAAGGAGAACTTTCTTGGCATTAACTTATAATGTGAAAATTATATTTTTAATGTCTTCAAATTCGTTTATTTTGCGTTTTCAAATACATTCAATAGTAAAAGAAAACTTATAATTATGGCCCTATGAGTTGTTCTGTGTTGTTTATTGCTTACAAGGTACATACATGGTCCTTTTTTTATCGGTTGGATAATAAATGTGGTCTATAGAGTGATTTTGTGCAAATTCCTGCCTATAAAATGGGGACCAATTTTAATTTTAATTTGTATTGGCAAATTTTCACAAAATCACTTTACAGATCACATTTATTGTCCAAGCAATGAAAACAGTTTACAAGTTGCTAAACAAGTAATCCCACAAACATTTTTGAAAATCGGGTCAGATTTTAATTTTGGCTATATAAAGTGCCCATGGAAACTATGAGGTCCCAGTGGCACGTGTTAACATACTCCGATTGAGCTCAAACTCTGACAATCTAGTCCGGTCAAAATAGACATTGAAATAGCAGAAATTTCCACAAAGCTGAATTTTGGTAGAGAGCTAGGGTTTGCCATTAGAAGCAACGTCCTAAAAGTCCCCATCGATCCCATGTGTGCAAAAAAAATTATTCGGGGTCAAAGGTCAAAATTTAAGGGTTTTTAGGTTTTCGGATTTATTTTTTGAAAACGGTTGATCTAATCAAAAAGTGACTAAAGTAAATATTGTAGACAGAAAAATTATCTACAAGTTTGACCCTTATAATTTTTTTCTTAGAAGGAACCATTCTTGAGATATTGCTGTTCTAAAAAACACATGATTTTTATGCACTTATAAGGGAAATATGCACATATTCAGACGAACCGGCTAAAATAAGCGAAGTAATCGGGTCTGTCCCCCAAAAAATATATTTTTTCTTGAAGAGCGAAATTATAGCTATCTTCTAAAAAAATTCCAACAAAATGGGAGTGTGTTTAGTAGAGTTATTCAATGTTAGAGTCATTTTATGCAAAAATAGCTCATTTAACCCACATGTATAATCGAAAGCCCAACGGAAACGACCCCAACGAAAACTCTCCGATTTTTTTTCAAGTTTTGTCCGAAGGTAGGGTTTGTTGCGCTGATTACGGAAATGTATAATTTTCAAACGTTACCGTTCCGGTTCGCCGGTTACTAGACCCGAAAGGCCAAATTTAAAAACCGGGTTAGACCCGGTTCTACTGAACCGATTACTGCAAAGTGGATATCGTTTGAAAGCTTACGGAAGTATCTAACACATAGCGTCGTTACTTTAACCGGTTCGCCTCATAATGTACTTACGCGGCTAATTTTTTATTTGACCTTTAGATCGAGATATCTCGAAAATGGTAAGTCTTTTTTAAGAATCATAAAGACCAATCTTGTAGACAATTATTGGATCTACAACTTTTACTTTAGCGGGCTTTTGCTAAGTATTACCGTTTTGGAAAAAAATTAAAAAAACTGAATAATGCCTCCAAAAATGACCTTTGACCCCGAATAACTTGTTTTGCACACATGGGATCGATGGGGACTTTTAGGACGTTGCTTCTAATGGCCAACCCTAGCTCTCCACCAAAATTCAGCTTTGTGGGAATTTTTGCTATTTCCCCCTTATACGCATGTCTATTTTGACCGGACTAATCTTAATTTTTAACAAAACTAAAAGTTTTAGGAGTGTGCCGCATAAAAAATCCGACATCGATTTTTAAAACCACCCTAGTACATATAAAAAAGGTACAAGTGACAATAACATGCATTTAGAAACTCGAAATTCGCTTCCATAAGCCATGGACCACACTAGCGAGAATTTTATTAAATTTCATGAAATTAGGCGTTTTTAGATCGAATTCTCCACTACAGCATTTTCACGATTTTACTCTACTGTGGAACTTGATCTAGAAACACAAAATGTTATTAAGTTGTTTAATGAAATTCATGCTAATGTGGTTCCCGACTAAATAAATTAGTTTCAAGAAACTATTTTTACTATATTTTTATAATATTTTGTGTCAAATTTGTTATATTTTAGCGGTCTTTCGAAATGTTTTATATTTGTCCTAAGAACATTTTTAGAACGATCAATTATTCAATATTTTCTTTGAAATTTTGTTATCTATAACAACAATTACTTAGTTGCAGAACATACAGGAGTGTTTGGGCTTTAGTTGCAGAACATACAGGAATGTTTGGGCTTTTTGCAGTCGACCAATAATAATTGTCATGGGGTTTCTTTCCTTATTTCTTAAAATTTTCATTCAGGTAAAGAGATTCGTAACAATTTCACATAAGAGATTTTTTGGTACTTTAAAAAATTATATACCAATTACTGTTTTGTCAATTAACAGACATAATAGTTCATTTTTTATATTTTCTAAAGACAAACTTGTTAATGGATGTTTTTATTTTAAAGAGTACATCTGTCGTCATAATGACTAAACAGTTTTTATTAAAGTTTTCTGGGATAAATGGTTTATCTAATCCAAAATACGTTGTTAGATTAATTAATAAGAGTATACAAAAAACTAGTTTTTAAATGAAGAATTTCAAAAAATAGTAAACGTATACAAATATTTATTGATATCGCTCTTTTTTTCATTTCTTTGTAAATTAACTTAAAACCAAATGTGTAAATTCCCACAATAACATTTGACAAATCTACAGCAATTCAAATACATAAATACATTGTCGTAGCAACATAATTGTTCTGTTCCTTTAGAAAGGATACAATTTATATGAGCATACCATTTTTACCATTTTTTGCCACTGTTACCATTTTATAAAGTAAGGGAACATACCAATTGATAGTACGTTTATATTTACGAAATCCAATCGCTTTCAACTTTACGTAAACTTCAATTGAAAACTCGTCTAAAATCCAGTGGATTTCATTTGACGTATAAGCAATGGAATTGACAAATCGAGTGGATTACGTAAATGTAAAAATACCATAACTTTTTCTTTGTCAGCAGATGTATAACAGTGACATTTTACTCTCAAAAAATCTCTTTCATTGTTTTTCTACGAAGCACAGCTTCGTAGTCCGTTATTTTCAATTGCTATTTGTTTCAATCTTCGCAAGGGAGAAATATACAGTTTGTCAATAAAACGAATACATTTCTTGTATTAGTTGTCAAAAAATGGCAAATAAGTCGAGTTTTTTTGCAAAATATTGCTGGTGCACTTTTTTATAAATGAATTGTATGTGTGTTCCCCTACGTTTTTAATTGTAAACGTTGCAAAATGAGTTCAACAAACATATTTGTCCAAAACGTATGTTAATGTAAAAATAGAAGAAACGTCGAAAAAATACATACTTCTTTGCCATCAAACATTTTTCTGGGTTATGTTTGATGCTATGCTGTTGATTTTGTTCATAGAACAGTACAGCAATATTTTTCGTTTTTGTTTTCTTGACTGCGGCTGTTTACTATGCTGTTAAAATGTCTGCAGCACAGCATAGCAATAGCATTCGCGTTTGATTTTGATGACTATGCTATGCTGTGTCCTTCGCAGATTTCAGAAGCACAGCATAGACCATGTGCTGTGCTACTTTTAGGTTCGCAGCATAGCACAGCAACAGTTTTCGTTTTTATTTTGGATGACTATGCTATGCTATGTGCTGTGAAGATTTAAGATCCAGAGCATAGACCATGTGCTGTGCTACTTTTATGTTCGCAGCATAGCACAGCAACAGTTTTCGATTTTGTTTTTGAAAACAGCACAGCATAGCAATGGCATATTTTTAGTAATTTCAGTGCTGTGCTGGTAGCAAATTCAAAACTGATCTCAACGTTTGAATTCGGGCCATATATCCCAAGTTGATCCTCCATCGAATTTTAATACTAATTTTACTAGTACTCCTAGAAGAGATGCCATACCTCGTGAAGATGCTATATCTCTGTCTGGTGTTTCACACCAAACAGGAAGATCAGCTGAGGTTTCGGCCTCAAATGACAGGGTTATGCATAGTTTAAATCTTCCACATTGCGACATAGATGTTTTAAGTGGTGATTTTCTGTCTTAGCCCACATTCAAGGATCTTTTTTCTGTTGTGTATATCGACAACAGCCGCCTTAGCGACATCGAGAAATTATGTCATTTGCCAAAGAAAACTAGTGGTGAAGCAAAAGACACAATTTCAAAGTTTCCTTTGACACATAAGAGTTTTGCTCTTGCGTGGTCAGCATTGAAGGAGACATACGACAATGTCCGATTTTTGGTTAATAAACAACTCAAATTGTTGTTTGACCTTCCGGTCCTGGAAGATGAGTCCAGTGCGGGCCTGAAGAATCTTCAACGGGCAATCAATGGATGCATATCGGCTATGGCGATTTACGACGTTTCTACGAACGACTGGGATCCCATATTGGTCTTCTTATGCATTCAAAGATAACCTAAATCTACCGTCACATTGTGGGAGCAGACTGTTAAAGACAAATCGGCAGCGTCTGCATAAAAGGATTTGGATTGTGTTCTTACGGAAAGGATTCAGACCCTTACTTGTCTCCGCGATATTCGTGGCATAGATTCCTCTAAAAAGGTTGAAAAGAAGGTGCGAGCTCATTTAACAAAGACGGTTCCTTCTTCATCTTCTCGTGCCTCTGCAGTAAAAACAAGTGTTATTTGTCCCAAATTAGTACATCCTTTGCGTTTTTGTCCAGAATTTACAAAATTATCCGTAGAAGGTCGTTTTTCAGTGATGAAGCGTTTCAATTGTTGCATTAATTGTCTGACGGTTGGTCATGAGGTTAGAAAATGTGTCAGTAAACGTCATTGCGGTAAATGTAATAAGCGGCATCACACACTTTTACACCGTGAGATGTCCAGTTCTGCAAGTTCCGCTAGTGCAGCGACTTCATCGCAATCATCTAGTACTTCATGCTCTGCTCAGATTAATAATGTAAATCCAGATATCCCTTCGACTTCGTCAGGAATATCACCCTCTGTCAATAGATAAGTGCACCATGTTTCACAAAAAAAATGTCGTTCTGGGTACAGCTTTGGTGAATCTAATTTATAAAGACATCACCTATCCTGCACGTGCTCTTATTGATCCAGCTTCTGAGGCGTCGTTCATTACTGAAAGTTTACAACGTCGTCTTGGTATTTCTACCACTTCGACACAAGCTACATTATCTGGTGTTAACCAAAGTATGTCCACTACTTCCCAATTATGCTCGTTATGTATAGGTTTACCCATTGATACATCAGTCTTTTTGGAAATTGTAGCTTTAATGATTCCCGCTATTTCTGGCAATCTACCATCATTTTCAATTGATGAGAAATTGATTTCCCGTTTGCCAAATATTCGTTTGGCTGATAGAAATGTTTTTGAATCTAGAACAGTCGATCTATTTCTAGGCGCTGACTTATATCCTAGAATTCTTCTTCAGGGAATTCAATCAAACATTCTATGCTCGTTAATGGCACAAAAAACTGTTTTTGGCTGGATAATTACTGGTCCAATTCCATCTTCCAATATTACGGTTTTAACAACCACAATCAATTATCCAGAAGATGACCCTCACAAGACTCTTCTTCGTTTTTGGGAATTGGAAGCACCACCAAAGCGCGCTATTTTGTCTCCTTCGGACAAATTTTGCGAAGAAAATTTCAAGAGGACGATTCGTCGGGACGATAAGTCGGGACTTAGTTGTCAGATATATTGTCACGCTTCCCATCATACCTGAATTCACAGGTCAGCTAGGCCATTCTAGGACCAATTGTTTACGACAATTCTTCCGAAACGAGGCTTTCCTCCTAAGAAAGCCACAAGTTACGATGCGGTGGTCAGGGAATATTTAGAATTAGGCCACATGACTCTGGTTTCAACATTTTCAGCAAATTCTTCAGTTTGCTACTTGCCTCATCATCCATTAGATTTGGTCCTACTTATTCTAAGATGGAGACTTTTCAAATTAGTTTTCAACTGTGACAAAACACAAATTTACAGGCAAGTTCGAGTAGATCCTACTCAAACTCCCATCTAAAGAATTCTATTTCGGGATTCTCCCCACAAACCGGTTCAAGATTTTGAGCTTCAGACCGTAACATTCGGAGTAAATTGTGCTCCATTTCTTGCCATTTGGACTTTACTTCAATTGCCCGATGACACAGATAATGAATTTCCGTTAGCTGCACTTATCCTTCGGAAGTGCATGTACGTAGATAACGTCTTGACCGGTTATCACGATTTGGAGACAGCACAAAAATCCAGCGAGCAATTAATTGGTGCTCTTTCTTCCGCCAAATTTGAATTACGGAAATGGACAGCCAATGATCGCAGCATTTTAGAATCGCTTCCTTCGGAGCATCTTTACGACGCTAAGCTACTTGCTTTCGTGGAAGCTAGTAGTTCAAAACCGCTGGGTATTCGGTGGATTGCACAGCTGGACCATTTTTATTTCAGTGTAAGCCCACTGGAACACCGGTCCAAATATACCGAACGGGAGCTCCAAATATGGACGGACTTTGGGAAGCTGCGGTTAAAAGCTTTAAAACTCATTTCAAAAAATGGCTAAAAACCTCAAATATATGTTTGAGGAATTTTCAACAATTCTAATACGAATTGAAGCTTGTTTAAATTCTCGTCCACTTTGCCCGATGAATGATGGTCTTGACTCTACGGTGGCATTTGCGCCTGGACATTCTCTGATCGAATCTCCGATCCTTACTCCTCCAGAGCCCATAATAAATGAATCTCCACTGGATATCGTGTACCGGTATCGGAAACTTAAAGCTCTTTCTCAACAATTCTGCCTTCGGATGAAAGAAGAATATTTAAAGAGCCTCCACCATCGTTATAAGTGGAAATTTCCGCAACGCGATATTCAAATGGATGATTTAGTAGTCCTTCGACACGACATTTACCTCCTACAGCGTGGAAACTCGGGAATCGACGGTCATGTTAGAGTCGCGGATGTGAAAACAGCAGACGGTATAGTAAAACGACCCGTAGTTAAGAAATTCATTCTGACCGACGACGAATAAAAATGTTCAACCCTCTCTATTGAACCATCTGCATTTTTTCACAGATATGGAAAACTTGAGTAAAATGGACGCTTCCCTTCCATTCTACGAAGAGGACATCCCAATGTCGGATGAAGAGAGAGGTGTCGATGCCAACATGCTACTTTTGGGGTCTCAGGACTCCGATCTAGGTGGGGTCACTAAAGTTGCCTCTCCTCTACGGGAGTCTGCACCGGCACAACCGACCACAGCGCAGAATGCAGTAGGCGTTGCTTCTCCTCTGCGACAATTACACAGCAGCGCTTACGACCAATCCGGGATTTGAATCCCAACCGGCTGGAGATACCCCTCAGGTTCTCCTCGCCGCAAATATCGACCAGTCCACCGAGGTCCCAGATACCGCTTCTCCTCTACGGGAAATTGCACAGGCGAGTTCTGGGTCGCTAGGCTCAACCTGGACCATAGGTTCGGCGTCTCCTCTACTGGAGATTGCACCCGTCGTTCCCGGTCTTCCCCCAACAGAAGTGGCTACCCAACCTCAAGGCAAACGCACGGTGGCAAGGTCAGTTCGACAACAAGGCCCCAAATGTGTTTTGTGCACCCAGAGGCATGTCCTAAGGGGGTGTCCCGATTTTCTGAAAATGACATGCGGGGAACGTATTCGCTTTGTGGTTCAGGGGCATTTCTGCTCCAATTGCTTAGGCAGGTCCCATATCCGACGTGATTGTTTAAATCGTCATCGTTGTCACAAGTGTAAAGGTGTCCACCACACACTTTTTCATCCAACCAAAACATCCGTTTCTCAAAGAAATGTCCGCCCTTTGGGTAAAAAGACAATGCGTCTACTGCTCTCCATATGTCGCCTAAAACCAAACCGACTCCGTCTGGGCAAAAGTCCTCTACGAAACGTCAGTCCGCTCCTTCTGCTTCGGTCTCGTCCATGTCTTCGACATCCGTCAGTCCGACTATACAGTCCATACAACCCATTGTTACCCTGGGGCCAACAATGGTTGTAAAGCACCTTGGATAGGATTTTTTTGCCAACTAACCCTAAAATCTTGCTACGATTCTACCCAACTTGTTCGCGTTTCTGCGAGAAGTATGTCCTTAGAGCAAGTGGCGGCGCCGACGCAGTCAGCTCAGGACTATGTAAAAGACCATTATGCTGGGATACAACTATCAGATCCCGATTTTCATAAGTCCGCACACATCGGGTTTATTCTAGGTCCGGATGTGTACCCGAAGGTGATGAAATAACAGACTTATTCGAGACCTAAGTTACCTTTGGCCCAGATCACTATCTTGGGTTGGGTGATAACTGGTCCTTGTCCACTGCGGGATCGCCAGAGAAGATCAGTCATCTTCTGGACTTTCGGTCAAGTTGTTTTGGAGACAGTCTTCTACTCTCTCAAAAAATTGTTTTTTGAAACAAAGAGAAATATATATATATATATATATATATATATATATATATATATATATATATATATATATATATATATATATATATATATATATATATATATATATATATATATATAAATGAATAAAAATGCTCAAAATTGACGGTTCCGCCTTGTTATTTATTAATTTAATTTATTTTTTTTAATTTAGTAGAATTAAGATTATTTTTTTGTAACATGGTTAGATGTGTCAAGGGCGGCGATATTGTTAAAGCTCAAATAAAATACATTCACTCACCACTTTCCGTAATTTGTCATAATACTTTTTATCCAACTTTGAATTTTCGTTCAAAGTTGATGATGACAAATTACAGCGGGTAAGATCTCTCAACTTGCGCGGCTCTTGTGACAACTATGCTCTCGCGTTATATTTAACACTTCACTTGTTATTCGGATTTTCGGCCATCAACAACATCAATTTGCAAAACCATTGTAAATACAAGGTAATGTATTCTAGTTCTTCGACTAATATATTAATAATACCGCCAATTTTATATTAAAAGAAATTACTGACTTTTTGTTTTGTTTTCTTCTTTTATTTACTCTGCTCCGCAACAAACTCCTAATATGATTTCCTGGTCTATGGTTCTGATGCTATGGCTGCCTTATTGACCTTAGTTCACATTTTTTTTTTTTGATTTGTTATAGACTAGGAACAACGTACAACCCTAGAGAACGGCCACAGAACTTCTGTACCACAAATTCTTTGTTTTTCCCAGTTTATTACCAAAATTGTTACAGTACATATTGTAGTGTACGAGTGTAATAAATGTCTATATTATTTACTTCATCCATTTTATATAACAAAATATTAACAGCTCACAATACTTTAATATTATTCACCAAACAAGAGTCACACACTTCATTCATTCACGTTGTCAGTGGTCAGTTACTCCAAATACCTCTTGTTGTCGTATGACATATTTCGTTCACACGTCCAACGACAATTGTCGTTCTGATTCTTACATTGTTGCAATATGAGCCCGCACGCGTACACTCACACAAAAACAATTAATGTAGTATTTAGATATTATATTCTTATAAATGTAAATTATGATTTAGTATAAATAGACATAATAATTTCGAAATATAAACAATCATTGTTCATCAACAGAACTAAAGCATTATTATTGCGCTCTACATGGTGACCGTGCTCTATCTGCACTGCTCGAAAAAATAATATTTTTAAAGTGCTCGCCCATGGCACTATAAAAACAAAAGTAAATGTTGATTAGAACCGTTATATTAACGTTTGAAAGTGCTCGCCCATGGCACTATAAAGGAATTAATTTGAATTGAATTCCAATGCCGTATGCCGTTTGCTACTGAAGAAGAAAATCTTTACCAAGCCACAATCAATTGAAGGACGACAACAAAAAGGGTCCCGAAGCCAGGAGTACAAGGAAGAATGCCGATAAAATACATATAATAATATTTAAAATTGGGTGCCACCGTGGTGCAATGGTATGCACACCCGCCTTGCACACAAAAGGTCGTGGGTTCGATTCCCCGGCCAGGCAACATCAAAATACTTTTCAACGGTGGCAAAATACCCCTCAGTAATGTTGGCGACATATCCTGAGTATTTCAGCCATGTAAAACTTCTCTACAAAAGTGGTGTCTTAGACACGCCGTTCGGACTCGGTCCCATATCATTGAGCTAATATGAATCGGGGTGCACTCATTGATATGAGAGAAGTCTCCCTTGTCGCTTATGGGATGTTTGTGGAGCAATAATATAATAATAAAAAAATTAATATGATATATAAAATTAGTTATACAACTGGGGTGCCACCGTAGTGCAATGGTATGCACACCCGCCTTGCACGCTAAAGGTCGTGGGTTCGATTCCCCGGCCAGGCATCATCAAAAAAATTTTCAACGGTGGCAAAATACCCCTCAGTGATGTTGGCAACATTTCCTGACTATTTCAGCAATGTAAAACTTCTCTACAAGTGGTGTCTTAGGACACGCCGTTCGGACTCGGCAATAAACAGTAGGTCCCTTATCATTGAGCTAATATGAATCGGGGTGCACTCATTGATATGGGAGAAGTCTCTCTTGTCCCGCGTGTCTTAGAAAACGCCGTTCGGTCTCGGCAATAAACAGTAGGTCCCTTATCATTCAGCTAATATGAATCGGGGTGCACTCATTGATATGAGAGAAGTCTCTCTTGTCCCGTATGGGATGTTTGTGGAACAATTATTATTAGTTATACAACTGAGTGCTCACCCAGCACTAGTCAGGGCCAGAAGGCGTAATCCGCTCTTGGCAAAAATTTTTTTAATACATTTCATATAGACTTTCATAAATAGCTATTGTAAAATAAAAATATCTTTTATACATTAAATATAAACTTAAATATTGTTTTGTAAAAGTGGGATCAGAAGAATCCAACATTTTAAACCCAAACGCTAATTTCATTAGCAACATTGAAGTGATAGACCATACAGACCAAATAACTTCCTTATGGTACTTATTACTAATATTGAATGTGTTAGTGGGAATAAACGTGTTAATAAAATGTTATTGTACGCATAAGAAAGCATTAAAAAAGATATATATCATTCTAGGAAACGACGTAGATAAAATTTAAAAATCAATTAAAAACAAATTTTAAATAAATAACAATTGAATACAATGAAAATAATAATAAAACTAAAGTTATATTTCTCAATGGACTGGCAATCAATACCCTGTAAATGTAGAAACATTAAAGAGACATTCGAAAAATCATATAAATGTATAAACACTGATAGACCGACTAAAGAGGAAACAGTTGTAAAACACTTAGAAAATTTATTAAGATGTCTGGAAGAAATTAGGGTAGTCCTAAACGTTAATTATTCACGTCTGACTGTATCGCACAAAGGTGCAGCAGACGGATTCTTTTTAGATATCAGGAATAGATAACTACAGGTTGCAGAATGGAAGGGTATAGAACTAAACATTACAGAATCCATTCATGAAAAAAAGATGTAGAAATAACAACAATTTCGGGAAAATCATCCACAAATACAGAATTGAACAATAAGGATAAATTGCAACCAACCATATTAACAAAAGAAAGCAATATGGCTCAATCCAAAGCAGAATTTTTGAAAATTACATGAAGTATGCTTCCAGAATTTGATGGGAAAGCGGAAAACCTTAAGAAATTTATTGTCGCTTTAGAGTTACTTTTTACTTTACAAGAAGAACATGAAGAAGTATCGGTCTTTTTGGTGAAAACCACACTTACAGGTACAGCAACAAATCTAATTAGTAATGAGAAACCTGTAAAAGACATAATTGAAACATTAAGAAACACAGTTAAGGGCGATTCAGTGCAAGTGGTTACTGCCAAATTGATGAACCTTAGACAAAACAACAAGACCACTAGCCAATTTGTAAAAGAAATAGAGGAACTGACAAAATCCCTCGAGTAAGCCTTTATCTCGGACGGATTAGGAAATAATACTGGAAGGAAGTACAGTACACAGCACGCTATAAAAGCCATGGCAAAGAATTGCTCTAATAGCAAAGTTAAAATTATAATGGAAACGGGAACATTCAATACTTTGAACGAAGCCGTTAGCAAATTCGTCAATAGTTGCACCGAAGCAAGTGACAGTAACAATTCGGTATTCTACTACAACCAAAGAGGTAGAAATCAAAACAAAAATCAAAATAGAGACAATCGTAGATACAACAATAGCAGACCACAAGTTCAATCTTATAATAGAGGTGGTAATCGCAACAGACAAAGGAACAGTAAGCGAAGTGTAAATGTAACACAATCGGGAAACGAGTTGGCCCCCTTGAGCGATCCAGAATAAATGAAATATATAATTTTAATCTCAGTCTAAGTAATTTTATAGAAGTTCAAAATGCCGAAACAGAATGTAGACTAATATTGGTAGTTGACACTGGTGCTGACATATCATTATTAAAGAATTTATATGGACAATACGAGAACGTAAATAAAAATAATACAACTAGTCTATCAGGTATCGGGAAAGAAATCATAAAATCTTTAGGATCCATAGATGTTAATTTTAAATTATCTAATTTTATTGTGCCACACAATTTTCATACTGTTCCACAGAGTTCCCCCATTCAATGTGACGGAATACTTGGAATGGACTTTATAAAAAAATATAATTGTTTATTAGATTTTAAAGGTGGAAATGATAGGTTCGCTTTAAGACCTCGTAATTTCCACGGTTGTATACGAAACCCATTAATTCACAAAATTAAAGAAAACACTATTTTACTTCCTGCCAGATAAGAAGTGATTAAACAAACAAGTTTAGTAACCAATGAAAAATCAGTACTAGTGTCAAATCAAGAAATTTAACCAGGAATATTCATAGCTAGCACAATAGTAGCAAGCGATGTGGCTTATATAAGAATAATAAATAAACTAAAGATGATGTTACATTAAACATTAAAAATTATAAAAATTGAATCATTAGAAAATTATGATTTAATAACGGAAAGTCAACAAACACATAAAACAACTAAAGAAGTTTTAAGTAAATTAAAATTTCCTTTTCTCTTTAAAGAAGGCCTCAGAAATCTCTGTGCTGAATTCACCACAACATCATTTTCAACCAGCAATGGTTCTTATCGATATAATAGACTTCCGTACGGATTGAAAATAGCACCAAACTCGTTCCAATGCATGATGACTCCTGCATTTTCAGGACTGAAACCATCACAAGCATTTCTGCACATGGATGATTTAATAGTAGTAGGATGCTCTGAAAAACACATGTTCAAAAATTTAAGAGATGTTTTTCAACTATGCAGACGTTACAGCTTGAAACTACACCTAGAAAAGTGTTAATTTTTATGCATGAAGTTGCGTTTTTGGGACATACTTCCTGATGAAAGTAAATAATGACGTTATTAAAAGATATCCAACACCCACAGATGCTGATAGCGTTAAACGGTTTGTAGCATTTTGTAACTACTACAGACGTTTCATTAAAAAAATTTCAGAACACTCTCGTCATTTAACTGGGTTGAACAAAAAGAATGTTCCGTTTGAATGGACACCTGAAAGTAATATGGCATTTGAGTATTTGAAAAATGAATTGATGAAATCCACTCTGTTACAATATCCAGATTTCAAAAAGGAATTCCGTATAACTGCAGACGCCAGCAAACATGCATGTGGCGCTGTTTAAACACAAGTTTATAATGGAGTACACCTTCCAGTTTTATACGCATCAAGAACTTTTACAAAGGGAGAATCCAACAAATCTACTATAGAACAAGAGATAATAGCGATACACTGGGCAATCATTTTAGACCCTATGTGTACGGAAGAAAATTTTTGGTAAGAACAGATCACAGGCCACCTGTATATCTATTTTCTATGCGGAATCCAAGCTCCAAACTAACACGAATTAGATTAGATTTGGAAGAATATGATTTTAGAATACCTCAAGGGGAAGGAAAATAGCGTAGCAGACGCACTATCCCGTATTACGATAGATGAACTTAAGGACATGACATGTAATATCATGAAGATAATGACAAGATCGTCTAAAAATCAGGAAAATGCCTGCGCAGGTAATACTAAAGGAAATAATGGACAATGTAATGATAATAAGCCCAATGTCTATGAAGTCATTAATAATAATGATGCACGTAAATACGTGCAGATAAAACTAGATTCCAAAAAATGTTTGCTAAAACATGGAAAGAAGGTTATATCCAAATTTATAGTGAGTGATATGTACTCCATTGGAAATCTCGACTAAGGTCAGTTTTTCCAAAGGCTTGAATCAGAAGCCGGGTTACATGGAACTACACGACTAAGAATGTCACAAAACGAGCAGATTTTCGAATCTGTCTTGTTAAATAAGTTTAAAGAAATGGGCAATAAAATACTGAAAAATGTAAAAGTAGCGCTACTACAAAACGTGACATTAATAGACAAGAATAATAAGTCCAATATAAGTAAAATCCTGACAAAATATCAGGAATTACGCGTACCCTGATGAAAATAAGAAAATATTATTATTGGCCACAAATGACAAAAGATATAAGAAACTATGTAAAGAAATGCAAGAAATGTCAAATTGCAAAAACAAATACACATACAAAAACGCCAATGACTATTACTCAAACACCTTCAGGTGCTTTTGATACTGTTATTATTGACACTATAGGACCTTTACCAAGAACTGAAAAAGGTAACGAGTATGCCATAACGTTAATTTTCGATTTCACAAAATACCTTGTAGCAATTCCAGTTCAAGATAAAAGTGCAAAAACAGTAGCAAAAGCCATAGTTGAACATTTTATTCTGCACTACGGGCCAATGAAGACGTTCATAACGGACCAAGGTACAGAATATAGAAACGCTCTAATGACGGACATTTGTAAATACCTTAAAATTGATAAATTGACATCAACCGCTCATCACCACCAAAACCCTGGGAACAGTAGAGCGCAGCCCTACAACATTAAATGAGTATGTACGCTCATACATATCTATAGACATTAATGATTGGGATGTTTGGTTGAAATATTTCTAATATTGTTACAATACAACACCATCAACAGTACACCAATGCTGTCCTTTTGAACTAGTATATGAAAAAATCCCTACACCATTAATAAATTTAGGAAATGTAGATAAGGTATATCCCTTGTATAATTAAGATGACTATGCAAATGAAATTAAATATAGATTGCAAACAGCGTACAAACGCGCAAAATTAATGATAGAAAGTTATAAAACAAAACAGAAAAATTATATGATAGAACAACAAATGACTTTAATATAAACGTGGGAAACTTAGTTTTATTAAGGAATGAAATAGGACATAAATTACAGAGTAAATATTTAGGACCGGTAACTGACTTAAATGATAGAAATAATATAAACATTAGGGATAGTAAAGGAAAGCAACAACTAATTCATAAAGATAGATTAAAACCATTTAAAAAATAAAAAACACATTTGATCAAATGTGTTAAAAATGAGAAAAAAATGTTTAAAAAATACAAAATATTTTAAATGTAAATGGTAAGTATAATAAAAATATAAACTACGTGTTTAATGTACGATGGCATTAAACCATAGTTTTATTATTAATTTCAAAATAAAATGCAATTAAAGTCAAACTTAATTTTATGTCAGTTAAAATGTAATGGATTGACCCATATGTAATTATTGCTATCATATTTACAAAAATATTCAAGGCCACTGTCAACGTTTATTGACCTCTCTCACTGTTTCTACTTTTTCTTGTAAAATTTACTTTAATAATAACAAACAATAACAACAAGCACAGTAGTTGTGATCCACATTAAAGTTATGGAAGTCTTCTTCCGTATTAAATAAAACTCGAATTATCCGAAAACGTTATAATCTTTATTTCGTCAATCAACTCCTTCTCTTTAAGTCCAGCACAAAACTAAACTAAATCTTTTGGTTTCCATAATTTTATAATTAAACTTAAAGTTACTCTGCAGCAGCGAACAAAGCTGATCGTATCAAATATCCACAGTTGTCCGTTGATCGTTGGTGGCAAGTGCTGAATAGACGGTTTGAAGCTTAGGATACATATTTGGCTGTTGGTTAGCTGAAGTACGTTGGCTGATGAAATGTGGCGTGATATGGCGTGTGTGCAACGTAGGCACTTTTGGGTGGCGTGTGTTCTACGTTGGCATTTTTGTGACAGTGGTAATGACCGTTACATTATTGTATGTTGCTAACTCCTCCCTCCTTAAGTGTCGGCGTCCCGCTGACCATAGGATCGCCGGGCGTTATTTCGAGTTGTATTTTTGGTAGGTGTAACTTTTTGTTCTGTTGGTACCAAAGCCATCCAATACATATCAATATGGTACACATAAGTGCGAGGTTCCCTCCGAACGAGTAATCAAGCCTGGTATTCAGTTGTTTCAGTCGATGAATATTGCCGGTACTGACTTCGTGAACATATTGTATATCCAGTAGTAAGTCATCATGGGTTATATTGACGAGAACGGGGGGTAGAGCCTGAATATTTGATGATTCAGTACTTGTGTAGGTGCGATTCTGAATAACTATTGATTCGTTAGAGAGTCGAAGTAGGTAGGTTCCATTTAGAAATACAGGCCCTCTTGTAGTTTTTACTTCCCCGTCGAAATTTGATACATATAACACATCCTCATCCAGTAACTCAATAATCTTCTCTTGAGTAAGTTTATATCTGCATTTTGCTGATCCACCCTTTAAAATTTGATTAACGCAGTCATCTTCTGTTAATTTGACGACAGAGGATCTACTGCACACGGTGGAATTATTTATCGAAAAACAGTCAGTTTTGATACCATAAGTTTCCGCTTCATTTATAAGAACCTTATTGAAACCTAAGTCGATTTGTTTTCCTTTGGCAACGGCCGATCTAGTGATAAGTAGATTATAAACACTTCTTCCAATTTTTGGCATAGATAGAATGTATAGGAAGTGTGACCCGTTCGTATAGACAGAAGGTGTTCCGTATTCAATGGCTTCTATGATGTTTCCATATGGTAACGTTTCTAGTTCGTCTAGGATCCTTTCGATTTCAGCTGTATTGAGGAGGTTTGTATTGACGATGCCACTTTTGGCCAATTGACATGCTCTAACGAGATCATTAAGTTCATCCTTTACAACAAGAATTTCGTTTAGTGTATTCTGCTCGATAGCGTTGTAATTTCTGCCATTTGTTAGGTTATTGAGCCTGTCTATCATCTCGTTTACCTTTCGAATGGCCTGGTCTGATTTTTGTTGGAGGTTTCGATTTATTTTATATTGCTCATTATTATTGTCCACAATATCGCCTTGACTCTTGAAAATAGCATCACAGTCCGATGCGTCCGGATTTCCAGCCAACCACTTCCAAGCTGACCCAATCCAATTAATGGACCGTGCCTGCCTCTTATGCCCGCGCGTCAATTCGTTTAGCCGTTCACTTATCTTCGAGAGATGGTACAAAATGAAGCCCCTATTGTTGCTTGGTGGAATGTGCCGCTCAACCATATCCGATATATTAGCCACTATATTCATGTACGGTTCCAGATCAACCACGTGTATCAGGCGGAAGCTTCCGTCAAGTATCCACCCATTTCCAACTTTCAGTGACACCACAGATGTGTTATACTGGAATATTTGAACAGCAGTCGTCAACGTCAACAGGTTAAGGACCCAAAATAGGAGTTGTTTAAAAGACATGATCAGCAGTGTAGGTTCTGAAAAAAGCATTAATCAATGTAACTAAGGCAGGAATAAGGTGTGTTAAATGATTAATATAATTTTTTTTTCGATTTTCTAGTAGATACAGGCATTTTCATAAAGTTTTACTGATTTTATATTTTTTTCGTTTTTCATATATTTCTTTGATTTCTTGAGACATGTCTTTTTCTTGAACTTGCCATGGGGACTTCGTATTATGCCGGTTTAGTCGGGAGCAGGCATGCCTCCCCCAACCTACTAGGGTACGATTTATCCATCCCACTTACAGGAATGCTCTTGTTAATGACAATGTCTTTTAACTATTATTATTCATTTTATTTTTTCAATTTCATTTTTTAGTTTGGTTGTATATATTCCTTTGGTTTCTTGAGCCATGTCTTTTTCTCGAACTTGCCATGGGGACTTCGTATTATGCCGGTTTAGTCGGGAGCAGGCATGCCTCCCCCAACCTACTAGGGTACGATTTATCCATCCCACTTACAGGAATGCTCTTGTTAATGACAAGGACTCTTAATTATTCATTTTGTTTTTTTCTCAATTTCATTTTTTAGTTTGATTGTATAATTTCTTAAATATAATTGCATCGTATTTTCCATTTTTTTATTTCAAATATTAATTTCTTTATAATATTCTTTTTTTATCATACTTTCATTTCATATCGTATTTTCTTATTTTGTGTCGTTTCTGATTTTGTTTGATACAAATTGTCAAATCCCTCACCGAACTTCCTTGAGAAAATTATCGGTTAATTTTGCAAGTGGCTTGATTAATTATTAATATTTTTTATGTGCTCCTTGTGAATTTTTCTTCCACTTTTCGTCAGGAGAGTTACACTATTATCTTTTTATTTCCTCTTTTCTAAATTGCTCTATTTTTACATTAATAACACTTCCTTTTTATATTTTGTTTTCCTCTGACGTTTCAAATAGCCATATTTTTGTACAAATGTCCGAGGTCGCTATTCCCATATTTCGTTGGAGCAGGAAATGTTCATAATTCGCTTCTCTATATATAGACCTTAAAGGCTTAAAAATATTTTCGAGGTAATTTTTCCACTTAATTTGATTTACATTGTTAGTAAATTAAATTGTAGTCGATTCCTCTATTCGTGAATGATATATCCTTACATATAAAAAGGTATATCTAAATATATTAGCATAGTAAAAACTGTTAAAAGATTCCTTTATGTCACTAGCGATCTTCTAAGGTTGAATCGCCTTACCCCTAATGAAGTATATATCCTCAGAAGTAGAATAGTACGTTCAAACGGTTGGCAATAGTTATGCATACGAAGAATCATTTCAGATTTCCTAAACTGTCCTTAAAGTTTAATTATTCGTGGAATACTCAATTTGAGATATGTATGTATATTTATTTGAAGGAACGAATTTTTAAAAAATGTTTTGCGTTCTCAAGAATAGGGATAGTTCATTAATTGTACTCATAAATCCAGATGAATGGCCATAATATCATTATCTCATAATCATTTTAACATAAAGAATTAATAAAAAATCGAACAATAATCGAACAATAATAAAGGAAAAAGGAGGACTTGGACAAGATAAGAAAACAGCAGACGAAAGGATTGATGGATGCAGTTCAAATACAGGAAAGTAATTTAATTTTAATTAACAAAATTCTAAAAAAAAATATTTTTAAGTATGAAACGCAGTAATATATTTTACAGGTTTCTGGTATTTGTGGAGTATTCTATATAGGGTAGGCTTGAAGGCCTTCTCCCATAAAATTCTCAGAAGTTTTGTACTCAGGGTGAGCATTTTCTCCTGATTCTGTTTCGTACTCAGGGTGAGCATCTTCTTCTAATAATGTCTCAATAAGTTCATCTTCTTCGGCAGGGGTTTCCACATGATAAACCCTGGATTGTTTATTAGCCGATTGGAGCTCCGGTCCTTTCCTTTTTTCGAATGCCCTTGGGTTGTTCATATAGTTTACCTGACGTGACTGCATCGACCGGTCAATGTCCATTGGTTCCTGTCTCTGAAAACGTGGAGGTACTGGGGGTCTACTTTCATTGGCATACCTGGGTTTGTTTTGTGAGTAGTCTTGTTGCCATCCCTTTTTGTAAGAATTTTGGGATTGCCATCCTGGACGTGTCTGAAATTGTTTAGTTGGTCGCGGTGGAGCTTGTCGATAGTCTGTATTGCTGGGTATCGAAGTCTTTACGATGGTTGCTGTATTCGTATGTAAAAGATTATTCCTCATAGACAAGTTTTCTAGTTCCAGACATGCTGAATATGCCTCCGGCAGATTTTTGGGCCTCTGGATTACTATCATTCGCGAGAGCTCCGGTTTAAGACCACGTATGAAAATGTCAAGAGACCTATTTCGGTATGTCTCTACTAGTGCGGTCATGGTTTCTGAACTGTACGACTCCGTTTTTAATTTATTAATTATCAGAGAGAGTTGACGATTGACAGTTAAGTAGAACTCGTCAATGGTCGACCGGCCCTGAGTCAATTGATTGAGTTGGTGTTCCAACGTTTGAATGTCGCGCTTGTCCGCGTAATGCAATGACAGCACTTTCTTTATTTCTTCCCAATTGCTGTCAAAAACATTGTAAGATATAAGAGCAGTATCGGCGGCACCAATTATTTTTTGCCGGATGCTCTGAACTATTGACCGAAAAATTGGTCTTTGTTTCACGATTTCGTAGTCTTTTAGGATTGTTTCCACCGAATATACCCACGATATATATTGCGTGGGATTTCCGTCAAATGTTCTCAATTCCTTTACATTGTCAGGCAACCGGTTAATTTCTTTCAAATCCTCTTCTGTTTGAGGGCATTGAAGGTGCCTTTCTTTTTCTACTGGTCGTCCTACTACGCTAACAGTTTCTAAGGATTTCACGCTTGCTTCGAGCTGTCCTATTTTATTTTCAATTGCTCTAATCTGTTCCATGAACATATTAATGGCTCCTGTCAAATTTGTTACGGTAGCCTTTAGCTCCTCCATAATAAAAAAGTAAAGGAAAATTCACTTACCTTCAACGGGAGAAAAATGAAATATAATTTAAAAGCAAACTTTCTCAAGGAAGTTGTACAAATCACTTTTTGATTCTTTAACAATTTTTTACGTTTACAGTTTGTGCTTTGAAAAAAAATTGTAATCTATTATTTTTAAATTTTTTTCTTTTAATAAATTTTTCGTAAATTTGGAAAAAAAATGTACACTGTCACTTATGATATTTTTCACTTTAACAACATATCCTTTTTTGATGTAGTTATTACTTCCGGTTCTCAAAAATTTTTTACATTTACGATTTGTGCTTTAAAATTTTTTATATATTATTTTTAATTTCTTTTATTCCATAAATTTTTCTTTCGTTAGTATGGTATAAGAATTTGTACACTGTCACTTGTGATATTTTTTCATTTTTACAAGTTATCCTGCAGTTCTACAAATCGCTTTTGATTCTTTAATTTTTACATTTACAGTTTTTTCAATCTATTACTTTCAATTTCTTTCCTTCAATAAATTTTTCTTTCGTAAATATTGGAAAATTTTTTACACTGTCACTTATTATATTTTTTCATTTGACAACTTATCTTGTTTTCTGATAGGGTTATCCTGCTTATCCCTTTTTTTTAATCTATTACTTTTAACATTACTTTTAATTTATTTCTTTCAATAAATTTTTCTTTCGTAAATATTGGAAAAATTTTTACACTGTCACTTATTATATTTTTTCATTTGACAACTTATCTTTTTTCTTGATAGGGTTATCCTGCTTATCCTTTTTTGCAGGTCCCTGCTCGGGCGCCAGTTATGGAAGTCTTCTTCCGTATTAAATAAAACTCGAATTATCCGAAAACGTTATAATCTTTATTTCGTCAATCAACTCCTTCTCTTTAAGTCCAGCACAAAACTAAACTAAATCTTTTGGTTTCCATAATTTTATAATTAAACTTAAAGTTACTCTGCAGCAGCGAACAAAGCTGATCGTATCAAATATCCACAGTTGTCCGTTGATCGTTGGTGGCAAGTGCTGAATAGACGGTTTGAAGCTTAGGATACATATTTGGCTGTTGGTTAGCTGAAGTACGTTGGCTGATGAAATGTGGCGTGATATGGCGTGTGTGCAACGTAGGCACTTTTGGGTGGCGTGTGTTCTACGTTGGCATTTTTGTGACAGTGGTAATGACCGTTACATTATTGTATGTTGCTAACTTTAATAACGGACCTACTTTGTTGCTATTGTAAATGTTTTCTTACTTCCTCATATTCCACATAACAACAACACTTTAGCATCCACTTTTTAAGATCAACGTCAGCCGTGTTGTGTTGTTATCTATTTTGAATCCACTTCGTTTGACATCTTCACTGCAATGAGGAGTCAGGCAGCAAGTCAACGTTATCCAAACAACAAGTAGCCCCCACCACGCACGGAAATAATAAAAACTATAACAGAGACAGTAAAAATTAGACCTAACAAAAGAGCATTGAAATTTAGAAAAAAAAACTAGAAATAAGTAAATGCTAAAAATAAATATGAAAAAATACGCAAAATCGAAAATAAATTGAAAAGCACATTAAAAAAATAGAAAAACAAAAATCTTTTATTAATTAATTGGATTAATCGAGCTAACATGGCCTAAGGAGTTTTGTATTGAAAAATTAATTCTAGCGAAATACCACACACTCATCCATTATGCTACGATCGTATAAATAAAAGTTATCAAAATCAGCCTTTGTCTTCTAGCCATTAGCATTCAAATACGCCTGATGAGCCTGGCTTAAACCACCAGGCGAAACGATCGTAGCGTAATGTTTGAGTGTGTGGTATTTCGCTAGAATTCATTTTTCAATACAAAACTCCTTAGGCCATGTTAGCTCGATTAATCCAATTAATTAATTAAAACATTCATAAATAATGGCCTTCGTCTTAAAAAGACAATAACAAATAAAAAAACTTCACAGCAGAACCTGGCTGGCCCGGCTGAGGTTTGAACCTGGGTCCTCTCCAACAAACATACAATGTTGTCGAGATCTCAGCGTTCTAAGCCACTGCCAATGTATCATATCAACAAAAACTAGTCGACATGATGCCAATGTATCATATTAACAAACTAGTCGACATGATATCCAAAAAACTTCAAAAACTGAAGACATTACAATTCATGAAGGAAACACCCCTTCGATTGTATATGTGTATGTATTGAGAAAATTATTCCTAGCAAGACACTAGGGTGACTTGATAAAGAAAAAGACTTCAATAAATACTTCATAATTACACATTTGTTAAAAATGTTTGTATAAATATAAGTTATCAAAATCAGCCTTTGTCTTCTAGCCATTAGCATTCAAATACGCCTGATGAGCCTGGCTTAAACCGCCAGGCGAAACGATCGTAGCGTAATGGTTGAGTGTGTGGTATTTCGCTAGAATTCATTTTTCAATACAAAACTCCTTAGGCCATGTTAGCTCGATTAATCCAATTAATTAATTAAAACTTTCATAAATAATGGCCTTCGTCTTAAAAAGAAAATAACAAATAAAAAAAATCTTTTATTTTAACCAAAAGACAAAAACAAAAAAAAACTAGCCCACCCCACCCCTAATCATAGGTCCTACCGAGCCGAATAGTGTTTTCGAAAAACTCCTGAAAATTTGATTTTTCAACAAAAAGTGATTGTGCCAGTGACAATACCCTTTGATAAACTGTGTGACCTTAAATAAGTGCAATAACATATCAAACAAAATAACTTTACTTCAAAAAGTAAAAAACATATCTGACATTTTGCAACAACAAAATTAAGATTTTGAAAATGAAATTACAATACAACGAAGATTTTCATTAAAGCAGCATCCGGCAAAAAGGGTCACACGTGCCCTTGATGAGAATAACAACAGAACAACCACTACTCAGTCTTCGTTCAGAAGTCAATGAAGAAGATTATGTTGTCGCCTGTTTGAATGATTTTTAATTTTAGCAATGTATTAACACACACGCTGTTTGTGGAGAGACCGAGAGAGAGTCGTATGCGTAAGACCGCAAACAATGCGATTGTAATAGTGCCGATACCTGCATTAAAGTTTAAAAATTAGTGAACATTTCTTTGCATATTGGACCCAACAACAATGTCTAGAAGCCGTACATAATCTTTGGAATCAGAAGAAAGGAGAAAAAAACGTCATACACGGACAGGCAACCATTTAAGCAAGTATAAAATCATCCCTAGAACCTGTAAGTAAAACAACACAATAATCAGCCATTTCCCTACGGAAAAAGGCTTCGGACTTACGTTCTACACTTTGCCTGACGTCACGCTTTAAAAACAAAAATGGCTCTTTTTAGAAAGTTCTTTAATTTTTACAATGATTTACTTGACTTCGAGGAAGAAATCAACACCTCAGCAGAAAACAATGTCTATGAGCTAAATGTACTTCAATCACATTTAGATTATGTATGGTCACAGATTAAGCATTATTACGCACTTGTCGAGATTATGAATGTGAGAATCCAATCGACCTTAACCGGTTACGAGCCACATTTAGAAAAGCTTTGAATATTTATACATCTATGTATGCATTTATCAATACCGAAATTGATATTGTTTCTTCGACTTCAAATAAATGCAGCTCGTCCTACCACAACAAAAAGCCATCGCTCGGATTTCACATAGAATACCAAAAGTATTTGAAAATAACATGTTTTCTAAACCTTCTGTTGATGAAAATCACCAAACTTCATCCCCTCTTTACGATATTGAGCAACAAATATCAGACGAGACCTTGACATCGCAACACATAGTCCTTGCAAACATTTATACATCTTCAAATTTCTGCGATAGACTTCCAGAAATTTCGAAAAACGCATCTATGTCCACGCCGCAAATTGAAAAGAAACAATTATCGTCGTTAGCTCTTCCCAATAGACAAAAAAGAATAACCGAAGACGCCTTGCTGAATCAACCTCCATTGAATATGAACCATTTTGCGTCGTTAGATCTTCGTGATATACATTAGAAAATATCGCATGAGATTCTATTATTTTCACCTCCAAACATATCCAAGAATACCATTTCACTGTCCCTTCGCGATGAAAACGGACTTCAAACCATGTCGGAAGGCGATTTACAACCTACAAAAGTCCCCGAGTCACACAATTCCAAACATTTAGCTCTTTGCGATGAGGATAGACCTCAACCCAAATCGAAAGAGACCTTGTCATTAACCTCCCTAGCGCAAGTTAAGTCCAACAGTCAAAATTACAAGGCCCGAGCAACCACCGATTCCGGATTTACCTTTAATTCTGACGACCTTGAAGCTCGACTTCGACTTCCTACGAGAAACAAAGTAAAACACAACTCAGGACTAAATCCAGCAAATATGAAAATCTCAACTCAAGCTTGTGCCTTTATACTTTGTCCGCGATTGAAGCTTGACTTTAAATTAAATGCCGGCAGTCCTTTAACAAAGGTCTTACCGTTTAATTTACTTTGTTCAAACTTAGACATCAAGCATCATTCAGCATCCATTCAACTGAAACCTGGTCAACCGCTTCTGAAAGCCATCGATGATTTCAGATCGATCATTCCTTTTGATGAACTGCAGCAGCAACTTAGACTTCCAATGAAGCATAATCCATTAATCTCAACAAAAAATCCCGCAGTTATCGCAAAATCACCACAAGTTTGTACTTTTACAGTTCACTCTGGATTTATTTCTGACCTTAAATTGAACACATGCGCCCATTTAGTAAATCCTTACTGTTAAATTTGCCGCTCTCGCATCCAGATAACCATATCCGCTCAATTGAACATCATTCAGAAACGTATTTAACTGTCGCACATCCTCAAAATAGTAGAAACCTTGAAATTCATATCAGTCTAGATATCACTTCAAAATTACTTGACATATCATTTCCCAAGCTTTCAATTCAATCATTGTTAACTACAAAATCATTGTTAATATCTTCGTACCGACGGTTCCGATACTCAGCACTTAACGGACATCTAAAGCATCTTCATAATAGCACTGTGTATTCAACAGCATTTGCTTATCCACATAGGACATCATTAGGGCTGCCAGAGTATTGTCACAATCATACGAATCTTCAACTCAAGTTTCTACACAAAAATTTATATTTCATAAAAATTATGACTACGTGTAAACAACGAAGAGATTTCTCTGCTTTTAACAAGAACCCTTCCCATCCAAAAGCCTTGCACCAATTCAAAAGTTTACATGCCGTACATAAGCGCTGCAATATACTATTCAATAAAATTTTTTGGAAATTCCGAATAAAAAACTGCTGTTCTGCGAAAAATAAATTCCAACTAACAAATCATTTCACCACATTATTTCAGAAACCGCACTCACTATTATTAATTACAGATTTGGGAAAACCACCCGACTTTAACAATGACTTCAACTTGAACAAGTGGATCCACAATAATTCAACATTTGAAAGCCTCAAACCTAGTAAGAAGTATCTGAAAGAGCATAAAACTAAAACTGCATCGAACATTGAAATTTATAATGTTAAATCACCTGTCCAATAAATGTCATCAACGAAGCCCATGAAGCCAAGGAAAACACACTCAAAGTGTATAGGTCTCTAAGTTGAAAATCAAATTCACCTTATATTTGGACATCTGTTCAACACCAACAAATTCCATCGTCTTTCCCAAGTCATCAATCTCAGTATACATCTTATCATTATTCAGCAATGAAATCGGCGAGACTTCAAACAGTCTCCAGAATGTCATCTCGAACGGACACAAGTCTGACTTCAAAATTGACCTTAAGAAAAATCTACAATCAACAAAATCTATACGCTGGTCAAATAACTGTTTTCATGAACTTCAATCAAACAATATTTATTTATTCATCTTTACAGATTGGTCCGATATAGTAGAAGTCAAAACATACCACAAATCACACATGCATGTCCGTCCCGTTCCAACATCGTCATCTCATGAAAAACGTCCATAGCTTACAACGAAGAATTAGTCCAAAATATCATCCTTCAAATCTGCAGATAGCCACACGACACATCCAACAATAAAACGAGTACATCTAAATTCATGACTTAATTTCGCATTATTATTTTCAATGATGTCACCATCTCCATCTTCAACAAACATCAGAATTTTTAATATGAACATATCATCGAAAAGTTTGGAACAAACCTCCCAATGTGTCAACATCACATTAACCTGTAATGTTAACGAGTTTGAAATCGCCACGTCACCAGAAATCATAATCCTTAGAAAGTCAATAAACATCTTCATCCAGTTGCAACACATCACGGAGCGGCCGATATGTTTAATGAACGATGACATTAAACCATAGTTTTACTATTAATTTTAAAATAAAATGCAATTAAAGTCAAACTTAATTTAATGCCAGTTAAAATGTAATGGATTGACCCATATGTAATTATTGCTATCATATTTACAAAAATATTCAAGGCCACTGTCAACGTTTATTGTAATACCTCTTAGTGTCGTATGACATATTTCGTTCACACGTCCAACGACAATTGTCGTTCTGATTCCTATATTGTTGCAATATGAGCCCGCACGCGTACACTCACACAAATACAATTAATGTAGTATTTAGATATTATATTCTTATAAATGTAAATTATGATTTTGTATAAATAGACATAATAATTTCGAATTAAAATCAATCATTGTTCATCAACAGAACTAAAGGGGAGTACACACCATCAGTCAAAACTGACAGTCAACGAACTTTTGCTGCAATTTTCAGGCAAATAAAAACTTTTGTTTAGGTAATAATGTTTGATATACAATATGTATAGTATTATTTAGGGATTAGGAAAGTAATTATTCAGCTAGACTTTGACATTAACAAAATAGACTTCGATGACTGTCAGTTTTGTTGGCCGGTGTGTACTATGCTTAAAGCATTATTATTTCGCTCTACACTAGGGATGTTTCACTATCAAAGATTGCACATGTCAACGCTGCTGGCGTGACGTCCCTTGAGGTTTGTTCGATTAAGCCGCCAACAATCCAGTCAAGCGCATTTTTTTTGTAGTATGGGTTGATTGCCATTGAGTTTTATTGTGCCTGGTTGCATTAGGCTAAAGTAGAACTCTTCTCCAAGTAGAGTATCAATTATCCCTTGCGTGTTAAAATTGGGATCTGCTAATTTAGTGTGAACCCGAGTCGAGTACAGCTCTAAATTCGCCTGACATACCCTTTGCAGCCTTGACGAAAACTTTAGTAGTAGCTAGAATTACGTTTTCTGGTCTGCTACTGATGCTGACGAGATGGCAGCTGTGTTGACTGCTGTGGAATCATTCCTTGTGGTTGGCGTTTGATTCGAAGCTATTGAAGATGTCTTAGATTTGTTTGGCAAATGTAGTAACGTATTGTGCTTATTACTACATATTTTGCAGTTGCTAGAAGTACATGCTTTCGCTACATGATCGTATTTAAAACAGTTTGAACACATTTTACGTTGTTGTACCCAGTTGAGTCTCTCAGATTCCCTCATTGCCAAAAATTGTTCGCAACGATAAATGGGATGGTGACGGTTTTGCGTAAGTTGCATTTGCTGTTATCCTCCACTAATGCTATAGACGAAACAGTTTTGTTTGAACCTTTTTGAGTAGTTGCCACTTTTCCGATCGATTCCATCGACTCAAATTGCAATTCCAAAAATGCAAATAGTTCTTTCATGGTCGGAACTTCCTTCGGCTTCGTTAACGACTGCATGAATCGTATGCACATTGTATGATCCAATTTGTTCGTGATCAATTGGATCAATAGAGCGTCCCACGACGATGTGTCGATATCCAAGTTGGTCAGGGCTAGCATGCATTCTCTCGTAGTGTCATGAAGAGCCTTGATTGAAGCGGTAGATGAGGTTCCTGTTGGCCGGTTGAGGATCCGTTCTACCAATGTAGAAACAAGAATCCGTTTATTGTTGTAACGTTCTTGAAGCAACATCCATGCCGTTTTGTAGTTATCGTCTGTCAAGTCTAGATGGCTTATGAGTTTGTCAGCCTCGCCCGATAAATTGGTTTTGAGGTACCACATTTTTTGGACGTTGGGAAGAGGCTGTTTTTCAACCATCTCCAAAAACAGTTCATAGGGTTTTTACCTTCGGTAGCGGAAGTACACTGTGTGCTACCAAGTCACTTCCCTGTTGAGGTGCGCTTGTTACATTGTCACAGCATTTGTCTATCAGGACCGCCAGCCTTACCAAGTTATGTTGAACCGAATCTTCTAGGCTATCGTAGCTGTCTTGATTTAGCCCGATTCTCGAAGGGTCCTCGATCTGCTGCCAAATTTCGTCGTACAAATCTGCGATTTGACTCCACAACTTTTTGATCGTCTCTTTTTTTTATTTACTTATGTCTATAGATACAAGATCCTTACAGACTATGTTAATTAATTCTTTGTTAATTCTTTGATTCCATAAAATTGATTTGATTGTCCCGCTTCGATATTGTCCAAGCTCTGCAGATGGCGCATAAGGCAGCCATTCTAGCTTTTATCCTTCGGACCAGTCCCTCAACTTGGGCTTGGCTTTCGGAACCAGTTTCTGGCGATTTTGCTTTAGCGGTTTGACCTGGCTTGATCTTGACAGACTTCAGTTTTCCAATTCCGCCACAATATAGTCCATTGTTGAACTGACAGCGTTAAACGGTTTGTAGCATTTTGTAACTACTACAGACGTTTCATTAAAAATGTTTCAGAACACTCTCGTCATTTAACTAGGTTGAGCAAAAAGAATGTTCCGTTTGAATGGACACCTGAAAGTAATATGGCATTTGTAAAATGAATTAATGAAACCCACTCTGTTACAATATCAAGATTTCAAAAAGGAATTCTGTATAACTACAGACGCCAGCAAACATGCATGTGTCGCTGTTTTAACGCAAGTTTATAATGGAGTATAACTTCCAGTTTCATATGCACCAAGAACTTTTAGAGAGAATCACACAAATCTACTATAGAACAGGAGTTAATAGCGATACATTGGGCAATCAATCATTTTAGACCCCATGTATACGGAAGAAAATTTTGGCTAGATCAGATCACAGGCCACTTGTATATCTATTTTCTATGCGGAATCCAAGCTCCAAACTAACACGGATTAAATTTGGAAGAATATGATTTTATAGTAGAATACCTCAAGGGGAAGGACAATAGCGTAGCAGACGCACTATCCCGTATTACGGTAAATGAACTTAAGGACATGACATGTTGTATCATGAAAATAATGACTAGATCGTCTAAAAATCAGGAAAGTACCTGCGTAGGTAATACTAAAGAAATTAATGGACAATGTAATGATAATAAGCCCAATGTCTATGAAGTCATTAATAATAATGACGCACGTAAATACATGCAGATAAAACTGGATTCCAAAAAATGTTTGCTAAAACATGTTAAGAAGGTTGTTAAGTCACTTGATGATGCAGTTGATGTGATTGGAAATTTGTTTTTGTCCCCATGGGACATATAGGTATAGCATTATTAAATATTTCTTCAAAATTGTTTTCTTTAATTAAATGTATTCATTTGCATTAGTTTCTATATATTTTCTTTAATTTTAACGTTCATATTTATGTTGAATAAGTTGTTTGAAAAACTTAGTTATCTTCATTTGTTTAATTGTTTAAAGCACAACAAGCGCCACCCTAATATCATTTTGTCATTCCTCTTTCTGTTATGTACTTTGATTGAATTGAATTCGCCCAACAGGGAGAATAACAAGTGGAGTACAAATTTGCCCAACAGAGAGAAAATAACAAGCAATGTGTTGTTGGTTCAGTGATAGAACGATCAACAAGCAATGCATATGTACAAACGTACATACATATATTTGAGTGCATATTATTTTCTATGCTTATTCTCTCTGCCTCTGCTTGTTGTTCTGCTAGTGGCTATTGCAAAAAGTATGTATGTACATATTGTCCCGCTAGCCCTTTGGTTAGTGAAACATAAAAATTAGAAAGAATAAAACATTCTTATTCCAATCATTTGAAGGAGAAACAACTGGTTTTTTATTTGTGACAAGAAGAGGCAATTGTAGAAGGAACAAAAGTATTTCCCAAAAATCGATTTAAAGTGAAGAGTTTGGTGGCAATTTTAATAGAATATTATTGAATATTCGGCCTTCCTCATTAAGGCAAAATAACTAACCTTGGAACAACGAGACAGTGCTGTGTGAAACAACAACTGGCCCATACATTGAGGCAAAGTTTTACTGGAGGAAAATTGGTGGATAATTGTTGTTGGCCCATAGATATTCCTGCTCGTGAGACAATATTCTGTTTTTTGCAACCTTCTGAGGAACAATACGTGGCGGAAGTAGCAAGAGGAGTTGTGGTGCGTTGTCCCAGAGACATTATGCAGAGTTTACCCACAGAGTAAGTTAAACTTGTGTACAATTTGCATACTCAAGTCGGACCCTTGAGTTAGGAGTTTGGCTTATCGCATATAGGGCTTTCTCCGGGATTGTCAAAATAGGCAATCCTCAAACAAAGGTTATATCCAAATTTATAGTGGGTGACATGTACTCCAATGGAAAGCTCGACTAAGGTAAGTTTTTCCAAAGGCTTGAATCAGAAGCCGGGTTACATGGAACTACACGACTAAGAATGTCACAAAACGAGCAGATTTTCGAATCTGTCTTGTTAAATAAGTTTAAAGAAATGGGCAATAAAATACTGAAATATTTAAAAGTAGCGCTACTACAAAACATGACATTAATAGACAAGAATAATAAGTGCAATATAAGTGAAATCCTGACAAAATACCATGATGACCCTATTGAAGGCGTACATTTAGAAATTACGCGTACCCTGATGAAAATAAGAAAATATTATTATTGGCCACAAATGACAAAAGATATGAGAAACTATGTAAAGAAATGCAAGAAATGTCAAATAGCAAAAACAACTACACATACAAAAACGCCAATGACTATTACTCAAACACCTTCAGGTGCTTTTGATACCGTTATTATTGACACTATAGGACCTTTACCAAGAACTGAACATGGTAACGAGTATGCCATAACGTTAATTTGCGATCTCACAAAATACCTTGTAGCAATTCCAGTTTAAGATAAAAGTTCAAAAACAGTAGCAAAAGCCATAGTTGAACATTTATTCTGCACTACGGGCCAATGAAGACGTTCATAACGGACCAAGGTACAGTATATAGAAATGCTCTAATGACGGACATTTGTAAATACCTTAAAATTGATAAATTGACATCAACCGCTCATCACAACCAAACCCTGGGAACAGTAGAGCGCAGCCATAGAACATTAAATGAGTACGTACGCTCATACAAATCTATAGACATTAATGATTGGGATGTTTGGTTGAAATATTTCCAATATTGTTACAATACAACACTTTCAACAGTACACCAATACTGTCCTTTTGAACTAGTATATGGAAAAATCCCTACACCATTAATAAATTTAGGAAATGTAGGTAATGTAGGAAATTGTATAATTTAGATGACTATGCAAATTAAATGTAGATTGCAAAATTAATGATAGAAAGTTATAAATTAAAACAGGAAAAATTATAAGATAGAACAATAAATGACTTTAATATAAAAGTGGGAAGCTAAGTTTTATTAAGGAATGAAGTAGGACATAAATTACAGAGTAAATACTTAGGACCATATACGGTAACCGACGTAAATGATAGAAATAATATAAAAATTATGGATAGTAAAGGAAAGCAACAACTAGTTCATAAAGATAGACTAAAACCATTTAATAAATAAAAAAACACATTTAATCAAATGTGTTAAAAATGAGAAAAATGTTTTAAAAATATGTTACAAATGAGAAAAAATGTTTAAAAAATACAAAATATTTTATTTTCAACAGAACTAAAGCATTATTATTTCGCTCTACAATATCCTTTTGGAAAGACCAAACTAGTGCCAATTTATCCTCTAAATGAAATAGAGTCACATTTTCTTGGATTTCAACGAAAACATGTTAATTCTTCAAAGGTTTGTTGCCATGTATGCCATGGGTTTATTCTCCAACGGCAAAGTCAGATCCATATTATTACGGTTAAACACAGAGGATGGGCTTTGTTGTATATTTGTGGTTCTATTCCGAGCTTTTGAGGACATCTTACTGAGAAAAGAAAATATTTAGCTCCACATCTATATCAAACATGGTTCCACAGCTGTTAATGGTGGTGCTATTATTGTTTTCGCAACTGTATATATATTCAAATATAATACCAAGTCTAAATTTAAATGGGAAATTAACTTAATTTATTTCGAAAATACAACTGAAACTTCAAAATCGGTAAAAAAAGATTTTTGCAAGTGACTATATATGTAAAGGCGGTGAGCATAGTCATTACAGATAAGATAATTACATTAGCATAAAATGCTTCTACTTTAAGAATGCTATTAACATTTCTTTAAATTGTAGATTAACCCTATGAAGTCCAGATTAATATTTTTCCGGGACCAAAATCGTATCTGTATTGATTTTCTAAGAGTCAAGATCAGTTAGTATTATTTATGCTTCCCATTTGGGAAACACAGTGTGTTGGAAACATTATTTTGCTTTTTAAAACATATTTTCTGACACGAGTATATAAAATAAAATTATTGTCATTGTAATAAACACTTATGTATATTCTGTTGTCAGAGTGTGAAATATAAAATATTTGAACAAGGGGAAATTTGCGAATATTTGGTAATATATGAGTGTAGATCTGTAGTATATATAAACACAAAAATGTTAATATTATAATTATCTCAGAAACAACGCCAATAAGACGCAGTAGGCCAAATTTGCGATGTGTAACAATCAATGCCTCACTTAAAATAAATACTAGAGCGAACCGAACTGAACAGCAGCGTGAGCAAGAAAATATGAATGCGCTATCCAGTATGATACAATTCCGTCAATTTGGGTCTGAAGACGCTCGGTCTGAACGCAACGCGCAAAGGAGGTTGCAGCAAAGACAAGAACGTCGTTTAAATGCCGACAGGCGTAGATATCGAACAACAGGTACATCGATCATTTGTGGGAAATTCATTAATTTTTACTTATGAGCCAGATGTGAAATATAGCGCTCATCCAAAAGTGGTAATTGGTGGAATGGACAAGGTATGCCCACATTGTTATGCCTTAAAATGTAAAAATGAGACCGTAGGGATGTGTTGCGCATCCGGTGAAGTTCAACTGCCAACGATTGACATGCAGGAATCGTAGTTGGCGATCGGACTGCTACAAGGGAAATAGTCATTCGTAGATGAAATAATAACCTCCAGTTCATTGCTGATGCGCACCGCTCATACGATGCCCTGCAGTATCCGCTAAAATTCTGGAAGGGACAGGACGGCTACAGAATCAACATCAAACAACGAGATCCCTCAACAGGTGCTCAGTTGCAGAAGAATGTCAGCTCAAGGGATTATAATGCGTATCTTTTGATTAGATCGGACGAGGATAACATTATTGTACGTTGCCGTGAGCTTGCCCAACAATTCATGGTCGACATGTACGTGAAGATAGAGAGTGAACGGCTACGATATCTACTTTTTAGTCAAGAATATATCGACTTGCGAGACGCTATTGCCAATAATGCGGATGCGACCGACATTGGAAATCATGTAATTCATCCAGCAACGTACACAGGTAGTCCACGTCATATGCAGGAATATATACAGGATGCTTTGACCTACGTGCGGGAATATGGTCGGACATGTTTATTCATAACTTTCACCTGTAATCCGAATTGGCCTGAAATTACCTCTTTGTTAATGCCTGGGCAACGACCAATATATCGCAATGATATTACAGCACGCGTGTTCAGAAAAAAATTAAAATCCTCAATAATTTTTACCAAAAAATTACAAGTTTTCGGTGCCGTTCGTTGTTGGATGTATTCTGTGGTTTATGGATAAAATACAACCTGAAGAAATTGACAGTATTATTTCGGCGCAAATTCCAGACCCTTCTACTGATCGATTGCTGTTTGATATTGTTACAGCAAACATGATGCATGGTCCATGCGGAGATTTAAATCCCTTAACGTCATGCATGCCATGCGTCAGATGGGAAATGTACAAAAAGATTCCCTAAACAATTCACAAATGATACAGCCAGTAATGTTGATGGATATCCAATATATCGTCGTAGGAGTCCGGATGCTGGCGCACATTCCACAACTAATTGTGTCGAATTAGACATACACAATCGTTGGGAGGTACCATATTCGCCTCTCCTTAGCAAAACTTTTAATGCTCATATTAATCTTGAGCTCTTTAGTTCCGTGAATACCTTCATCTTGGTTTTCCAATTCATGAACGTGATCCAGCTGTAATTCACTCAGCTGTTCATCTGGAAAATGGTCAGCGTGTATATTTCACGAATGAGACATCTGCTAATCGGGTTGAAATCTCACCCAAAACTACTCTCACAAAATTTTTCCAATTGTGTAATAATGCGGATGCTTTTTGCCAGAACATTGCTGTATTCTGAAATACCACGTTATTTTACATGGGCTCAACACAAAAAATGAATGCCGCACAGCATGCCCCGGTTTATATCACACTGTGTCGAGTGTTTGCTGTTAACCCAAGACAGATTGAATGTTTTTATCTAAGGCTTTTGCTGGTTAATGTCAAAGGTCCATTGTCATATCAAGACATACGCAATGTGAATTGGAAACTGTATCCAACGTATAAAGATGCATGTCTAGCACTCGGCTTACTGTAAGACGATAACCAGTGGGAATGTATGCTTGCAGAAGCAACACTGAATTGTACAGCAAATCAAATTCGTTGTTTATTCGCTATAATGTTGACATCATGTTTTCCGGGAAGAGGAGAGATACTATGGGATAATAATAAAGATGCAATGAGTGAAGATATTTTACACCAAGAACGAACTCTGTGCAACGATTGGGGATACACAGTGAAATGCTATAATCGGTTTTTCGATCATTCGGTTTTTGTGAAAAAAACGAAAACTCGATTTTCGGTTAGTCGATTATTTGAGAGTGTTGAAAAAGTCGACTTCGACTAATCGTTAACCGCCGAAAACCGATTATAATCGAATATAATGGACCATTTTCGTTGATGCGATCCGTGGTGGTTATATGTATAAAAAAGATTCCGTTGATTACGCGCTTTTAGCACACCCAATAGTCAACTACGACTAATAGTCGACTTCGTTTAATCGTAGACTACGAATAATAATAGAATACGACTGATGGTTGACTACGAATAATAGTTGACTCCGTCTTCCGAAAGTCGACTTAGAATAATCGATTATCCGGTTTTCGCACATAAAATAGTCGACTACGACTTTTAGAAATTTTACGGCTAATAACCGATTAATAGATTAACCGAAATCGATTTTACGTATCCCTAGCAACCATGGTATAATAAGAAAGGTATGGCAGAGCTCACAGCTGATTAAATTTTTTTCTGTTGGTGACCGACTCGTGTCAAGCTCATTTTGATATGTTTTGCTTTTAATATTCAAATTATGACAAATTTCCATTTCATAAATACATACAAAATTTTCATTTTTATAAAACGAAAACGAAATTATCGTAATATGTAAAAATAAAATCAAAACTAACATCTTCATAATTTAAAAAATGAGAAATGTCGCGTGTGACTTCCTCCAGTCCGCATTGAGGCTGTAATATGTATGCGGATTATTGTAATATCTTAGCACCGGTCCTATCGTCGATGATATATATACATATGTATGTAATAGGTTAAATCTCTACATAGATTACATAGTGCAGTACTTTCATCTGACCATAGGACCATCTTCATGCGAAGATGAAGATTTTACCCTTGCATCAGCAAAATAAAATGTTGTTGATGCAATACCTGATTAGGTGTTATCGCATTGAGCACCATTGCCACGATATAGTGGACAATCTTCCCTCGCCAGGCACGTGAGGATACTGATGTAGTTGCGCAGGTTGTACAATGGTCAGAATGTATTCCGTATTCGGAGACCAACACCACCACCCATCCATTGCGGCAGAAGAACGCCAACTGTCAAGATAAAGAGGTTTTAGTGAACGATGCAGCCGGCTCAAATCGTTTGGGTCCGACTTGATGCCACGACCACCAACAAATGCCCGGCATATGATTTGGAACCACATGGCATGCTTAATTTTTTAGCTCATTTACTATTGTCTCCTGATTCTTTATGGGCGCAGCCAGTCCAGTCCATGTTGGAGAATTTTTGAGTCTGGATACAGAAGAACCAGCACCAGATTACTGAAATACATATTTGCGTTGCTACAACAACATCTGCAGCAGCAACGTTTTTAGTTGATTCACATAAAAAATATTTGTTCTGTACAAAATATATTCCCTAAGCATTTCATTAATTTTGAAAATTGAATTTTATATGAAACAAACATAAACAAAACTTGAAGTTTGTCACCATAGACAATTTTGAAAGGAAGCGGGCATACGTGTAGGGTTGATTTTCTATGGTGTTTTCGAACCTGTTCTACCTTTCTTATTCTACCATGCTAGCAACGATCTTACAATATCATCAAATGACGACATTTACAATAAGGCACTGACTTTCGACTCAGCCATTTTGGTATACAGTCACCAGATCGAAGTGTTTCTGATGTCACTAACACTGAACTAAATCGTGAATTGGCAACGTAAGTTACTCGCAATGTTCCATTACTGAACGAGGAACAAAAAATATTTGTGACCGCATTATTGCAGCAATTTCCGCTGGGCAAGGTGGACTCTTTTTCTTGGATGCACCAGGTGGAACTGGAAAAACATTCCTTATTTCCCTTATACTCGCCGAAATACGGCCAAAAAATTCTATTGCACTGCCTGTTGTTGTTGTTGTTGTAGCAGCTTCTACAAGTACATGTAAATCTTTATTTTATAGATTCGGCTCTGACTCCAGCTCCAAGCTCAGAAAGGACGCCACCTGAATTGGATTAGTCCAAAGAGAGAGAGGAGTTAAGACAGTCGGGTTGGCTGGGCAGTTAAACAGGTGCTGCGTAGTATGCGGACCGGTGCCACATGCTGGGCAGATATTCCGCGTGCCATCAATCCTGGCCCAGTAAGAATTAAGGCGGCTCCACCAACCAGATCTAAGTTGCGCCAACACGACTCTCGTTTGTCTTGGCAGCTGCTGTTCTTCCGCTGCCACGGGTGGTGGATGATCTTCGAGGACTATATTCACACTGTAGGCTGCCAGAGCCTCTGCAACCGCATCAGTATGAATGTCTCTTAAAACTGCCTGGTATGCACGTTGATCTAGAGGTTCTCTTTTATATCTTTGGACCTCTCTCTCTATATCTCTATAATCCTCCCTAACACGCCTGTGGGGGGTTCAGGCATATCCACCAGATAGTGATTTGGGTGGTCTTGCCTATAGCATCCAAGCAAGTACTGCATCGTCAACATCCTGTTGTGACGACTCACAGGAAGGATCTTTGTCTCCTCATGTAAATGGTCCACTGCAGACATGAGGTGACACCCTGTAGCTGTTCTCAGGGCAGCATTCTGACAGATTTGTAGTTTATCCCATTGCGTATCACTTACGTTAGCAAACCACGCTGGCGCCGCATAGCTTACCACAGACCGGCCTATCGCGTTGTATGTGTGTTGCACTGCCTGTTGCATCGTCTGGAGGTAGAACAGCTCATTCTGTATTTAAGCTGCCACTAAATATTCACAATAACCCCAGTGCTGTGTGCAATATCAAAAAACAGACATCTATGGCCGCAATGTTAAAGCAGTGTCAAATTATCATCTGGGATGATTGTACCATGGCGCATAAACATTCTCTGGTAGCGTTAAATAGGACATTGAAAGAGATCAGGAACAACGACCAACTATTCGGCTCAGTTGACTTTAGGCAAACTCTTCCTGTTATATGTACCTTCCACAGCTTATGCTGATGAGAGACGCATGTTTAAAATCATCTCCACTGTGGGGTAATGTCCAAAAACTCTCACTAAAACTTAATATGTGCGTTCAAATGCTTCGAGACCCATCCGTTTAAAAACGTTTTCAAAACAACTATTAGACATCGGCGATGAAAAATATCTGTTAATGAAACTGGATGCATAAAACTATCTACAGATTTCTGCACAATCGTAAATTCTCAAGATGCTCTCATTCGGCAAATGTTTTCTGATATACATACGCAACAGCGATCTGCAACCGGTGCCATGTTTTTTTTTTGATTTGCGGTGTGCACAAATGAAAGGGATACTAATACAAACCGCCACTCTCTTGTTTTGCGTTCGAATGTAATCAACACTCCGTTGAGAGTCAACAGATTGTATAAAATGGATCTCAGAGGATGGCAGGCAGGTATGAACTTGGTAGAGGAATTCTTATCACTTACAGACACAGAAAAGGTTCTGCTACATAAAAAGTCGGCTATAATCTTTTTTTATTATTTCTAAGTCTATGGATGACAAAATCCTTACAGACTAACAGAATAAACTATATACACGTAGAGAAAAAATATTTTTCGGTTTTGTTGGAACAAAAATATCTATTTTGGTTCCAAAAATGTGTTTGTTTTGTACTAACATTGTAATCCAAATCCAAAAATACCATCTTTTGTTCCGAACATAGAAAACAAAAACAACTTTCGAATTTGCGCAATATTGTAAAAATCGTTAACAATACCGATTGTAGGAACAATCATAATCTAAATTTTTTACAAAACATATTGTCAGCCCTGAAAACCAGATACTAAATTTTTTGATTTGAGTGTATATACTTCTCATATACACTTTCCACACAACTTTGATATAAATATCGCGTATAATATTACGAGCATTGATGAACGCAATACATGGTTTGCTATTTAGCTGACAATAAAGACAAACAAAAAGCCACAAGCAGCCACCACAACATAAGGAATAATTAAACACCATAACAAACATGAAAAGGAATGAAGAATGAAACAAAACAGAAACAAATAAAAACAAGAGCCTCATTGTTGGTATACATACACACAAAAACAAAGATAAAGGGCAGCATTTCATACAAACAACACAACTCACCAAAATTGTTTTTTTCAACACGGCATCGAATAGCGAGAGAAGAGAAAAACATTTTCGAAGAAAAGAGAGAAATATTGTTCAGTTGACACAAACTATTTTTGGATTTAACAAAAACGAGTGTTGGATTCACAATACTACATAAGGAATCCAACAATATGCTAACAATATATATTTTGCTCTTGGAATATTGTTGGATCAAACATATTTTTTTCTCTGCGTGTACATACAGTGGCTCCAAGCGAAAGTCGTACACCTAATGAAATTTTTTAAATTGACTTATATCTCCGACACAAAAAGGGATATGAAGAAAGTATTTACGCAGCTTTCTAGTGTATTTAGTCGACAATTTAGAAACACAATATAATAAAATAATCAACCCGTTTTCATTGTTATAAAATTAAAATATCTAAAATAATATGCAAATACATCGTGAATATTTTAAAAAACTTAACAAAAAATTCCATTTTCAACGTTAAAGATTCGGTGCAATTTAAGGATAAGATTAAGAATATGACTATTAAAGATAACGAAAAAATGGTTGCCTTTGACGTGGTTTCTTTGTTTCCTAGTATTCCAGTAGATTTAGGATTAAAAATAATCGAAGATAAATTTCATGAAATACAACAACACACAGATATACCAAAGGAATTGTTTTTAAAGATCGTGACATTTTGCATTAAGGACAACAGGTGCTTTAAATATGAAGAAAAGCTGTATAAACAAAATGTAGGATTACCGATGGGTTCCCCAGCATCCCCCATCATAGCTGATATTGTGATGGAATCTTTATTACGAACCGCACTGACATCTCTATCAATACAACCCAAACTAATGACGAAATACGTGGATGACTTATTTGCAATAATACGTGAAAATGCAATCAAAGTAACACTGACAACCCTAAATAGTTTTAATAAGAATATTAAGTTTACGCTAGAAGAAGAAAATGACGGTGAAATTCCATATTTAGACACACTAATAATTAGAACACCTGAGAAAAAACTGTTACTAAATTGGTACCAAAAACCCACGTCATCGGGTAGACTGATAAACTTCTACTCAAAACACACAAAACGGATTATAATAAATACAGCAAGCAATTTAGTCAACAGAGTACTTAACATTAGCGATGAGTGTTTTCACGAGGAAAACAAAATAAAGATCCAAAATATTCTCACACAGAACAATTTCCCCCACTATGTCATAAAATCATTAATTAGTAAATACAAACCGAGAAATACACAAAAACCTGCAGAAGAAAAAATAACAAAAATATTCAAATCACTGGTATATGTTCCCAATATATCGGAAAGATTTGAGAAATCTGAAATTTACGACAGAAACAAATACACAATAGCTCATAGCACAAATAATAAAACAAAAAATCTATTTAGTAACACAAAAAGTAAAATACCGAATATGGAAAAGCACAATGTGGTTTACAAAATTAAATGTGGTGGCAACGAGAATGAAAATTGCGGCAAACTTTATGTTGGTACGACGAAAAACAAATTAAAAACAAGAATGTCGGCACACAAATCCGAAATAAACCAACATAACACAGAAAACTGCACTCTCGGAACACTGTAAGAAATATTGACGACGTTAAAGTGTTACAAACCGAGAGAAATTACAACAGGAGGCTCACATTAGAAATGCTCCACATAAACAGTGTACCAACAACAAAGAGAATCAACAGCAAAGCAGACACAGATAACACTGCCTACTGCTACAGACATTTAACGCGAAGGGGGAGATCGTGAAACATGCAAACTAACGATCAGTGCAATAATAACACTCTACGATAGTAGTCACAATACTCTAGTTTTAAGCTTTATTATTCATTTATTTAATCACATGTAAGCGACCACCTTTTTCGTGTTTATACCATTTACTGTGATGTAGATATTAAGTCGTGTTTTTATTATTTTTGTAGATCACTGATGATGAAATTCAAAGAATTTCGAAATATCGGAAAATAAAAAATAAAATACCAACAAACACAAGATCTCCATCTCAAAAATCTTTTATTTTAGAACAAATATAAAGGTCGAAGAAATCACAAAAATTGTTAATATCTAAAATACTAAGAATTTTAGCACCAAGCGAAAGTCGTTCATCAATTATAAAGACAAAATATTTATTAATATAAATAATCCTTCCGCATATCTCTGGTTTCAGTTGAATTCTGCAATCGATTCAGAATATTTTTGATCAGTTTTGTAGAGCTGTAGTGTAAAATATGTCGCCGCTTGTTTTGAAAATCTCTCCTATAAGGATGTCTGGAAGTATTAGTCGTCTGGAGACATTTTCCATTTATAGAACCACTATTGACAATTTATTGTTCAAGCTTGGACTACAGTCCAGCCAACCCATGTTATTGAAACCATTATTTAATACCAGTGGTCGCAAATAATAAGCTTTTATGCTTGAAGTCAGAGTTTTGGCAGAAAGAACAACGCTTAACTTGGCCAATACATTATTCGCCAGGTAGTAAGAACTCATTTTAATCATAAAATCTCATAGTTCGATTCCCAATGACTTCAAAAAAATGACAAAACAAAGATTCAAATCTAAAAGATAAGCCCCACACACTCACAGATATACTGATGTGTTATGTTCTATAATTCGTGTAATAGACATCAAGCAATTTGTGGGATTTTTCACAATGTAATGTCAGGTTTCGCACAGAACTTGGTGCATCTATGAAAATTACACTCTTTTAAGAAAATTTATGCACTCATCGCTATTGTTTTGATATTCTAAACATAGCTTTTGGATGAATTTGTGTATAGCTTCTTTACGCCTTTTTTATCATCAATTGACAAGGTATTTATGTTGTAAAAATTTGACTGCACTTTGGAAAAATAAGCTTCCAAATATTTTTCTCAATCTATTAGAGTGTCGGGACACTTAAAATCAACTCATTTTGCACTTCGTGTATTAAACAATCCACACGAAAATATTATTTATTTAATGTTTGAGTTATTTTAAATATTTCATGTATGGTTTTTTCTTATTAGTAGACATCAAAGTATTGAATAGCTTTGCAATTTTAATTTTCGATATCTGCTGAATCTAAAAAATTGTTTTTGTAAAGTTGAATAAATCATTTTCTCATGTGGTTACGGTTTACGCTTTTTTCCCGTTTAATCTGATACAAGTTTCCAGAATTGACCCTCTCAATTGTAAATAAGCACTGATGTTACACTAAATCGATCGTAGGATTTATCAAAAAACCGGAACATGTACTAGAATTAATTATATTAACAAATACTTTGTCTTTATAATTGCTGTACGACTTTCGCTTTGTGCTAAAATTCTTAGTATTTTAGCTAATTTAATTTTTAAACAATGTAAACGGGTTGATTGTTTTATTATATCGTGTTTCTAAATTGTCGACTAAATGCACTATAAAGCTGCGTAAATACTTTCTTCATATCCCTTTTTGTGTCGGAGATATAATTCAATTAAAAAATTTTCATTAGGTGTACGACTTTCGCTTGGAGCGACTGTATATACATAAATAATCATTTAGGATTTATTGGTGTAGAGATTTAAATACTAAATGCTATTACGGTGTAATATCAATTTCTTTTTAGACATTCATAATTTTCTGATAAATCAGTCAAATTGGAAATCTTATTAAATTCAAGGAATAGTTGACGCAATGTATCGTTATTGGCATAGTTAGTTGCATAATAGTTTATTTTAAGTAATTGATAGTTACGAGTTGGTCTGGATGGGATGTTAAAGAAAATTCTGTCCAATATAAAACCTGACATTACGTTACCATGAATAACATTAAATAGGAATGTTATATTAAGCATCGTACGGCGACTTTTTAGAGTAGTGTCGCTGGCTGCGACGTGAGTTTCTCCTGGGAGGGAAAGCGAATTTAACTCCTGGTGTACCACAAACCCAAAGGCCAAATAAAAACATTTTCATAAATTTATATGCTGTGTATATGGGTAGTGGTAATGCACGTAGCGTTTATTTCTAACAAAAAATTTAATTAAAAACTAATAAAAATATAAGGAGCCACACAACTCACCGCAGTCTTTATCCCTCAAGAACTGAATTTATTAAAAAAGGGCGACAATAATAAAACACCAAATTCTACTGCATTGCAAATTTCTAACGGTTTTGTTCCAACAAAAAACCTGTTTGAGTGACAATCAATGCAGTAGAATATGAGAAGAAAAGAGACTGCGGTAAACAAAAAAATAACAAAGGCTCAAATGATCAAAAAGGAGAACGACTCAAAACAAAATAATATAAAAAACATGGAAACACACACATCCGAACATATGGATGGTCATGTCATTGACGTCACACCATCATCCATATGTTGCTGTGTGAAACTGAGATCAAACAAAAATGTAAACAAACATAAAAAATATGAGCGGCAGCGACAAGTAGGTAGTTTTATTAAATTTAATCTATATTCATAACTTGGTAATGTTACCGGGCTCCATGCATGTGTTCTATGGCAAAATAATAAAAATTTCTTTTGAACAGATTCTATTGCATTAGAATGAATGGTATATCCTCGGTCCCATATTATAGACCCGTACTCAACGATACAACGCACAAAAGATATATATAGCTGTTTACAAACTAAGGGATCAACGAATTTTTGCTCCAACGTTTTATAAAGCCCAGACTTTTGTAAGCCTTATTGGTCATAAGGGAAATATGCTCTCGGAAGTCTTCATGGAAGAAATAGATTCGATTAAGCGATCATTGATCATTGATTTTCCAAAAAACCTGGCCAAAAATCGAAAAAAGAAATTTATCAATTTACACTAAAAAGGGTCAGATATTGTTTATAGGATCCCAGTGCGTGTAGTTATGAAAAAATATATAAATTTCTTGTTTAATAAGTGGGTATAAAAGCAAGTCGAAGTGACCCTATTTGGATTTTTTTTTTCAATATTTAAGTTGTTTATAAATCTATGATAATATCCAAAATAAACAACGTTTATTAAATATATTCTTTTTGTAATTGTAATGAAAGGTATTTGAAACGTATTTAAGATGTTCAGTGTCGCCAAAGAATTGTGCGTTCTTTAATAATTGATGTCCGTACTTGTTAATTTTTTTCAAGATCAATTTTCACAATAAGTTATGAAAATAGTTATGAGTAAGATCGAGTTGGACTGTGAAACTTATCATTTCATAAAAAGGGAAGAGTTTTTTACTAATTTCCATCGAAACATCCTGCACATATTTGCACTTTTCGTTTTTATGTGATATTTTGTCTTGCAGATATGTACAGATTTTTTATAATTTATAATTTAGAGTTTTGATGTATTCTAAGACCTATAGTAAAATTTTATGGCGAACAAATTTCTAGAATATTTTGATATGATTCCATTAAATTCTATAAGAGATTTTAAAGATTTTTAGAAAAAGGGACCAAAAAGACCCCTTTTATGACTCGCACGAGGGTTAATTCTTGTCAGTAAAGTTGCCAAAGACATTATACACCAAAAGTGCAAGGATTCCACGTGATCTTAACTCAAACATTTCCAAAACTGTAGAAATGGTAGAAGCTTGCAACCCTATTTTAGTTTCTTGGTAATTTGGCAAAATTGATACCGATATTTTCTTTGTATGTAATGGAAATAGAGATTTCATTTCTTTAATGACTTATAGTGAAATTTAGCGGAGAACATTTTTGTCTTTGATGCCATTCTTCTAAAATGATGCTTTTTATGACAATTTTGCCAAAACCCATATAAATTACGTCATTAACCCTAAAATGTGTTTATAATTTTGCATATTTCTGGAGTTTAGGTAAGATATAGAGCTTTGATGTATTCTAGGACCTATAGTAGAAATTAAAGGCGAACAAACTTGTAGAATATGTTGATCCGATAAGGTCACATTTTATAGGAGGAGGGACCAAAAAGACCCCTTAAATGACCGCCTGGGATTAAATAATATCAAAAATGAATTCAGCGGCCCAAAAACCATAAGAACCAAAGGTTAGGTCAAAATCCATTCATTTTTAGAGTTTTGGCTAGGTTTTTCGGAAAATCGGACACTGTGCATTGATAAAAACAATTGAGATCAGACTGTAATAGACACTGATCCGATTCAATATTAAATGAAAAGAACATTTTTACATCGTCCGCATACATAGGGACGTTGGAATGGCGTACTACACTAGGCAAATCATTTATAAATGATGTAAAAAGAATTTGTCCAAGATGACTCCCCTGTAGGAGATTGAAAACTCCAGCGAATCCTGTTGATTCGATAGAATGTTTTGAATTTCATACTCATTTATGAACTCAGCGATTTCCACATCGGCTTTCTCGAGTTTAAGCTTTTCTACATTTCTATTAATAGTTGTGTCTTTTTGCTTTTTCAGTAATAATTATCCAGTAACTTCTTTTCAGAGAGTAAACATTGGCGCCAATGTACGAAAGAAAAACTTACTCCAAAGCAATGAAAAAGTTCTTCAATTTAAAGCAACATAAATAAAAATTAATTAATATATTAATAAAATAAACAATATATGTATATAGATAAATCGTTAAATTTATAGTATTTTTCCACAAAAATCAGATAAACATTGAGCAGCTGACCATTAGTAGATTAGGAAAAAAACAGCTGATCGATTTCTCAGCAAACAGCTGTCAAAATTGCTCTCACTTCGCTCTCTTTTACTGAAAAAAGACAGCATTAAGCATCATTTCGTAATAATTACAAATTATCACGTAAAAAGACACAGCTGATGTTAGGTTCATGGTGGTTGTTGACAACACTGGTAAAGATATGAACAATTCCCTACAGTGGTCTTGAAGAATATCGGCGTAGGCTTAAATCGTGTCGACTGCGTAAAAACCTGATCATGAAATACACATACAACCACACGATTCCAAGCAATAACCGTTTTTTTATTTTTATTATTTTCATTTTTTCAGTAAATAAAATTTGGCAAACTGGTGTCTCCCCTCGAATTAGGCTCTAAAATAAAGTACAGTACTGATTTGCTTTTGTGAGATTATTAATAAAAAATCATTGTAAATACAAAAAAATAAAATAAAGTTGCTTAAGCTGGAGTATTCCCCCAATGGCTTAACTTGATTTATTACCCTCTATTACAGAGAGTAATGTTTTTCAAAACGAACTGACAGTGTTGCAAAATCTGATCTGATCGCTACCAATATCATGATTTCATCCAGGCGAAGGGAATTATCAATTGGCTTTTTCAAATGATGCCTTTTTATCGAAAAACCGAACTCTTTAAGTGTCTAGTATTTTCAAATAAATGAGAATCACACTCACTTTTCGGCTTTTCCAAAAAACATCAGAACAAAAATATTTGCAAACAACTATTAGCACGTATCAACTAAGAACTCATCGAGTTCTGTAAGTTGAAAAACATCATCACAGTTGCCTGTGAGTGATTGTTGTTGGAATTTATTACAAACTCCCTTGCGCGTGCCATTCGCTGTTTTTTGTTTGTTTTGTTTATTGTTGAAGATTCAATCTCATTTGATTGCATAAGCTGGAGTATTCCCCCAATGGCTTAACTTCATTTATTACCCTCTACTACAGAGATTAATGTTTTTCAAAACTAACTGACAGTGTTGCAAAATTTTACTGATCGCTACCAATATCATGATTTCATCCCGGCGAAGGGAATTATCAATTGGCTTATTCAGCTTTTTGAAATTATGCCTTTTTTAGCGAATAACCGAACTCTTTAAGTGTCTAGTATTCTCAAATAAGTAAGAATCACCCTCGGCTTTTCCAAAAAAACATCAGAACAAAAATATTTGCAAAAAACTATTAGTACGTATCAACTAAGGACTCATCGAGTTTAATTAAATCACTCTAGCATGGACCGGGACTAATATATAATATGTATATAATATTAATGTCATAAAACACAAAATCAATTCATTTGCAAAAAAAGACTTAAGACTTAAAAAATGTAAGTGGTTCATCGTGTGAAGCCAATAATTCAAAAACGTCCTCTTCTTCCATACCTTCAACTTCGGCCTCTTTCACACGTTCCGAAATTTCTCTAGAAATGTTGTTAGATTCATTTGTTTCTGTAAAATAATTATTTTGGACGCAACCAGTGGTGCGATTCTCTAACCCAATTTTGGGGTTACCGACAAAAACCGTTAACATTAAAACGCAAAATCATGAATGAAAAAGTCAAATAAATGTTGACTTGCTATCGGTAGAACTTTACGACTATTTATTATTCGTCGCAAACATACCGAAAAATATCGTTAATTACCGAAATTATAAGCATTTTAATTTTACCGACTTTTGTCGGTAACTCAAAAAATGTGTTAGAGAATCGCACTGCAGGTCATACTTGCCGCCAACATCCGTTCATACTTGCTTTTTTTTAACTTCAAACTAAGATTCATTAATATTTTCAATTGGCATCTTTATGTTAAATTTTTTCCAAAGTTCTTTCATGGATAGCTCGTTTTGTCTCTCTGTGGCATTAAGTAACTGATTGAAGGTTCGTCTAAGGTAATAACTTTAAAGTTTGATATGACACCTTAGTGCATTGGTTGTATAATGGATGTTGTATTTGGCGGCAAAAAAAAAACTACCTTTATATTTTCTGAAATGTCATCAGAAAATATTGGATGCCCTTGAGCATTATCTCTTAATAAAACCATTTTCAATTCTATATGTTCAGCGGAACAGTATGTCTTTAATTCAGGAATTACACAATTTTCAATACAGTCTTGAAAAAGCGATGCCGTCATTCAAGCTTTTTTATTTGCACGTCAATGGACCGGAGATTTTTTTATTTAAATTTTTAAAGCTCTTGGGTTTTCAGAATGATAAACAAGAAAAGGCTTGAATTTTAAGTCACCTTCAGCATTTTATCCTAAGAGAAGCATAAGACGGCCTTTGCCGTTCTTATGGCCTGGGAAGGAGTTTTCGGACTTCGAAATGAATGTCCTCTTTGGAAGTCTTTTCTTAAGATTTGTATGATTGGATAGGAAGAAAGTTTTAGTTGGGCAATAACCCAACAAGACGGTTCATTGGTACAACTTGTATGTTTAAATACAATTTGCTTCGATTACTTAGGCTAGATATTTAGTATCCATAGGGTGATATTTAAAGTTCATAGGGTGATTCAATGGTCGGTAAAACAGTTCATAGGTATAATTCAATGGTTGTTATAGTTGAAAATAGTTCAATGCTGCGAATCATGTAAGTCTAAACTTTTGAGTATAGACATGACGCCGGGTCCAACGATGATTATTTAGGTGTTGAGAATAAAAAGGATGCTATAGCACGTATGGCCTCTGACAAAATTTGCGGATCTAGTGCTCCGCTTTTCGGTTGGCTGTTGTTGGCTTGGATATTATTCCGATTACTGGACTGCTGGTTGTTGTTTGGAGATGCTGAACGTGACCCCCTGATTTCTGGGTAAACCTGATGCAGTAAGGGGTGATGAGGTCGGCCACATTGACGGCACATATTGGGAGAACGACAGTCTCGGAATAGTTGGATTCTTGCCAAACAATTAACGCGATAGGCTTCCTTCAAAACCAAGAGATTCCTTTGTCTTGCTGTCATGTCGAGGAATTTAGGACACGATTTGAGCGCGTGGAAACGTTTGCAGAGCTTGCACTTTTAAACGTCCGGTTCTTGACGCTGAGATTGAGATCTGTAATTGTATGAGAAAAATTCATTGGGAACAATATGTAGAAGTATGTTGATACGATACGAATGTTACTTATTGGGAATTTTCTTCGTTGCTGGAATTGGAGAATGGTAGATGGCATAATTTAACAATTGGCCGATTGATTATACCAGTGGCGACTTTTACATCGGCTCCACGCACGCTACCATCAGAACCCACATATGTTTTGACAATTCTTCCAAGATTCCATTCATGAGGAGGGAGCATGTCGTTAATAACGATTGCTAAATCATCCACTCTCAAATTATCTGATTCAGTTTTCCATTTGTAACGCTTCCGAAGAGATTTAATATAGTCTTCTTTCCATCGAACAGGAGGTGACAACTTTCAGTAGATAATGGAGCCATGATTTGAGAACTCGGTTTTTGTTTGTACAAAATACAAGTTTTACACTTGTGCATTTTTTAACCCTATGCTTGAGGCGGGAAATATAAAATTCGGTTTGGGTGAATCTGCACATTAGATTACACTCTGCGTGCCCCAAGAAGCTGTGATTTGGTGACGTTCTTTGTATGGTAGACTTGAATCAGAGAGTCTTCCGTTTATTTTCCTAATTTTGTCTGTGTCTAAAAATGGGTTTAGAGTACATAGATTGCTTTTTTCGAGATTTGCTGCGAATTCAATAAAGATTCATATTCGTGTTGATAGTATTTTCCCTGGGCAAGAGCAATTAATCGTGCTTTAACAAATTGAACTTCAGAAAGCATTAAATCTGTTGTTCTAAATTTCGGATTTTACGGGCTTTTTTAAGGGCGTTATTGAAAAATCGAAAAACGTATGATAGAACTCGTAAAGCTCGAGTATATCAAGAAAAACGTAACATAATAACTTCAATGAGAACCACTTATGGGGTTTTCTTGGGCCAAAGAGATTCTGACTTTGTTAAACAGGGGGGTCCAGACCACCATAATGAGTTACATGCTAGGTCTTGAGTTTTGGATCCTCGGGTGCCTAAATCGGCAGGGTTTTGCAAGTGGAAACGTATTTCCCTGTTGCCTTAGGAACTAATTCCGTAATTTGAGACGTACGATTGGCAACATACGTTTCCCATGTCATGGGAGGTTTTGAGAGCCAGCCAAGAACAAGTGACGAGTCAGACCACAATGTTATTGAAGTATAATTGAATTCGAAAGTGTTAATAGTGTTAATAACATAGTAAGTTAACTTGGCGAGAAGAAGTGTTCCATTGAGTTCTAGCTTTAGAAGAGAGACAACATATAAGGGAGCCATTTACTCTTAGCAGTAAGGAGATTAGAGAATGTTGTAGAGTTCGAGGTTTGAGAGCCGGTGTATACACATGCACAATATGCCGATTTTGATGCATCCCAAAATCCGTTTATTTCAATTTTGCTTTTGGAAACGCATTGTATCCATTTGGGAATTTTGCTGGTTTCCATATGAGCTATGTCGGATAGAAAATTGTTCCATTATTGTAAACAATCGAGATTTGTTTGTTAATCCCAATGTGAGCCACAGTTATTGCATTAACATTTTTGCTTTCATAATTATGCGAGTTATCCAACCCTCTGGCCCCTTTTGAGGGGTGATGGTTTCATTTACGGAAAATCCACCAGTGAGTACATCGTCAACATATGTCTCATTGCGTAATATTTTAGCAACATTTGGGAATGAGGTTTCAGAATCGTTTGCGAGTTGAAGCAGAGTTCTTATGGCCGAAAAGGGCGCACAATTCGCCCCAAAGGTGACAGTATTCAATTCATAATCTTTTATCAGGCTTTTTGAGTCTTTTTGGAATAAAATTCTTTGATATTTTCTATCATCGGGATGTATCTTAATTTGTCGATACATTTTATGTATGCAAGCACAGTACACGTATTTGTAATTTCTCCAATTGAGAACCCAGCGAAAAGTTTGCCTCCAAAGAGGCAGTTAAATGATATGTACAAGTGATTTGGAAGTGCATCAAATTATGCATTTTCACTCATGATTTTTACAAGGGAGTGACCCCGGAAAGAGGCACTCCATTGCACCGCATTTTAACTGACCCTTTGGCATTGCATTTTAACTGAACCTTTGGCACTGCATTTTAACTGACCCTTTGGCATTGCATTTTAACTGACCCTTTGGGGTAGAATAGGAGGCAGTCCAGAGCACGTGTTTTGAATAACAAAATTAAATGCATTTATTATTTGTGTAAAACAAAAATATTAATAACTTTATTAAATTAACATTATGAAAATTCTCTATTAAATTCAATAGCAAACATGTGTGTTCCTTCGCTCTTTATTTAATCCAAGCTTAAGTGCTTTTGCTTCTTCTGCTAAATGGGTTTGATATTGTCTTCCCATCACCAGTTAAGATTTCGACATGTACTCCAACAGCACCCCATTGGGAAATTTTCTTCTCGTGAGTTACCGGAAAAATGTTCACAAACTAAATATTATTATTTAAAATATGGAAATGTTAACACGATTATCTCTTTTTTAAAATGTATTCCGCTGCCTGTAGAGATGTACGAACTGATTTATGTACAGGTAGGGATCTCTAACAACTGCTAATAAAATGTAGTGAACGGAGTGCCTTTTTCACGACTCCGTTTGCACTGCATCCGGATGCTGTTAAATTGTGAGGAATTGGAGTGCCTTTTTCACGACTCCGTTGAACTGCCTCCGGATGTTGTTAAAATGTGACGAATGGATGTGATTCTTTGGATTGCATCCAAATGCGGTTAAAATGTGAGGAATGGAGTGCCTTTTTCACGACTCCGTTTGAACTGCATAAAAACATGCCGTGAAAGAACTAGTCTACATTGCACTACTTCCAATTTATTTTGCTGGGGAATTGTTGATATGAGATCTGTTTGGAGTGTGGGACCTGTGTAGGGTACGTCATTTAGTGAATAGCCAGACTTAGACTTTCGAGAAGCATTGAATACTACTCTTACTTTCGTCGATTTGTGATCAGGGCACACAACTGCGAGATGTGGGAAGTAAAAGGAGAAGTATTTACCTTGATTACATATTTTTTGGGACGACGTTTCTACTATGTGGTTCAGAGAAAGATATTCATGTAAAACGGCATTATATTCATGCTGGAGGTTTGGGTCTTTAGGTAATGACTTTTCCAGTCGAGTATATTGACCAAGAGAGAGGAATCGAGAGGAGCCTAGAAATATTTTGGGGAAAATCTTTTTTAAAAGGGAGTCGTACAACATATCGACCATCTGAATCACGAGTTGTTGTATTTGAGTACAATTCTTCACAATAAATATCAGAAGGAGCAGAGCGTGACATTGTTGGGACATCTTCCATTTCCCAGAACTTACTGAGAATGTCATTAATTGTTTCATCTTCTGCTGGTACAACACTAGTGGAGAAAGATTGGACAGTTTCCACTGTCATTGGCCCACTAAGAACCCAACCGTAAATTGTGTTGTAGGCTGACGTTGGACCACAAATATTTTTCAACATTCCATCTAAGTTTACAAATCTTTCTGAATCGTTGCCAAGTATCAGATCTATGTTTGAGGGCGTGTTGAAATTGGGATCGGCTAAGTCGATTTCTTGAAATTGTAGAGAGTTTGGTTTTTCTAAGGAAATTGATGGTAATTTCTTTGTTACTTTTGGATGTACAATGGCACTATTGGGGAATCTGGCATTGTGTAGTTTAGAGTATAGCACAAGGTCGCATTCTTTGTTGGCTATCTAAGTCAAACCACCGATACAGCCAATTTCGAATGAGGCTTTTCTGTAGGGAATTCTGAGCAAGCTTCTAATTTTTTCTGAATGAAAAGTTCTCTGTGAACCTGAATCAAGAAGTGCTCTTACTGTAAAGAGCTCACAATTGTGCTCACTTTGCACTAAGGCTGTTCTGAGCAAAATTGTTTCATTATTGTGGGATACGTTTTCATGGACTTGGGAATGAGCTTGTTTAGAAGTGGAGGGAGAAGATAAGTTGGGATGTTTTCTTTTTTATTGGCGTTTAAAGTATTTCTACTGCTAGACTAGTTATAGTTTTCATCATGAGATAGGTATTCATTGGGTTGGTCTAAATGCAAAAGCGTATGGTGCCGTTTTCAACAACTAAGGCAACTACCTTTACTCTTGCACTTGCTCTAAAATGATTATCAGAGATCTATGGTGATTGCTACATAATGGGCAAGGAGAGTAAGTTTTTCTTGTGAAGTATAAGTTTGAGTTTTATAAGGAGGTTGAGTAGGAGAGAGTGAAGGGATGTGACGTGCTTTCGTAGACTTTATACTCGAGATTCTTTCAACCACTTCAATACGATTTAACAAAAATTCGTCTAATTGGGACCAACTGGGAAGTTCTCCATGAGATTTTAAGGATCTATACCACTGAGAAATTGTTTCTTCAGGAAGCTTAGTGGATATCAAGTAGATTAAAAGGAGATCCCAATTATCAATTTTCACATCAAGAGATTTTAAAGAGCAGATACAATCATTTACTGTTGAATGTATTTTTTGCAACGACGAGCTATTTTCCGTGTTCTCTACAACAATATTGAATAATATCATCAGTTGGTTGTCTACAAGGTCTCGCTTGTTCTCGTATCGAGTTTTCAGTGCGTTCCGTGCAAGTCTGAAGTTTTCGTCACAAAGAGGGTATCTTTTCACAATAACTCCTGCGCTACCCTTGGTTTTATTTCGCAAGTGATAGAGCTTTTGCACGGGAGTAAGCTTTGATTGGGTTGCGTAAACAGCCGTGAACATGTCACGAAAATATGGTCACCCCTGAACACCTCAGTGTCGAATGGTGGGACTTTTTATCGACATTTGTGTATTGAGAGAACTATTGGGGGCTCTATTATTTTCAGAAATTCCTAACACATCTGCAATTTGGGACCGAGTCTTATAATACGCTTCAGAGGCAACATTGAAGTTGAGTTTGGCATTCTCTCTGTTTGTATCTACATTCTAATTAATCTAATTTTATTTTTAATACTGGATCTGTTTGTTCTGTAACGTCAGTTGCACCAAACCCAGTACAAAAATTTATCACATGATCACAATGAAAGATGCATTTTTTATGAATGGAGGAGGGTTTACTCGAAGAGGTTTCCCTTTCCGAGCCGCTTTGATGTGCTGAATCATTAATTTTGACTTAAAACGTTTTAATAATTTGAATATAAATTGCTTTGAGAATAAGCGTTGCTTTAAGTTTGGTCCTAATCGCAAAACTGGAAATATGTAAACAAATACTGAACACACGTTTTGATATGTGTATACTTTACAGGCTGAGTTGAGAAACCATATTTGTGAGAAATAGAATTCTAATTTATCTTCAGATAAAAAGATGAATCCAATAAACGAATGCAATATTTGGATATAAATCGCGACATAATAATGTATGCTTTGTGTTTTGATTGTGTAGATTTTTAAGGTTAATTGTAACCGTGTACAAAATTAAAGAGAGAAACGGCTATAGACACTTTGAGCAAAGTGTATAGCTTTCGGTTGTTTATAAACCTTGAGAAAATGAAGAAATGGCTATAGACACTTTGAGCACAGTGTATAGCTTTCGGTTGTTTATAAACCTTAAGAAAATTCACGAAATTTGTTGTTAGAATTGTATTTACTACAAATCTAAAACCAATTGACAGGTCACTATCGCTAAGTGTGTAGCGCAGGTTAAAAAGTGATGATTTTTAACAAACAGAAAAGTTTGTTTTATAAACGATGTGAAGCTTCAGGGTAAAGTTTGAAATATAGATAAATTGCTATAGACGCAACTTCCTTTAGTGATTAGCTATTGTAGACTTCGGTCTGCCGGTGATACTGTTAAACCCCCAGCACCGGGTTCAATTTAAAACTGAAGTCGAAAAAGTACCAGTCGAGGTTACATACACTTTATAATTTTACTGCTTGTTATAAAGTTCTATCTATTATTGATGAAGAGATTGTTTTTGGTTTGCTATTGAGGCCACAGAACAATGACTATATTGCACTGTTGGGCAGAAATACACAAAAGTGTAAAAAATACATGAGCCTCTCGCAATTTGCCCATCATTGCTATATGGATATGTTGGGATTTTAGGTCGCTCTTTGTGGAAAGCAATAAACCAACAAATACTATGAGTGTTGTTCAAATAGGCAATGTAAACCGCGGTGTAAAAATATCTTCGACTTTTGTACAAAGACACAATGTTTGAGTGTATACTATTATGGATTCAATGAATAAACACAAAATGCAATTCTTTACTTCGACCAACGTTCTTTTTTTGTAAGGAAATGGATATTGTATGCATACTTAAAATGTATCCAATGTACACAATACTCTTTGAGAAACAGATTAAAACTGTTTTGTTCACCACAAATCATAAATTTATTTGGTGGTTAAAACCCATAAAAATACAGTTGAACCTCGATTATCCGTGAATCGATTATCCGGGAACCTCCATTATCAGTGATAGAAAATAAATGTTAGACTTTTTTCCATTTTCTCTATTTTTCGTTATAAACTTCATTATTCGGGAATAAAAGCACACTTTCCAATTAATTTGATTAAGTAAACAAGAGGTAAACAAAATAAAACTGGAAATTCACCAATATTAAACAATTTGTGTGTCACAACAATGGTATGGTATCACAACAACCATGAGCCAAAGTCAATTCAGATGTATCTGATGTTGATGATATTGCGTATCGTTCTAAAATTTTTGGACTACTTTAACAAATATAATAAAAAATGCATATTTTGTTGTTATTGTACAATACTATGCCACATTTACTTAAAAATGTGTTCTAAAACTGCATAAAAACATTGCCTCCATTATCCGGGAAAATCGATTATCCGTAATGCTTCCGGTCCCGACCATCACGGATAATCAAGATCCGACTGTAATTCAAATTTATTTGTATGTTTCCTTATTAGGAAGTTTGTGCGAACGACTAAAGCCTATGGTCAATGAGATAATTGGACCATTCCAATGCGGCTTTAGACCTGGCAAGTTCACCATTGACCAGATATTTACCCTGCGGCAAATCCTGGAGAAGACCCAAGGGATGCAGATCGACACCTACCACATTTTTGTCGATTATAAAGCAGCCTTCCAAGCCATGTCTGAATTTGGTATCCCCGCAAAGCTCATCCGGCTTTGTAAAATGACTTTAACTGACACGAGGTCCTCAGTTAAAATAGGAAAGAACCTCTCCGAAGAGTTTGGTACTAAAAGAGGTTTCAGACAAGGAGACAGCCTTTCGGGTGACCTCTTCAACATCCTGCTAGAAAAGGTTATACGAGAGGCAAACGTCAAAAGAAGTGGCACAATCTACACCAATAGTCACATGTTACTTGCTTATGCTGATGATATAGACATCATGGGCCGATCAGTAAAAGAAGTAACTGATACCTTTATAAAGGTCGAGGGAGAATCTGCTAAAGTGGGTCTGGCGGTAAACGGTGAGAAGACCAAGTTGATGGTGTCGACGCGCAATTCATCCATTGAGCTCGGACCGACTGTGGATGTTGGTTCCTATAATATTGAGGTAGTAAAAGACTTCGTCTACCTCGGCACCTCCGTAAACACAACAAACGACATCAGTTGAGAAATAAAAAGAAGAATTGTATTGGGCAACAGATGCTACTTTGGTTTAGGTAAGCAGTTTCAAAACAAAGCCACATCTCGTCAAACAAAAATAACGCTCTACAAAACACTGATACTACCCGTGCTGATGTATGGCTCCGAAGCCTGGGCACTTGCGCAAGCAGACATGGCAGTGCTTGGTGTGTTTGAGAGAAAAATTCTTCGAAAGATCTACGGACCAATCTGCGTTGACGGTGAATATCGACGTCGCATGAACCACGAGCTGTATCTGCTATACAACGACATCAATATAGTTAAACGTATCGAGATGCAGCGATTGCGATCGCTAGGCCATATCATAAGAATGAGCGATGATGAACCCGCTAAAAAGGCGTGTGAATACATGCCACATGGCGGTGCACGCAGAATTGGCAGGCCAATGAATAGATGGCGCAAACAAGTGGATGATGAGATGAAAAGGCGCGGTATTCCAGAGTGCGAAGCAACAAATACAGAGGAATGGAGATCTCTTCTTAGTTCGGCCTATAGAACAAAAGTTCTGTAATGGGCCAGCTAAGTAAGTGAGTGAGTGCAACCTGTCACTAAAAAGTTTTTAACTCGTCCGCTGCATGCATATATTTCCAGGGAGTAATTTGTTTATAAACAGAGACTATAAATATTACAAATTTATTTGTAGGTTTCCTAATTAGGAAGGGTGTGAGTGCAACCTGTCACTAAAAAGCTTTTAACTCATCCGCTGCATGCATATATTTCCAGGGAGTAATTTGTTTATAAACAGAGATTATAATCTTTTGTTGATCTGGCTCCAATATTATGGGATACAAATTAATCAATTACCTTACTTCACACGTTTCCATATACATATATCAGATAATCCGTGTTGGAATTGTTTATTTTTCCGAACCGAATCCGGGTGTATTTTTAAATTGAGAATAGTTAAAATCTTTATTTTTCCCAGTGGTAAGCGAAACAGTACGAAGTTAGTTAAAGGAATCTAATATGTGAGGCTTCACTATTCACCATTCAGTTTGTTCACCATAAATATTCATGAAAAAGGTTAGTGAGGGAATATTTTTTTTAAATGTAATTATTATAAACATTGATTACTGACGGTTCACGAAACCAAAAAAGTAGCCCCCACAGTAATGTGGTTGAATGCTGGTGTAGAAATTTATCAAAATGTAAACACAACACCTGAATAACGTTGCTAACAAAAACTCTTAACAGCGATCTCTTCTTCTCTTTAACACTTCTCTGTTATACCCTATGTTATTGAGAGGTTGTAGTTATACCATGTATAACAGATTGCTCGCTGACACGATTGCAGAAATATTTTTTATTATAACACTAAGAATGCCGTGAAAAGAGAGACGAACAATCACAAAAAAACAATTACTGATAGAAGGAAGCGCCAATAAATAAGTTTGGGGAAAGGGTATGGGGAAGACCACTGTCAACTTTTGTAACGGTCATAGATTTTTGTTGCTAATATGTAGTCTTGTTTGGTTATTCTTTGCACATAAAAATATATGTATGTATGTTTAGAGGGGCTGCAAACTCTATAAGATTTTTTTTTGTTAGAAAATTGTTTCTTAAGGAAGTTTTGGAAACTCATGCGTTTTGTGACACCTCGATTTTTAGATAAATTTACCACTTTTGCAGGTGTTGTCCTGTTAGGAAATCATAACAATTTTTTGCGTTTTTTTCGAAACTAATAACTGGCTGGACTTCAAAGCATGTTCTTCCCTTAGATATTTGTTGTCTAATGCAATGTGAGAAATTGGCAACTCTCAATTTACAGTTTTGCTCAATTCTTTTACGTTAAGGTTTTGTTGAAATTTGGGATTTCACCACACGTGTTAAAACGAAACGAAATGTTTGTTAAAACGAATTTTATTTTATGTATTTCCGAACAGACAACTTTTTGTACTGACGAACGGACAATTTTACGGACTTTTGGCTTCTTTTTAAATCTTATGCGTTTCCTTCCAATCACTTTTTCAGAAGCGATTCAATGTATTTTTCCTTTCTTCGTTTTCTACCCCTTTACCTAAGAAGTTATAGTTTTTTGCACATAACACTTGTAAATATTTCTTGATTTTATGTAGGGAAAACTTGTAGAAATAATTATAAAATCACCAGATTCTGGAAAAGAGCAAGTTTTTTTCATACATTCATTCACACACGTAAAATTTTTCCAGCAATAAATTCTTCGCCAAATCAATTTTTTCGGACTTTCGTTTTCAATGTCAAAGGAGAACTGTTTTAAATGATTATGTTTCAATTATGTTGCACCTTCTTTGTTGTGTATTCGAGCTTGGAGGATTTGAGCTTTCTCTCCTAGTGTTTACCATGTTTTTGGGTTGCTTTACAGAAGGCTCGATAGGACCATGTACAGGTGAGGGCAGGTTTGCGCTGCTGAGTCAGTGGAACCCGTTTTTTCAAGATAGCTTTTGTGGATCAGAGAGTGCGGACTGTAATTAGATGTGGAAACAGTCGTCCGTTGACACAAATAATGCAATTTAGTTGTGGTTCAAATAATTTCTCAGAGTGATAAACTATTTATTCTGACTGTGGAAGGTTTAGTAATTAGGGAACAAAATCAGTATGCGTTCAGCTACTTATAATTTTATTGGTGAGATTTTTAGGCGTGCTTACGATTTGGATGATTGGATAAGATGAAAGTTTTAGTTGGGCAATAACCCAATAAGACGGTTCATTGGTACAATTTATGTGTTTAAATACAATTTGTTTCAATTACTTAGGCTAGATGTTTAGTATTCAATAAAGTTCATAGGGTGATTCAATGGTAGGTAAAACAGTTCATAGATAAAATTTAATTGAAAATTTTAAAAAGTTCAATGCTGCCAATCATGTATGTCTAAACTTTTAAGTTTAGACACCTTGTTTTGAATAACCATTTGACTTAGAGGCATTTTTCTTTTGATTTTGATGTTCTATCCAGATGCATAAAAGCGATTCCATTTTTACAATTAATGAATTTCTAGCTTTTGTAACTTGCGTTGCTTGAACTTGTGTTGCAGTTTTTCCACACTCTTGAATTTTGTTGACGTCGCGAATACAAATTGTGCTTATTGTATATGCAGAAAACCCCATGGCTCTAGCGATATCACTAGCCTTTTCACCCGTTTTAAACCGTTTTATTATGTCTAACTTTTGTTGCATCACAACACAAATTTACAGACGTTGGCGTACCACAAAAATTGGAATCACCGTTGTACGCATAAACGAACAATATCAAAACAAGGACGTAACGCAAAGCGTCATTCACGATGTCGCAAACCAAAGCTTTTGACGTCGGCAAACGAGATATAAGCTGAGTACACATTGCCAGTTTTGAATGACAGCTTTGTTGGTGCTTGCTAGTGTGGCCGTTCATTTTTGTCATTCATCATGCAACCACAAAATGTTTTGTGGTTCCTGGACGGTTGGACAATTATCGATAACTGCGAAATATCGACATTCAAAACTGACAATGTGTACTGCTCTATAAGCGACGACATTAAAAAGCAACAAATATTTTTTATTAACGCAAATCGATTCACCAACGCAGATCAAAACTAAATCTTTTATTTTTTTTGGAACATTGGTGGCGTTTATTTTTTTTAATAAAGCAAATCGAATCGATAACGCAAATCGAAACAAAATCTATTTTTTTTCATAACGCAAATCGAGGTATTAGTGTAATGCACAAATACAGAAAAACGTGAGTATAACAGTATAAGATCGAAAAACAAGGGTTCTTCTATAAAAAAATACAACAAAAAAAAAAATGCTTTTATATTTTCTGAAATGTCATCAGAAAATATTGCATTCCCTGGAGTATTATCTATTAATAAAAGCATTTTGAATTCTATATGTTCAGCGGAACAGTATGCCTTTAATTCAGGAATTACACATTTCTCAATCCAGTCTTAAAAAAGCGTTGCCGTCATCCAAGCTTTTTTATTTGCACGCCACTGGACCGGAGGTTCTTTTTTATTTACATTTTTTAAAACTCTGGGTTTTCAGAATGATAAACAATAAAATTCTTGAATTTAAGTCACCTTCAGCATTTCCTCCTAAGAGAAGCGTAAGACGGTCTTTACAGTACTTATGGCCTGGGAAGGATTTTTCAGACTTCGAAATGAATGTCCTCTTTGGAAGTCTTTTTCCAAATTAGTCCAGTTTAGTCCACATTAAAAACTTGTTTTGGAGTGCACCCACCATCCTCAATGAAATGAATTTCTTCAGCACTACCAGCTTCTCCTTTTAATGCAACTTTATGCAGATTTGCTCTGCATTTAAACTTTTCAAACCACCCTCGTTTAGCTTCAAAGCTTTCCGTAGATTCCAAACTTGTTGATGGAGAATTCTTTGTTAAATCGTTAATAACCATTTGGCTTAGAGGCATTTTTCTCTGGTTTTGATGTTCTATCCAGATGCATAAAAGCGGTTTCATTTTTTCAATTAATGAATTTCTAGCTTTTGGAACTTGCGTTGCTTGAAATTGTGTTGCTTTTTTTCCACACTCTTGAATTTTGTTGACGTCGCGATTGCAAATTGTGCTTATTGTAGATGCAGAAAACACCATGGCTCTAGGGATATCACTAGCCTTTTCACCAGTTTTAAACCGTTTTATTATGTCTAACTTTTGTTGCAAAGTAATTTGTTTTCGCTCTTGACTCATATTGTAACAAAAAATTTACAGACGTTGGCGTATACAAATAAACGAACAATATCAAAGCAAGGACGTAACGCAAAGCGTCATTCACGATGTCGCAAACCAAAGCTTTTGACGGCGGCACACGAGATATAAGCGACGAAATTAAAAAGCCACATACATATATTATTTTTTATTAACGCAAATCGATTCACCAACGCAAGTCAAAACGAAATCTTTTATTTTTTAATAAAGCAAATCGAATCAATAAAGCAAATCAAAACAAAATCTATTATTTTTTTCTTAACGCAAATCGAGGCAACGCAAATCATTGTGTAAAACAGTGTAAAAACACTACAAGATCGAAAAACAAGTGTTCTTCTATAAATACCATGGAAATGGTTTGATAAAAAGAACACTGAACATCCCAATACATAAATAATAACGAAATACACTGAAACAAAAAAAGTGTTCAAATACAAAGATAACCTAAATACAGTGTGACTTTTTGCAATTTTAGGTGGCCAAAATTAATTACGGTGGTATTGAAAGAGATATCAAAGTGAAACTTGGTACATATAGCCCCAATACGTAAGAGATGCTGTATGAAACAAATGGGCGTGGTCTGCCCACTTTTGGGAGTATGAGTAATAAAATATGTAATGTTCATGAAATTAAATTAAATTATAAAACTCTCAAAGATTAATTAAAAATATAGTTTATTATAGTTTTTATTATTTTTATTTGTTATTTAAAGTAGTTAATAAAAAAGACTCAATGTACAAGAAAATTAAAAAAATAATCTAAACATTTAAAAACAAAATAAAATATTTTTTCATATTTTTAATTTAGATGAAATCTATATTTCATTAGTACATAAAATATATAGATATAAAATAAATTAGATTAATTCATTGTATCCGTATCAAGGTCTTCTCCTTCTAGTGGCTCCAATAGTAAAGATTGCATCTCTGGATTTAATGTTTTTCTTCTTGTTGTCGTTGGAAGTTTTCTCAAACTACATATATAACGGTCTGATGAAATCAGCAATCAATGTAAAAGATCCGGGTGTATAACCCACGGTAGTTTCTGGTATCCTTGTTCCTTGATTCTTGAGATTCCTCAGACAATTGACCAATTGGCAGAATACAGGACTCAATTATTTCTTTACCATGAAATTGAATTTTGTGTACACTTACAGTAGGCCGGGGCGATTTGAAAACCTTAATGAGCCCTTCGCGTTTCTGATTCCTGGGATTGAACTGAGCAAAAAAGTCTACTGGACCATATATCTACCGTGAAAATCGAGCCTCCCGATTTTGAATTTAAGTTTTTTATTGACGTTTTTTGGATATTTTGGCATATAACAGCCAAACCATTGAGATTTTCGATCCAACACAAAGACAAACATTGTAGCCAAGGCAGTAATTGAAAACTCTCTAATACATCGCAAAAGCATTGGAACGCTCCTTCAGACAGTTTTGGCCTTAAGAATGTGCAAACTTTTCGGAAAATGTCGATAAATGACATTGTGCTACAAAATTTGACCCGAAAAATATTCAAGTGTTCTGATGCAAAATTATATCGTGTTGGGATCCATGGACAACGACAATGCCTTTATTTCGTTTGTGTCACTTCGTTTTATTTTTTTATAATGGTAAAAGTAGTGAAAATCTGAGTTTCTTACATTTTCAAATTTAAACGGGCATATCTTATTTTTTCCACAACGGATTTCTTTTGTTCCTTCTTCCTTTTAAAGGGGTGAATAATGTCTTTTGAATAAGCTATTATTGTTTTAAATCGGTTAACAAATGGCTAAGTTATAGTGGTTTATGTCTGAAAAACCCCACAAAAAACCTATAAAGGAATTTCTCATAATTTTCAAAATAAATATTGAACAAAACAAAAAAACATTATATTTTTGAAAATTATGAGAAATTCCTTTATAGGTTTTTTTGTGGGGTTTTTCAGACATAAACCACTATAACTTAGCCATTTGTTAACCGATTTAAAACAATAATAGCTTATTCAAAAGACATTATTCACCCCTTTAAAAGGAAGAAGGATCAAAAGAAATCCGTTGTGAAAAAAATAAGATATGCCCGTTTAAATTTGAAAATGTAAGAAACTCAGATTTTCACTACTTTTATCATTATAAAAAAATAAAACGAAGTGACACAAACGAAATAAAGGCATTGTCGTTGTCCATGGATCCCAACACGATATAATTTTGCATCAGAACACTTGAATATTTTTCGGGTCAAATTTTGTAGCACAATGTCATTTATCGACATTTTCCGAAAAGTTTGCACATTCTTAAGGCCAAAACTGTCTGAAGGAGCGTTCCAATGCTTTTGCGATGTATTAGAGAGTTTTCAATTACTGTCTTGGCTACAATGTTTGTCTTTGTGTTGGATCGAAAATCTCAATGGTTTGGCTGTTATATGCCAAAATATCCAAAAAACGTCAATAAAAAACTTAAAGTCAAAATCGGGAGGCTCGATTTTCACGGTAGATATATGGTCCAGTAGACTTTTTTGCTCAGTTCAATCCCAGGAATCAGAAACGCGAAGGGCTCATTAAGGTTTTTTTCCTTCCACACAAATCGCCCCACCCTAACTTACAGGCATACAATACCAACGATATTTAGACAAATAAAGTTCTCTTGTTTCTTTTGCATAATTCTCAAAGGCAACGGGATTTATTTGGTTGCCGGATCCAAGACAAGACAAAATTACATGGAATCTTTTTAGCAAGTTTATATCTATACCAGCAATCTCGGATGTTTTTTTCAGAATTTTCAAAGAAGCGCCTCGCGGTATTTCCATCGTTAGTGTTACCTGCTTTTCCCGTAGGCATATCAATTAACAGACCAACATCTTTTCTAAATCTGGACTGAATATACTCTTTTCTTTTTTTGACTTTATTCTTATTTTCTTCGCCTTTAACTAACCACACTTGTATGTCTAACCGATAAGCTATGTGCAACATGCATTCCATACAACGAATCCATGAATGAAGTGGTGAAATTCCAAAATTAAGCATTGAACTGTCGACACTTTTTCCGGCAAGAGCTTGTGCGTTGTTCATTTCGCTTGGTTTAGAACCACATATGTAGGAAACCTGACTTGATCTGTAAGCCGATAATGCATTATATACTTTGCCATCGATCATACATAAAACAAGCGTACTACTTATGTTAATATTTATTCTTTCATTTCGAATTAGCGTTGGCTGTAATTTAGAAATTTGGCAGTTAATGTTTTGAACCTCTTTAGTAATAAGTTCACGTGTTTCCTTGGCAAATACGAGCTCAATAGGACGGCAATATCGGGTTGAATTCGGAGTTGGATTTTTCCATATTATTTTTTCTTTTCTGTCAATTTTTGAACTTACTTGCAAAAGTACAATTGATATAGAAAACAAACTACTATCAGATTAGTTTTCTGCCGAAAATTTTTGTTTATGTTTGTTTTGTTTATTGTTGAAGTTCAATCTCATTGTCGATTGTTTGAGTGGAGTATTCCCCGATTGGCTCAACTTCATTTATTACCCTATATTACAGAGAGTAATGTTTTTCAAAACGAACTGACAGTGTTGCAAAATTTTTCTGATCGCTACCAATATCATGATTTCATCCCGGCGAAGGGAATTATCAATTGGCTTCTCAGTTTTTGAAATGATGCCTTTTTAGCGAAAAACCGAACTCTTTAAGTTGTTTATAATTGACTTGTTCAGCGCCATCGCAACCCCATTTAAAAACTGCATTTATTTCACTTAGTTTAGAGGATTCAAGTATATTTAACACTGATTGAGTAGCGCAAAGTCGAGATAATGTGCGATCAATTAGTGACTGTAATTCAATATCTGCTTGATTTTCCAATATTGTAATTTTCTCAGGATTACACGAAAGTTTTGAAGTTTTAATACAATTATATGACGCACATATTTTTGAACTAAGATTTGCCAAATGTTGTCTAAGCAAGTCGTATTCATTAGTTGATAAGCCGGTATCTATAATAAGTGCAAGAGCTTGGTCAGAAGACAATACTTTTAAACTTTTTGTGGATGTTTGTGCCTTTTTGAAAGCTGTACCTTTTGAGGGGGATGCTGTTGATAGTTGATGAACTATGTCCGCTGAGTTTCTTTTTCCTGATGATCTCAAGTTCATTTCAGCTGCCATTAACAAGTGTTCAGAATCAACAGCATTTACAAGATTTTTAGCTATCCGCATTTTTGTGCGGTGAGATAATTCACTGAACTGAACTCCTTTGCAGGTCTTCCTACAGCTCTGTTACTGTATTGGGAAGTACTCGGTCCAACATCAAGAAGGCAAAATGTGAAATCCTGACTTTCAGCTAGCCAAGTAGCTTCCTTCGTAAAAAAGGGGCTTTAAGTCGATGCGATGAAGCCCATTTTTTATTAAAACGATAACACAAAAGCTCTACGGTCTTTTTTAATTTTGGATAGTCAACGCCCTTTCCAATTAGGTTTGTTATATAATTCAATAATGCACATTTTTCGGCACTATTTGTGTTTTCGAGCCAAACCTCAAAAAGTGCACTTCTTGGAATCGCCATTATAATCTTTCTGTAAAACCGAAAGGGGCAAGTAGTTGTATTTAGATACTAGATATTATATACTTTTAGATACTCGGGTATTTTTTATCAAAATAACGCAGCTGTACTATGGTGTACTTTTTTACGCACTCCATTTAATATTTTGTTTGTTGATTTTACCCCTTGTTTTTAGAGAGTTTTTCACCAACACAATTTTTCACCAAATGTATATTATAATACAACAAAACTTACTAGTTACAATTATCGATTAATTATCAAGAATTAATAATAATATAATAAGTAGTCTCGGTACGAAATTTTTTACAACAGCGACAATTTAACTGAGTTTTCTATTCTAAAAGGCATATTATTTTACAATTTCTCATTTCAGATTTTGACAGCCGTTCTTTCTATTCTTATTGTTCTTGTTGTTTTTCGCAACATTTTTAAATTACATATACTCTTATGTATCACATAATAAAAAATGGTGAAGATCGTCGAACAAAAATTTTTCCAATTTTGGCCACCTGAATGTTAAGAAAGTCACAGTGTGCAACGGTTCGGTTCAAAACCAACAAAATCAATATTTTTTATTGTTGCCTTTTTAAGGCGAATGTCATTTTTAGTGATATTATGCTATGTTTCACGGGTGGTTAGGTCGATCCTCATGCATATTAGGATGTTGTTTTTGTGGCAGACGAAGGCAAAGCTTAGTAACTAGTGTAGTATATCTAAATAAAATATTCATATCTAATTTCATACTATTCTAAATTGCAATGTCTAACATTAACCTATCCTTTACAACACTCACTTGCTACTATAAAATACAACTCTGTAAACATTAGACTTAAGAACATTTGAAATAAAATTCAGTTTCGTTACAATCTTTAATGCGTGTGTTTCATTCAGCCTACCAAGTAGTCCAAAATATTACAATTGGCGACGAGTAAAAAAAGAAAAACAGTTAAGTGCGGTTGAAGACCTAAAAGCAACTAAAAAATAATTTCGCGATCATATATTTTTGTTTCGGTTGTGTGTGATTTAAACATTAATCAAAATGCCAGATGAATTAAAAGGCATAGAATTGCTTCTGAAACAACAGCAAGAATTCACCAAAAATTTGCTCACACAACAACAACAATGGATGCAGTCAATATTAAAAATAAAGCAGGCACTTCTGCCGTAACGGAACTCGCAGACAATTTGATGGTACCAGCCTTCCAGAAATTTAACAAGGAACAACAACAATGGGAGTCATATTTACAACAATTAGAACAGCATTTCGTCGCATATTCGGTAATATCAGCAGACAAACAGAAATCTTTTTTTTTTCGTGGTGTGGAGCAGAGCTGTTCGATTTACTCAAAAAAAAAATTTGGAGTAGAAACTCTGCAAAATCAAACGTACAAAGAGTTGACAGAGAAGTTAACGCAGCATTTAGCAGTCAGTCACCACATAGTAGTTATGCATTTTTCAAGAACCAAATGAAAAGCACACAATCATACAAACAATGGGTTGCCGAACTGCGTGGATTAGCTAGGTCATGCAACTTTGTTTGTAACTCGAACGCATGTTCGAACAGCTACGTTGACGAGATAATTCGTGATCACATCATTGTCCACACACCACACGACTCAGTTCGATCATCTGCTTTGCAAAAACAAACACCAACCCTTCAAGCTGTTTTGTTGATTGCTGAGACGTTTGAGGCTACAACAAAGACAGTGGCCGCAACAAAAGAAACACCAAACGAAAAGACAATAGATGTTAATGTTGTGAAAAACAGACATTCTCTAGAAAAAATAACAACAACTACAAATCGTGTTGTGGATGTTTCAACTCTCATAAAAGAGAAGAGTGCAATTTGTCATATGCGCGGGAGAAATGTATATGTGTGTGTATGTCAAAGAATATGAATAACAATAAGAAAGTAAATGGCAAATAAAACAGAAAAAACAATATAGACGTCATAGAAACAATTTTCGATGTAAGTGGAATCAAAACAGAAAACTCAAAAAGTGTTATTGATGTGGAAATAAATATTAAACCGGTTCGTTTTCAAATGGTTTCGGGAGCTTCAATTTCGATAATTAATTTAAAAACATATACAAAATTAAGCAAACCAAAAATAATAAACACAAATCGAATTTTATACGGTTTTGGCAAAAAAGTTATTCCTTTGCTAGGTGAACTACATATAAAAAAGAAGTGTGGAAAAATAGAAAAAGACGTAATTTTGATGGTGGTAAACACAAATTCTGGTGACAATTTATTCGGATACTATTTATTGAAAAACAATATAACAGATATATTGAATAACAAAATAAAATAACTGAAATTAATTCTATTTCGGTTGAAGACAATAAGCGCGTCGAAAAACTCTGTGAAAAATATAGTAAAGTTTTTCAACCATCGCTCGGTACGGTTAATAACTTTAAAGCGCATAATCGTTTAAAGAGTGATGGTCAACCAAAATTTTTTAAAAGCCGACCGATTCCTTTTGCACAAATGCCACAATTCAAAAAAGAAATTGAACGCCTTGTTGAACAACAAGTTATGATTCCAGTGAAATTTAGTGATTGGGCCTCCCCAATAGTACTTGCAAAATAGCCAAATACAGTATAGTCTCGATAATCCGGATACCACATGTTTCGGCGATGTCCGGATTATCGACTTGTCCGGATTACCGAGTAGTCACAAAAACACATAATTTTGTAAGTTAAAATCATTAATATCAGAGGTTTTTTAGATAATAACCTGAAATCTAAGGTAAACGAATTCATATTATTATTCATATTAAGCAGTTTTTTTGGTTACCAAATTAACTTCTTAATTTTACTATTCCAGCGTAGTTTAGGTGACATTTCCTGTGTATTTTTGTAGTAGAAAACTTCTCTACAGTTGGTGTATTTTTATTCATATTTTTTTCGAAGGATTTAAATAAACTCCGTAGCCCATGTACACACATTGATTTTCAGTGTCCATGGGACACGACTTGAGATATAACTTCAGAATTCAAATGCACTCATATCATTGTGGTGAATATGTTTTAGCCATTTCTATAAACCTCAGCAGCTGACTGTACCTTGTCGTCAAAACCAAAAAAGCTATGGTTTTATATAAAGAACTGCGATTCTCCAACTCATTCGTTTGCGGTAAAATTAAATTGCACAATTTCAAAAAAATTAAAAAACGGGCTGAGCCCTGCTGGGATTTGAGCCCATGTCCTTGAAAACATATGAAAAACTTTTTCACGGCGTGTTAGCGATCAACGCCAAAATCATAACTTCAAAGGCAGCGCAAAAAGAAGCGTTTGTCATGAAATACAATACAAATAACCGTTATTGTGTAAAAACACATTCGCATTTGAAAAACCAAAACTTCTAGGACAGAGAAGCCATTCCACAGTCGATATGTCTGAAGAGCTGTTCAACTAACAGCGAAATCAGGTCACATAATTTGGTGACTGTGTGGGTTCGAGTCCTTGCCTTTCCTTTTTCACTTGCAAAAAAAAATCGATCATGAAGCTTAACTCTAAACGAGAAAATTAATAAAAATTAAATTGCTTATAATTTCGGCAATTAACGATATTTTTCAGTAAGTTACCGATCAAAAAAGAAGTCGTTAAGTTATGTTAAACATTCCACGGAAAACCGACTGGAACAAATTCAATGAGCTAGTAAGCTCCGAGCTGGGAGTATCGCAATACCCCAAAACAGCCAAGGAGCTTGATAGTGCAGTGAATCACGTAACAAAGGTTCTCGTGGATAGCTATGAGACCGCCTGCCCACTAACCCATCCAGGCAGAAGAAGTCAACCGGTCTGGTGGTCAAAAGAACTAGCTAACCTCAGAAGGACTAGCAGAAGGCTCTATAATAAAGCCAACAAAACGAAGTTGTCCACAGATTGGGAGAACTATAAGTTATCTTTCAATAAGTACAACAGCGAAATAAAGAAAGCTAAACGCAGATCATGGGTCTGCTTTAGCGAGTCTATAGAAGGAGTTAAGGACGTTGCTAGATTCCGTAGAGTACTCTCGAAGGACCCCAAATCCATAGGGAGTATTAAACGGGATGATGGCACATGGACTAACTCCGGTCTAGAAACCCTTGATCTCCTGGCCAAAACCCACTTTCCCAACTGCATGGATGTAGTGGAGAGCACTAGTGCTCCAAGCACTTGCAACCATGCCACTGGGGATGTGAGCATCATCGAGGAGATCATAAGTCGTCCAAAGATAGCCTGGGCAATTAACACTTTCAAACCCTTTAAATCACCTGGTCCGGACGGTGTTTTCCCTGCCATGCTGCAAAATGCATCGGAGGTATTACTCCCACATCTGGACAATATTTTCAGAGCCTGTCTGTGTTTATCGCTCACTCCGGCTCTATGGAAGGAGGTCACTGTGACATACATCCCCAAGGCGGGGAAGTCAAGCCATACACTTCCCAAAGACTATAGACCGATCAGCCTGTCTTCCTTTCTTTTGAAAACTTTGGAAAGACTGCTGGACCTTGGAATAAGGGCCAGGCTTGGAAATAGTGCTATAAGTTCTGCCCAACATGCCTACACCAAAGGTAAATCGGTGGAAACTGCACTGAATGAGGTCGTGGGCTTCATCGAGAGGAATATGGATGGACCAAACTATACATTAGCAGCCTTTCTAGATATAGAAGGTGCCTTCAATAATGTAAAGCTTGAATCTATCCATAACACACTCTCTAACCTTGGTATTTCTTTTACACTGATCAATTGGATTGACGGAATGCTAAGCAGCAGGATAATCAATTCAAATATCGGTGAGACTTCCATTCGGAAGTCTGTCACCAGGGGCACACCACAAGGTGGCGTTCTATCGCCACTGCTGTGGCTTCTGGTGATTAACGAAATACTCAAGGAATATGATAGACTACGAATAAAAACTATTGCTTATGCCGACGACGTGGTCATTATGATCAGCGGTAAATTCCCACAAACATTATCGGAACTCATGCAAGGAGCTCTAGTCAAATTATCAAGATGGGCGCACAACAATGGACTTGGGGTGAATCCGTCTAAGACTGAGCTGGTCCTGTTTACCAAAAAGAGGAAAGTAAAACCATTCACACTACCAATGCTTGATGGGGTTGTTCTGGAGCTGTCTCTTGAAGCCAAGTACCTCGGCATCATCCTGGACCATCAATTAACATGGAAAAGGAATGTCGAGGAACGTGCCAAGAGAGGGCTAATAGCACTCTATTCTTGCAAGAACTCCATAGGTAAGAGCTGGGGACTGAAACCACAGGTCATCCATTGGATTTTTACGACCATAGTTCGCCCAATCCTCACCTATGGTTCTCTGGTATGGTGGAATGCTTTAAACAAGACGACGCTTCTTCACAAGTTAAACACAGTCCAAAGAGCGGCATCACTGTTAATTACTGGTGCTATGAAAAGCACTCCACTGGCAGCACTCAACGTCCTACTAGATCTTCATCCGTTGAATCTAGTAGTACAAGAGCTGGCAGCCAAGAGTGCTCTCCGTCTCAAAGAGACAAACTCATGGCACAATACTGATTACGGTTATGCCTCTATCTTACGACGATCCGGATTCCAACTGGGATCGGAGGTAATCAGTGATTACATATCACCACAGTTACACTTCGATGAGATTGATGTACGAATACCCCACAGGGAGGCCTGGACTCACAATTCCCCACCTCTACTCGGTATAGAGATTTATACCGACGGCTCCAAGATGGAAATGGGAACAGGTGCAGGCGTCTACAGCGATGACCTCAATTTACGGCTCTCATATAGGTTGAACGAACATTCTAGTGTATTCCAGGCCGAAATCTTTGCAGTTAAGAAAGCAGCAGAGTTGATAAGCAATAAAAAAGGGGACATAATTGGACCGGTGACTATCTACGTGGATAGTCAGGCGGCCCTTAAATCACTCAAGTCCCACTCAATCAAGTCTGCTGCGGTCTTGGACTGCAGGAAAGCTCTGGAAGACCTAAAATCAATCGTTACCTTATGCTGGGTCCCGGGTCACTGCAATATCGAAGGCAATGAGATAGCGGATGAGCTGGCACGTAGCGGATCGGAGTCAACCGACATTGTAATCGACAACTCCATCAAGCCACCCTTGTGTCATTTCATGCGGCAGCTAGAACAAGTTTACCGGGACAAGGCTGGTCAGATTTGGAACAATGAACCTGGTTGCAAGGTATCAAAGGCAATCTGGCCCAACCTATCTCAACAAAGAACTATATCCCTTCTCTCCATGAAGAAATCCGATCTAAAATTAATGGTTGGAACAATCACAGGACACTGCAGGATAAGATCCCTAACCTGCAGATGGGATAGAGACACTACCGACTACTGCAGACTATGCGAAGATGAGGAAGAGACGGAGACGATTGAGCACTTATTATGTCGTTGTCCAGTGCTCATGACCAGGAGACTTCGAACGGTGGGTGAACACACCACAACAGCAGATACAATCATTTACTGTTGAATGTATTTTTTGCAACGACGAGCTATTTTCCGTGTTCTCTACAACAATATTGAATAATATCATCAGTTGGTTGTCTACAAGGTCTCGCTTGTTCTCGTATCGAGTTTTCAGTGCGTTCCGTGCAAGTCTGAAGTTTTCGTCACAAAGAGGGTATCTTTTCACAATAACTCCTGCGCTACCCTTGGTTTTATTTCGCAAGTGATAGAGCTTTTGCACGGGAGTAAGCTTTGATTGGGTTGCGTAAACAGCCGTGAACATGTCACGAAAATATGGTCACCCCTGAACACCTCAGTGTCGAATGGTGGGACTTTTTATCGACATTTGTGTATTGAGAGAACTATTGGGGGCTCTATTATTTTCAGAAATTCCTAACACATCTGCAATTTGGGACCGAGTCTTATAATACGCTTCAGAGGCAACATTGAAGTTGAGTTTGGCATTCTCTCTGTTTGTATCTACATTCTAATTAATCTAATTTTATTTTTAATACTGGATCTGTTTGTTCTGTAACGTCAGTTGCACCAAACCCAGTACAAAAATTTATCACATGATCACAATGAAAGATGCATTTTTTATGAATGGAGGAGGGTTTACTCGAAGAGGTTTCCCTTTCCGAGCCGCTTTGATGTGCTGAATCATTAATTTTGACTTAAAACGTTTTAATAATTTGAATATAAATTGCTTTGAGAATAAGCGTTGCTTTAAGTTTGGTCCTAATCGCAAAACTGGAAATATGTAAACAAATACTGAACACACGTTTTGATATGTGTATACTTTACAGGCTGAGTTGAGAAACCATATTTGTGAGAAAAAGAATTCTAATTTATCTTCAGATAAAAAGATGAATCCAATAAACGAATGCAATATTTGGATATAAATCGCGACATAATAATGTATGCTTTGTGTTTTGATTGTGTAGATTTTTAAGGTTAATTGTAACCGTGTACAAAATTAAAGAGAGAAACGGCTATAGACACTTTGAGCAAAGTGTATAGCTTTCGGTTGTTTATAAACCTTGAGAAAATGAAGAAATGGCTATAGACACTTTGAGCACAGTGTATAGCTTTCGGTTGTTTATAAACCTTAAGAAAATTCACGAAATTTGCTGTTAGAATTGTATTTACTACAAATCTAAAACCAATTGACAGGTCACTATCGCTAAGTGTGTAGCGCAGGTTAAAAAGTGATGATTTTTAACAAACAGAAAAGTTTGTTTTATAAACGATGTGAAGCTTCAGGGTAAAGTTTGAAATATAGATAAATTGCTATAGACGCAACTTCCTTTAGTGATTAGCTATTGTAGACTTCGGTCTGCCGGTGATACTGTTAAACCCCCAGCACCGGGTTCAATTTAAAACTGAAGTCGAAAAAGTACCAGTCGAGGTTACATACACTTTATAATTTTACTGCTTGTTATAAAGTTCTATCTATTATTGATGAAGAGATTGTTTTTGGTTTGCTATTGAGGCCACAGAACAATGACTATATTGCACTGTTGGGCAGAAATACACAAAAGTGTAAAAAATACATGAGCCTCTCGCAATTTGCCCATCATTGCTATATGGATATGTTGGGATTTTAGGTCGCTCTTTGTGGAAAGCAATAAACCAACAAATACTATGAGTGTTGTTCAAATAGGCAATGTAAACCGCGGTGTAAAAATATCTTCGACTTTTGTACAAAGACACAATGTTTGAGTGTATACTATTATGGATTCAATGAATAAACACAAAATGCAATTCTTTACTTCGACCAACGTTCTTTTTTTGTAAGGAAATGGATATTGTATGCATACTTAAAATGTATCCAATGTACACAATACTCTTTGAGAAACAGATTAAAACTGTTTTGTTCACCACAAATCATAAATTTATTTGGTGGTTAAAACCCATAAAAATACAGTTGAACCTCGATTATCCGTGAATCGATTATCCGGGAACCTCCATTATCAGTGATAGAAAATAAATGTTAGACTTTTTTCCATTTTCTCTATTTTTCGTTATAAACTTCATTATTCGGGAATAAAAACACACTTTCCAATTAATTTGATTAAGTAAACAAGAGGTAAACAAAATAAAACTGGAAATTCACCAATATTAAACAATTTGTGTGTCACAACAATGGTATGGTATCACAACAACCATGAGCCAAAGTCAATTCAGATGTATCTGATGTTGATGATATTGCGTATCGTTCTAAAATTTTTGGACTACTTTAACAAATATAATAAAAAATGCATATTTTGTTGTTATTGTACAATACTATGCCACATTTACTTAAAAATGTGTTCTAAAACTGCATAAAAACATTGCCTCCATTATCCGGGAAAATCGATTATCCGTAATGCTTCCGGTCCCGACCATCACGGATAATCAAGATCCGACTGTAATTCAAATTTATTTGTATGTTTCCTTATTAGGAAGTTTGTGCGAACGACTAAAGCCTATGGTCAATGAGATAATTGGACCATTCCAATGCGGCTTTAGACCTGGCAAGTTCACCATTGACCAGATATTTACCCTGCGGCAAATCCTGGAGAAGACCCAAGGGATGCAGATCGACACCTACCACATTTTTGTCGATTATAAAGCAGCCTTCCAAGCCATGTCTGAATTTGGTATCCCCGCAAAGTTCATCCGGCTTTGTAAAGTGACTTTAACTGACACGAGGTCCTCAGTTAAAATAGGAAAGAACCTCTCCGAAGAGTTTGGTACTAAAAGAGGTTTCAGACAAGGAGACAGCCTTTCGGGTGACCTCTTCAACATCCTGCTAGAAAAGGTTATACGAGAGGCAAACGTCAAAAGAAGTGGCACAATCTACACCAATAGTCACATGTTACTTGCTTATGCTGATGATATAGACATCATGGGCCGATCAGTAAAAGAAGTAACTGATACCTTTATAAAGGTCGAGGGAGAATCTGCTAAAGTGGGTCTGGCGGTAAACGGTGAGAAGACCAAGTTGATGGTGTCGACGCGCAATTCATCCATTGAGCTCGGACCGACTGTGGATGTTGGTTCCTATAATATTGAGGTAGTAAAAGACTTCGTCTACCTCGGCACCTCCGTAAACACAACAAACGACATCAGTTGAGAAATAAAAAGAAGAATTGTATTGGGCAACAGATGCTACTTTGGTTTAGGTAAGCAGTTTCAAAACAAAGCCACATCTCGTCAAACAAAAATAACGCTCTACAAAACACTGATACTACCCGTGCTGATGTATGGCTCCGAAGCCTGGGCACTTGCGCAAGCAGACATGGCAGTGCTTGGTGTGTTTGAGAGAAAAATTCTTCGAAAGATCTACGGACCAATCTGCGTTGACGGTGAATATCGACGTCGCATGAACCACGAGCTGTATCTGCTATACAACGACATCAATATAGTTAAACGTATCGAGATGCAGCGATTGCGATCGCTAGGCCATATCATAAGAATGAGCGATGATGAACCCGCTAAAAAGGCGTGTGAATACATGCCACATGGCGGTGCACGCAGAATTGGCAGGCCAATGAATAGATGGCGCAAACAAGTGGATGATGAGATGAAAAGGCGCGGTATTCCAGAGTGCGAAGCAACAAATACAGAGGAATGGAGATCTCTTCTTAGTTCGGCCTATAGAACAAAAGTTCTGTAATGGGCCAGCTAAGTAAGTGAGTGAGTGCAACCTGTCACTAAAAAGTTTTTAACTCGTCCGCTGCATGCATATATTTCCAGGGAGTAATTTGTTTATAAACAGAGACTATAAATATTACAAATTTATGTGTAGGTTTCCTTATTAGGAAGGGTGTGAGTGCAACCTGTCACTAAAAAGCTTTTAACTCATCCGCTGCATGCATATATTTCCAGGGAGTAATTTGTTTATAAACAGAGATTATAATCTTTTGTTGATCTGGCTCCAATATTATGGAATACAAATTAATCAATTACCTTACTTCACACGTTTCCATATACATATATCAGATAATCCGTGTTGGAATTGTTTATTTTTCCGAACCGAATCCGGGTGTATTTTTAAATTGAGAATAGTTAAAATCTTTATTTTTCCCAGTGGTAAGCGAAACAGTACGAAGTTAGTTAAAGGAATCTAATATGTGAGGCTTCACTATTCACCATTCAGTTTGTTCACCATAAATATTCATGAAAAAGGTTAGTGAGGGAATATTTTTTTTAAATGTAATTATTATAAACATTGATTACTGACGGTTCACGAAACCAAAAAAGTAGCCCCCACAGTAATGTGGTTGAATGCTGGTGTAGAAATTTATCAAAATGTAAACACAACACCTGAATAACGTTGCTAACAAAAACTCTTAACAGCGATCTCTTCTTCTCTTTAACACTTCTCTGTTATACCCTATGTTATTGAGAGGTTGTAGTTATACCATGTATAACAGATTGCTCGCTGACACGATTGCAGAAATATTTTTTATTATAACACTAAGAATGCCGTGAAAAGAGAGACGAACAATCACAAAAAAACAATTACTGATAGAAGGAAGCGCCAATAAATAAGTTTGGGGAAAGGGTATGGGGAAGACCACTGTCAACTTTTGTAACGGTCATAGATTTTTGTTGCTAATATGTAGTCTTGTTTGGTTATTCTTTGCACATAAAAATATATGTATGTATGTTTAGAGGGGCTGCAAACTATATAAGATTTTTTTTTGTTAGAAAATTGTTTCTTAAGGAAGTTTTGGAAACTCATGCGTTTTGTGACACCTCGATTTTTAGATAAATTTACCACTTTTGCAGGTGTTGTCCTGTTAGGAAATCATAACAATTTTTTGCGTTTTTTCGAAACTAATAACTGGCTGGACTTCAAAGCATGTTCTTCCCTTAGATATTTGTTGTCTAATGCAATGTGAGAAATTGGCAACTCTCAATTTACAGTTTTGCTCAATTCTTTTACGTTAAGGTTTTGTTGAAATTTGGGATTTCACCACACGTGTTAAAACGAAACGAAATGTTTGTTAAAACGAATTTTATTTTATGTATTTCCGAACAGACAACTTTTTGTACTGACGAACGGACAATTTTACGGACTTTTGGCTTCTTTTTAAATCTTATGCGTTTCCTTCCAATCACTTTTTCAGAAGCGATTCAATGTATTTTTCCTTTCTTCGTTTTCTACCCCTTTACCTAAGAAGTTATAGTTTTTTGCACATAACACTTGTAAATATTTCTTGATTTTATGTAGGGAAAACTTGTAGAAATAATTATAAAATCACCAGATTCTGGAAAAGAGCAAGTTTTTTTCATACATTCATTCACACACGTAAAATTTTTCCTGCAATAAATTCTTCGCCAAATCAATTTTTTCGGACTTTCGTTTTCAATGTCAAAGGAGAACTGTTTTATATGATTATGTTTCAATTATGTTGCACCTTCTTTGTTGTGTATTCGAGCTTGGAGGATTTGAGCTTTCTCTCCTAGTGTTTACCATGTTTTTGGGTTGCTTTACAGAAGGCTCGATAGGACCATGTACAGGTGAGGGCAGGTTTGCGCTGCTGAGTCAGTGGAACCCGTTTTTTCAAGATAGCTTTTGTGGATCAGAGAGTGCGGACTGTAATTAGATGTGGAAACAGTCGTCCGTTGACACAAATAATGCAATTTAGTTGTGGTTCAAATAATTTCTCAGAGTGATAAACTATTTATTCTGACTGTGGAAGGTTTAGTAATTAGGGAACAAAATCAGTATGCGTTCAGCTACTTATAATTTTATTGGTGAGATTTTTAGGCGTGCTTACGATTTGGATGATTGGATAAGAAGAAAGTTTTAGTTGGGCAATAACCCAATAAGACGGTTCATTGGTACAATTTATGTGTTTAAATACAATTTGTTTCAATTACTTAGGCTAGATGTTTAGTATTCAATAAAGTTCATAGGGTGATTCAATGGTAGGTAAAACAGTTCATAGATAAAATTTAATTGAAAATTTTAAAAAGTTCAATGCTGCCAATCATGTATGTCTAAACTTTTAAGTTTAGACACCTTGTTTTGAATAACCATTTGACTTAGAGGCATTTTTCTTTTGATTTTGATGTTCTATCCAGATGCATAAAAGCGATTCCATTTTTACAATTAATGAATTTCTAGCTTTTGTAACTTGCGTTGCTTGAACTTGTGTTGCAGTTTTTCCACACTCTTGAATTTTGTTGACGTCGCGAATACAAATTGTGCTTATTGTATATGCAGAAAACCCCATGGCTCTAGCGATATCACTAGCCTTTTCACCCGTTTTAAACCGTTTTATTATGTCTAACTTTTGTTGCATCACAACACAAATTTACAGACGTTGGCGTACCACAAAAATTGGAATCACCGTTGTACGCATAAACGAACAATATCAAAACAAGGACGTAACGCAAAGCTTTTGACGTCGGCAAACGAGATATAAGCTGAGTACACATTGCCAGTTTTGAATGACAGCTTTGTTGGTGCTTGCTAGTGTGGCCGTTCATTTTTGTCATTCATCATGCAACCACAAAATGTTTTGTGGTTCCTGGACGGTTGGACAGTTATCGATAACTGCGAAATATTGACATTCAAAACTGACAATGTGTACTGCTCTATAAGCGACGACATTAAAAAGCAACAAATATTTTTTATTAACGCAAATCGATTCACCAACGCAGATCAAAACTAAATCTTTTATTTTTTTTGGAACATTGGTGGCGTTTATTTTTTTTAATAAAGCAAATCGAATCGATAACGCAAATCGAAACAAAATCTATTTTTTTTTCATAACGCAAATCGAGGTATTAGTGTAATGCACAAATACAGAAAAACGTGAGTATAACAGTATAAGATCGAAAAACAAGGGTTCTTCTATAAAAAAATACAACAAAAAAAAAAAATGCTTTTATATTTTCTGAAATGTCATCAGAAAATATTGCATTCCCTGGAGTATTATCTATTAATAAAAGCATTTTGAATTCTATATGTTCAGCGGAACAGTATGCCTTTAATTCAGGAATTACACATTTCTCAATCCAGTCTTAAAAAAGCGTTGCCGTCATCCAAGCTTTTTTATTTGCACGCCACTGGACCGGAGGTTCTTTTTTATTTACATTTTTTAAAACTCTGGGTTTTCAGAATGATAAACAATAAAATTCTTGAATTTAAGTCACCTTCAGCATTTCCTCCTAAGAGAAGCGTAAGACGGTCTTTACAGTACTTATGGCCTGGGAAGGATTTTTCAGACTTCGAAATGAATGTCCTCTTTGGAAGTCTTTTTCCAAATTAGTCCAGTTTAGTCCACATTAAAAACTTGTTTTGGAGTGCACCCACCATCCTCAATGAAATGAATTTCTTCAGCACTACCAGCTTCTCCTTTTAATGCAACTTTATGCAGATTTGCTCTGCATTTAAACTTTTCAAACCACCCTCGTTTAGCTTCAAAGCTTTCCGTAGATTCCAAACTTGTTGATGGAGAATTCTTTGTTAAATCGTTAATAACCATTTGGCTTAGAGGCATTTTTCTCTGGTTTTGATGTTCTATCCAGATGCATAAAAGCGGTTTCATTTTTTCAATTAATGAATTTCTAGCTTTTGGAACTTGCGTTGCTTGAAATTGTGTTGCTTTTTTTCCACACTCTTGAATTTTGTTGACGTCGCGATTGCAAATTGTGCTTATTGTAGATGCAGAAAACACCATGGCTCTAGGGATATCACTAGCCTTTTCACCAGTTTTAAAGCGTTTTATTATGTCTAACTTTTGTTGCAAAGTAATTTGTTTTCGCTCTTGACTCATATTGTAACAAAAAATTTACAGACGTTGGCGTATACAAATAAACGAACAATATCAAAGCAAGGACGTAACGCAAAGCGTCATTCACGATGTCGCAAACCAAAGCTTTTGACGGCGGCACACGAGATATAAGCGACGAAATTAAAAAGCCACATACATATATTATTTTTTATTAACGCAAATCGATTCACCAACGCAAGTCAAAACGAAATCTTTTATTTTTTAATAAAGCAAATCGAATCAATAAAGCAAATCAAAACAAAATCTATTATTTTTTTCTTAACGCAAATCGAGGCAACGCAAATCATTGTGTAAAACAGTGTAAAAACACTACAAGATCGAAAAACAAGTGTTCTTCTATAAATACCATGGAAATGGTTTGATAAAAAGAACACTGAACATCCCAATACATAAATAATAACGAAATACACTGAAACAAAAAAAGTGTTCAAATACAAAGATAACCTAAATACAGTGTGACTTTTTGCAATTTTAGGTGGCCAAAATTAATTACGGTGGTATTGAAAGAGATATCAAAGTGAAACTTGGTACATATAGCCCCAATACGTAAGAGATGCTGTATGAAACAAATGGGCGTGGTCTGCCCACTTTTGGGAGTATGAGTAATAAAATATGTAATGTTCATGAAATTAAATTAAATTATAAAACTCTCAAAGATTAATTAAAAATATAGTTTATTATAGTTTTTATTATTTTTATTTGTTATTTAAAGTAGTTAATAAAAAAGACTCAATGTACAAGAAAATTAAAAAAATAATCTAAACATTTAAAAACAAAATAAAATATTTTTTCATATTTTTAATTTAGATGAAATCTATATTTCATTAGTACATAAAATATATAGATATAAAATAAATTAGATTAATTCATTGTATCCGTATCAAGGTCTTCTCCTTCTAGTGGCTCCAATAGTAAAGATTGCATCTCTGGATTTAATGTTTTTCTTCTTGTTGTCGTTGGAAGTTTTCTCAAACTACATATATAGCGGTCTGATGAAATCAGCAATCAATGTAAAAGATCCGGGTGTATAACCCACGGTAGTTTCTGGTATCCTTGTTCCTTGATTCTTGAGATTCCTCAGACAATTGACCAATTGGCAGAATACAGGACTCAATTATTTCTTTACCATGAAATTGAATTTTGTGTACACTTACAGTAGGCCGGGGCGATTTGAAAACCTTAATGAGCCCTTCGCGTTTCTGATTCCTGGGATTGAACTGAGCAAAAAAGTCTACTGGACCATATATCTACCGTGAAAATCGAGCCTCCCGATTTTGACTTTAAGTTTTTTATTGACGTTTTTTGGATATTTTGGCATATAACAGCCAAACCATTGAGATTTTCGATCCAACACAAAGACAAACATTGTAGCCAAGGCAGTAATTGAAAACTCTCTAATACATCGCAAAAGCATTGGAACGCTCCTTCAGACAGTTTTGGCCTTAAGAATGTGCAAACTTTTCGGAAAATGTCGATAAATGACATTGTGCAACAAAATTTGACCCGAAAAATATTCAAGTGTTCTGATGCAAAATTATATCGTGTTGGGATCCATGGACAACGACAATGCCTTTATTTCGTTTGTGTCACTTCGTTTTATTTTTTTTATAATGGTAAAAGTAGTGAAAATCTGAGTTTCTTACATTTTCAAATTTAAACGGGCATATCTTATTTTTTTCACAACGGATTTCTTTTGATCCTTCTTCCTTTTAAAGGGGTGAATAATGTCTTTTGAATAAGCTATTATTGTTTTAAATCGGTTAACAAATGGCTAAGTTATAGTGGTTTATGTCTGAAAAACCCCACAAAAAACCTATAAAGGAATTTCTCATAATTTTCAAAAATATAATGTTTTTTTGTTTTGTTCAATATTTATTTTGAAAATTATGAGAAATTCCTTTATAGGTTTTTTGTGGGGTTTTTCAGACATAAACCACTATAACTTAGCCATTTGTTAACCGATTTAAAACAATAATAGCTTATTCAAAAGACATTATTCACCCCTTTAAAAGGAAGAAGGAACAAAAGAAATCCGTTGTGGAAAAAATAAGATATGCCCGTTTAAATTTGAAAATGTAAGAAACTCAGATTTTCACTACTTCTACCATTATAAAAAAATAAAACGAAGTGACACAAACGAAATAAAGGCATTGTCGTTGTCCATGGATCCCAACACGATATAATTTTGCATCAGAACACTTGAATATTTTTCGGGTCAAATTTTGTAGCACAATGTCATTTATCGACATTTTCCGAAAAGTTTGCACATTCTTAAGGCCAAAACTGTCTGAAGGAGCGTTCCAATGCTTTTGCGATGTATTAGAGAGTTTTCAATTACTGTCTTGGCTACAATGTTTGTCTTTGTGTTGGATCGAAAATCTCAATGGTTTGGCTGTTATATGCCAAAATATCCAAAAAACGTCAATAAAAAACTTAAAGTCAAAATCGGGAGGCTCGATTTTCACGGTAGATATATGGTCCAGTAGACTTTTTTGCTCAGTTCAATCCCAGGAATCAGAAACGCGAAGGGCTCATTAAGGTTTTTTTCCTTCCACACAAATCGCCCCACCCTAACTTACAGGCATACAATACCAACGATATTTAGACAAATAAAGTTCTCTTGTTTCTTTTGCATAATTCTCAAAGGCAACGGGATTTATTTGGTTGCCGGATCCAAGACAAGACAAAATTACATGGAATCTTTTTAGCAAGTTTATATCTATACCAGCAATCTCGGATGTTTTTTTCAGAATTTTCAAAGAAGCGCCTCGCGGTATTTCCATCGTTAGTGTTACCTGCTTTTCCCGTAGGCATATCAATTAACAGACCAACATCTTTTCTAAATCTGGACTGAATATACTCTTTTCTTTTTTTGACTTTATTCTTATTTTCTTCGCCTTTAACTAACCACACTTGTATGTCTAACCGATAAGCTATGTGCAACATGCATTCCATACAACGAATCCATGAATGAAGTGGTGAAATTCCAAAATTAAGCATTGAACTGTCGACACTTTTTCCGGCAAGAGCTTGTGCGTTGTTCATTTCGCTTGGTTTAGAACCACATATGTAGGAAACCTGACTTGATCTGTAAGCCGATAATGCATTATATACTTTGCCATCGATCATACATAAAACAAGCGTACTACTTATGTTAATATTTATTCTTTCATTTCGAATTAGCGTTGGCTGTAATTTAGAAATTTGGCAGTTAATGTTTTGAACCTCTTTAGTAATAAGTTCACGTGTTTCCTTGGCAAATACGAGCTCAATAGGACGGCAATATCGGGTTGAATTCGGAGTTGGATTTTTCCATATTATTTTTTCTTTTCTGTCAATTTTTGAACTTACTTGCAAAAGTACAATTGATATAGAAAACAAACTACTATCAGATTAGTTTTCTGCCGAAAATTTTTGTTTATGTTTGTTTTGTTTATTGTTGAAGTTCAATCTCATTGTCGATTGTTTGAGTGGAGTATTCCCCGATTGGCTCAACTTCATTTATTACCCTATATTACAGAGAGTAATGTTTTTCAAAACGAACTGACAGTGTTGCAAAATTTTTCTGATCGCTACCAATATCATGATTTCATCCCGGCGAAGGGAATTATCAATTGGCTTCTCAGTTTTTGAAATGATGCCTTTTTAGCGAAAAACCGAACTCTTTAAGTTGTTTATAATTGACTTGTTCAGCGCCATCGCAACCCCATTTAAAAACTGCATTTATTTCACTTAGTTTAGAGGATTCAAGTATATTTAACACTGATTGAGTAGCGCAAAGTCGAGATAATGTGCGATCAATTAGTGACTGTAATTCAATATCTGCTTGATTTTCCAATATTGTAATTTTCTCAGGATTACACGAAAGTTTTGAAGTTTTAATACAATTATATGACGCACATATTTTTGAACTAAGATTTGCCAAATGTTGTCTAAGCAAGTCGTATTCATTAGTTGATAAGCCGGTATCTATAATAAGTGCAAGAGCTTGGTCAGAAGACAATACTTTTAAACTTTTTGTGGATGTTTGTGCCTTTTTGAAAGCTGTACCTTTTGAGGGGGATGCTGTTGATAGTTGATGAACTATGTCCGCTGAGTTTCTTTTTCCTGATGATCTCAAGTTCATTTCAGCTGCCATTAACAAGTGTTCAGAATCAACAGCATTTACAAGATTTTTAGCTATCCGCATTTTTGTGCGGTGAGATAATTCACTGAACTGAACTCCTTTGCAGGTCTTCCTACAGCTCTGTTACTGTATTGGGAAGTACTCGGTCCAACATCAAGAAGGCAAAATGTGAAATCCTGACTTTCAGCTAGCCAAGTAGCTTCCTTCGTAAAAAAGGGGCTTTAAGTCGATGCGATGAAGCCCATTTTTTATTAAAACGATAACACAAAAGCTCTACGGTCTTTTTTAATTTTGGATAGTCAACGCCCTTTCCAATTAGGTTTGTTATATAATTCAATAATGCACATTTTTCGGCACTATTTGTGTTTTCGAGCCAAACCTCAAAAAGTGCACTTCTTGGAATCGCCATTATAATCTTTCTGTAAAACCGAAAGGGGCAAGTAGTTGTATTTAGATACTAGATATTATATACTTTTAGATACTCGGGTATTTTTTATCAAAATAACGCAGCTGTACTATGGTGTACTTTTTTACGCACTCCATTTAATATTTTGTTTGTTGATTTTACCCCTTGTTTTTAGAGAGTTTTTCACCAACACAATTTTTCACCAAATGTATATTATAATACAACAAAACTTACTAGTTACAATTATCGATTAATTATCAAGAATTAATAATAATATAATAAGTAGTCTCGGTACGAAATTTTTTACAACAGCGACAATTTAACTGAGTTTTCTATTCTAAAAGGCATATTATTTTACAATTTCTCATTTCAGATTTTGACAGCCGTTCTTTCTATTCTTATTGTTCTTGTTGTTTTTCGCAACATTTTTAAATTACATATACTCTTATGTATCACATAATAAAAAATGGTGAAGATCGTCGAACAAAAATTTTTCCAATTTTGGCCACCTGAATGTTAAGAAAGTCACAGTGTGCAACGGTTCGGTTCAAAACCAACAAAATCAATATTTTTTATTGTTGCCTTTTTAAGGCGAATGTCATTTTTAGTGATATTATGCTATGTTTCACGGGTGGTTAGGTCGATCCTCATGCATATTAGGATGTTGTTTTTGTGGCAGACGAAGGCAAAGCTTAGTAACTAGTGTAGTATATCTAAATAAAATATTCATATCTAATTTCATACTATTCTAAATTGCAATGTCTAACATTAACCTATCCTTTACAACACTCACTTGCTACTATAAAATACAACTCTGTAAACATTAGACTTAAGAACATTTGAAATAAAATTCAGTTTCGTTACAATCTTTAATGCGTGTGTTTCATTCAGCCTACCAAGTAGTCCAAAATATTACAATTGGCGACGAGTAAAAAAAGAAAAACAGTTAAGTGCGGTTGAAGACCTAAAAGCAACTAAAAAATAATTTCGCGATCATATATTTTTGTTTCGGTTGTGTGTGATTTAAACATTAATCAAAATGCCAGATGAATTAAAAGGCATAGAATTGCTTCTGAAACAACAGCAAGAATTCACCAAAAATTTGCTCACACAACAACAACAATGGATGCAGTCAATATTAAAAATAAAGCAGGCACTTCTGCCGTAACGGAACTCGCAGACAATTTGATGGTACCAGCCTTCCAGAAATTTAACAAGGAACAACAACAATGGGAGTCATATTTACAACAATTAGAACAGCATTTCGTCGCATATTCGGTAATATCAGCAGACAAACAGAAATCATTTTTTTTTCGTGGTGTGGAGCAGAGCTGTTCGATTTACTCAAAAAAAAAAAATTTGGAGTAGAAACTCTGCAAAATCAAACGTACAAAGAGTTGACAGAGAAGTTAACGCAGCATTTAGCAGTCAGTCACCACATAGTAGTTATGCATTTTTCAAGAACCAAATGAAAAGCACACAATCATACAAACAATGGGTTGCCGAACTGCGTGGATTAGCTAGGTCATGCAACTTTGTTTGTAACTCGAACGCATGTTCGAACAGCTACGTTGACGAGATAATTCGTGATCACATCATTGTCCACACACCACACGACTCAGTTCGATCATCTGCTTTGCAAAAACAAACACCAACCCTTCAAGCTGTTTTGTTGATTGCTGAGACGTTTGAGGCTACAACAAAGACAGTGGCCGCAACAAAAGAAACACCAAACGAAAAGACAATAGATGTTAATGTTGTGAAAAACAGACATTCTCTAGAAAAAATAACAACAACTACAAATCGTGTTGTGGATGTTTCAACTCTCATAAAAGAGAAGAGTGCAATTTGTCATATGCGCGGGAGAAATGTATATGTGTGTGTATGTCAAAGAATATGAATAACAATAAGAAAGTAAATGGCAAATAAAACAGAAAAAACAATATAGACGTCATAGAAACAATTTTCGATGTAAGTGGAATCAAAACAGAAAACTCAAAAAGTGTTATTGATGTGGAAATAAATATTAAACCGGTTCGTTTTCAAATGGTTTCGGGAGCTTCAATTTCGATAATTAATTTAAAAACATATACAAAATTAAGCAAACCAAAAATAATAAACACAAATCGAATTTTATACGGTTTTGGCAAAAAAGTTATTCCTTTGCTAGGTGAACTACATATAAAAAAGAAGTGTGGAAAAATAGAAAAAGACGTAATTTTGATGGTGGTAAACACAAATTCTGGTGACAATTTATTCGGATACTATTTATTGAAAAACAATATAACAGATATATTGAATAACAAAATAAAATAACTGAAATTAATTCTATTTCGGTTGAAGACAATAAGCGCGTCGAAAAACTCTGTGAAAAATATAGTAAAGTTTTTCAACCATCGCTCGGTACGGTTAATAACTTTAAAGCGCATAATCGTTTAAAGAGTGATGGTCAACCAAAATTTTTTAAAAGCCGACCGATTCCTTTTGCACAAATGCCACAATTCAAAAAAGAAATTGAACGCCTTGTTGAACAACAAGTTATGATTCCAGTGAAATTTAGTGATTGGGCCTCCCCAATAGTACTTGCAAAATAGCCAAATACAGTATAGTCTCGATAATCCGGATACCACATGTTTCGGCGATGTCCGGATTATCGACTTGTCCGGATTACCGAGTAGTCACAAAAACACATAATTTTGTAAGTTAAAATCATTAATATCAGAGGTTTTTTAGATAATAACCTGAAATCTAAGGTAAACGAATTCATATTATTATTCATATTAAGCAGTTTTTTTGGTTACCAAATTAACTTCTTAATTTTACTATTCCAGCGTAGTTTAGGTGACATTTCCTGTGTATTTTTGTAGTAGAAAACTTCTCTACAGTTGGTGTATTTTTATTCATATTTTTTTCGAAGGATTTAAATAAACTCCGTAGCCCATATACACACATTGATTTTCAGTGTCCATGGGACACGACTTGAGATATAACTTCAGAATTCAAATGCACTCATATCATTGTGGTGAATATGTTTTAGCCATTTCTATAAACCTCAGCAGCTGACTGTACCTTGTCGTCAAAACCAAAAAAGCTATGGTTTTATATAAAGAACTGCGATTCTCCAACTCATTCGTTTGCGGTAAAATTAAATTGCACAATTTCAAAAAAATTAAAAAACGGGCTGAGCCCGGCTGGGATTTGAGCCCATGTCCTTGAAAACATATGAAAAACTTTTTCACGGCGTGTTAGCGATCAACGCCAAAATCATAACTTCAAAGGCAGCGCAAAAAGAAGCGTTTGTCATGAAATACAATACAAATAACCGTTATTGTGTAAAAACACATTCGCATTTGAAAAACCAAAACTTCTAGGACAGAGAAGCCATTCCACAGTCGATATGTCTGAAGAGCTGTTCAACTAACAGCGAAATCAGGTCACATAATTTGGTGACTGTGTGGGTTCGAGTCCTTGCCTTTCCTTTTTCACTTGCAAAAAAAAAATCGATCATGAAGCTTAACTCTAAACGAGAAAATTAATAAAAATTAAATTGCTTATAATTTCGGCAATTAACGATATTTTTCAGTAAGTTACCGATCAAAAAAGAAGTCGTTAAGTTATGTTAAACATTCCACGGAAAACCGACTGGAACAAATTCAATGAGCTAGTAAGCTCCGAGCTGGGAGTATCGCAATACCCCAAAACAGCCAAGGAGCTTGATAGTGCAGTGAATCACGTAACAAAGGTTCTCGTGGATAGCTATGAGACCGCCTGCCCACTAACCCATCCAGGCAGAAGAAGTCAACCGGTCTGGTGGTCAAAAGAACTAGCTAACCTCAGAAGGACTAGCAGAAGGCTCTATAATAAAGCCAACAAAACGAAGTTGTCCACAGATTGGGAGAACTATAAGTTATCTTTCAATAAGTACAACAGCGAAATAAAGAAAGCTAAACGCAGATCATGGGTCTGCTTTAGCGAGTCTATAGAAGGAGTTAAGGACGTTGCTAGATTCCGTAGAGTACTCTCGAAGGACCCCAAATCCATAGGGAGTATTAAACGGGATGATGGCACATGGACTAACTCCGGTCTAGAAACCCTTGATCTCCTGGCCAAAACCCACTTTCCCAACTGCATGGATGTAGTGGAGAGCACTAGTGCTCCAAGCACTTGCAACCATGCCACTGGGGATGTGAGCATCATCGAGGAGATCATAAGTCGTCCAAAGATAGCCTGGGCAATTAACACTTTCAAACCCTTTAAATCACCTGGTCCGGACGGTGTTTTCCCTGCCATGCTGCAAAATGCATCGGAGGTATTACTCCCACATCTGGACAATATTTTCAGAGCCTGTCTGTGTTTATCGCTCACTCCGGCTCTATGGAAGGAGGTCACTGTGACATACATCCCCAAGGCGGGGAAGTCAAGCCATACACTTCCCAAAGACTATAGACCGATCAGCCTGTCTTCCTTTCTTTTGAAAACTTTGGAAAGACTGCTGGACCTTGGAATAAGGGCCAGGCTTGGAAATAGTGCTATAAGTTCTGCCCAACATGCCTACACCAAAGGTAAATCGGTGGAAACTGCACTGAATGAGGTCGTGGGCTTCATCGAGAGGAATATGGATGGATCAAACTATACATTAGCAGCCTTTCTAGATATAGAAGGTGCCTTCAATAATGTAAAGCTTGAATCTATCCATAACACACTCTCTAACCTTGGTATTTCTTTTACACTGATCAATTGGATTGACGGAATGCTAAGCAGCAGGATAATCAATTCAAATATCGGTGAGACTTCCATTCGGAAGTCTGTCACCAGGGGCACACCACAAGGTGGCGTTCTATCGCCACTGCTGTGGCTTCTGGTGATTAACGAAATACTCAAGGAATATGATAGACTACGAATAAAAACTATTGCTTATGCCGACGACGTGGTCATTATGATCAGCGGTAAATTCCCACAAACATTATCGGAACTCATGCAAGGAGCTCTAGTCAAATTATCAAGATGGGCGCACAACAATGGACTTGGGGTGAATCCGTCTAAGACTGAGCTGGTCCTGTTTACCAAAAAGAGGAAAGTAAAACCATTCACACTACCAATGCTTGATGGGGTTGTTCTGGAGCTGTCTCTTGAAGCCAAGTACCTCGGCATCATCCTGGACCATCAATTAACATGGAAAAGGAATGTCGAGGAACGTGCCAAGAGAGGGCTAATAGCACTCTATTCTTGCAAGAACTCCATAGGTAAGAGCTGGGGACTGAAACCACAGGTCATCCATTGGATTTTTACGACCATAGTTCGCCCAATCCTCACCTATGGTTCTCTGGTATGGTGGAATGCTTTAAACAAGACGACGCTTCTTCACAAGTTAAACACAGTCCAAAGAGCGGCATCACTGTTAATTACTGGTGCTATGAAAAGCACTCCACTGGCAGCACTCAACGTCCTACTAGATCTTCATCCGTTGAATCTAGTAGTACAAGAGCTGGCAGCCAAGAGTGCTCTCCGTCTCAAAGAGACAAACTCATGGCACAATACTGATTACGGTTATGCCTCTATCTTACGACGATCCGGATTCCAACTGGGATCGGAGGTAATCAGTGATTACATATCACCACAGTTACACTTCGATGAGATTGATGTACGAATACCCCACAGGGAGGCCTGGACTCACAATTCCCCACCTCTACTCGGTATAGAGATTTATACCGACGGCTCCAAGATGGAAATGGGAACAGGTGCAGGCGTCTACAGCGATGACCTCAATTTACGGCTCTCATATAGGTTGAACGAACATTCTAGTGTATTCCAGGCCGAAATCTTTGCAGTTAAGAAAGCAGCAGAGTTGATAAGCAATAAAAAAGGGGACATAATTGGACCGGTGACTATCTACGTGGATAGTCAGGCGGCCCTTAAATCACTCAAGTCCCACTCAATCAAGTCTGCTGCGGTCTTGGACTGCAGGAAAGCTCTGGAAGACCTAAAATCAATCGTTACCTTATGCTGGGTCCCGGGTCACTGCAATATCGAAGGCAATGAGATAGCGGATGAGCTGGCACGTAGCGGATCGGAGTCAACCGACATTGTAATCGACAACTCCATCAAGCCACCCTTGTGTCATTTCATGCGGCAGCTAGAACAAGTTTACCGGGACAAGGCTGGTCAGATTTGGAACAATGAACCTGGTTGCAAGGTATCAAAGGCAATCTGGCCCAACCTATCTCAACAAAGAACTATATCCCTTCTCTCCATGAAGAAATCCGATCTAAAATTAATGGTTGGAACAATCACAGGACACTGCAGGATAAGATCCCTAACCTGCAGATGGGATAGAGACACTACCGACTACTGCAGACTATGCGAAGATGAGGAAGAGACGGAGACGATTGAGCACTTATTATGTCGTTGTCCAGTGCTCATGACCAGGAGACTTCGAACGGTGGGTGAACACACCACAACATCTCTGACAACGTTCTGTCAAGTCGAGCCGACGAAACTGCTTCTTTTGGCCAAAGGCCTAAAATGGCTTCAACGAGAACCAACCAATGCGCCTTAGCATGGCAAACTCTCCTCTCTCGCCCCTATGTCTAAAACATCCTTTTCAACGACTTCTCTACCAAATTACTCTTTTTATTTCATTATCTTGTATAATTCTTTCCTTGACGTCTTTCTTCTTTTCCATACATTTCTTCTCTTTCAAACCCCCTCCCCCTACAGGATGAACACAATGGACCATAAGGTCTCCGAGTGAAGTGGCTGTCCAATATGACAGCTACGCGTCCTTTAACCTAACCTAACCTATGTTAAACATTTCTAGATAAAATATCAGTGGAACTCATTACACAGTTCAAAGGGACTTTCTCACTAATTGGAGGCCTAATGAACTAATTCCTTTACAGGAAAGGAACACCCAACATCGAACTGGACCACCCAGCACAAAGCTTAAAATACTTCTGCTTATCATAGTAAGGTTTCGTTGCTTGAAGGGTAAAAAAATTATTCCACAGATTAAAATATGTAGTTAATTCCATATTGACTGAATAACTGAGTGAACAGCGGCTAGCCAGAAAGACCAGAAAACCTTGAAAAACTTAATTTTTCTTATTTATACACCAATTGCTTTTGCTAAGAACAGAAACGTCAATGAAATAAATTAAAATCTAATGCTCAAGATAGGAAAAAAATATTAATGTCCGGATTGTCGAGGTACGAAAAATATGAGATGTCCGGATTACCGAGTCTACAATGTAAAAAAATCTAGTGTCCGGATTACCGCGTTGTCCGGATTAACGAGTGTCCGGATTATCGAGACTATACTGTAACTCAATTCGTGTATGTGGTGATTTCAAGGTTGCTGTTGCTGAACAATACCCTCTGCCAACCCGGGAAAGTTTATTTTATACTATTCGTGACGAGAAACACTTTTCAAAAATTTATCTTAAAGATGCGTACCTCCAGATAGAGTTGGACGATTCGTCAAAAGAAATAATGGTAATTAATACACCGCTTTCTTCCAATATCAACGGTTACCATACGGAATCGCGAGTGCACCAGCAATCTTTCAAAAACATATCGAACAGCTGCTGCACGGTAAAGAAGGTTGTGCAAATTATCTGGACGATATTATCATATCAGCACCAACTGTGGAACAACATTTCCAGCGCCTCGAACAGGTATTTTCAATTTTACTAGCCAATGGTACACATTGTAAAAAGGAAAATGCGATTTTTTGAAAAACAAAATAACCTATTTAGGCCGTAAAATCAGCTCTAATGGTATATTGCCGGACGAATAAGGAGTTCTCGCCGTTAAAAATTTAAAACCTCCTAAAAATATAAAGGAACTTGAGGCATTCATGGGCAAAGTAAATTATTACCACAACTTTGTTCCAAACTTTTCAAAAATTGCATCACTAATCAACTTGGTACGTAGGAAGAACGTTTCTTTCCGTTGGGGAAAAAAGCAACAACAATAGTTTGAAGAATTAAAATCACATATAGTCAACGCTACGCAGCTCGCTCATTTTCAAGAAAACTTGCCAATAGTTTTAGGTTCCGACGCATCACCATACGGTATAGGAGCTGTTATTTCTCATATCTACCCAGACGGTTCAGAAATACCAATTGCTTTTGCTTCCAAAACTTTGGACAGACACCAAGAAAACTACAGCCAAATTGAGAAAGAAGGTTTGTCAATTGTTTTCGGGGTAAAACGCTTTCATCAATTATTGTATGGTCGTAAATTTATTTTATTAACTGACCATAAACCCCTTGTTAGATTGTTTGGTTCAAACAAACATTTGCCAACGATGACAGCACATCGTATTCAATGCTGGGCAGTAACGCTCATGGCTTATCAATTCGAGATTCGCTATCGTAAAACATCTGATCATGGCAACGCAGATGCCTTATCACGCCTTCCAATTGGTTCAGATACAAATTTTGGTTCTGAAGAAGAAACATGTTTCTACATATCTTTCGACGATTTTCCAATAAAGGACGTTATTGTAAAATACTCCAAAGCTGACACAAAATTGCGGACAGTCTACAATTTTGTAAAAAACGGTTGGCAAATTTATCTTAAAGATGCGTACCTCCAGATAGAGTTGGACGATTCGTCAAAAGAAATAATGGTAATTAATACACCGCTTTCTTCCAATATCAACGGTTACCATACGGAATCGCGAGTGCACCAGCAATCTTTCAAAAACATATCGAACAGCTGCTGCACGGTAAAGAAAGTTGTGCAAATTATCTGGACGATATTATCATATCAGCACCAACTGTGGAACAACATTTCCAGCGCCTCGAACAGGTATTTTCAATTTTACTAGCCAATGGTACACATTGTAAAAAGGAAAATGCGATTTTTTGAAAAACAAAATAACCTATTTAGGCCGTCAAATCAGCTCTAATGGTATATTGCCGGACGAATCAGGAGTTCTCGCCGTTAAAAATTTAAAACCTCCTAAAAATATAAAGGAACTTGAGGCATTCATGGGCAAAGTAAATTATTACCACAACTTTGTTCCAAACTTTTCAAAAATTGCATCACTAATCAACATGGTACGTAGGAAGAACGTTTCTTTCCGTTGGGGAAAAAAGCAACAACAATAGTTTGAAGAATTAAAATCACATATAGTCAACGCTACGCAGCTCGCTCATTTTCAAGAAAACTTGCCAATAGTTTTAGGTTCCGACGCATCACTATACGGTATAGGAGCTGTTATTTCTCATATCTACCCAGACGGTTCAGAAAGACCAATTGCTTTTGCTTCCAAAACTTTGGACAGACACCAAGAAAACTACAGCCAAATTGAGAAAGAAGGTTTGTCAATTGTTTTCGGGGTAAAACGCTTTCATCAATTATTGTATGGTCGTAAATTTATTTTATTAACTGACCATAAACCCCTTGTTAGATTGTTTGGTTCAAACAAACATTTGCCAACGATGACAGCACATCGTATTCAACGCTGGGCAGTAACGCTCAATTCGAGATTCGCTATCGTAAAAATCTGATCATGGCAACGCAGATGCCTTATCACGCCTTCCAATTGGTTCAGATACAAATTTTGGTTCTGAAGAAGAAACATGTTTCTACATATCTTTCGACGATTTTCCAATAAAGGACGATATTGTAAAATACTCCAAAGCTGACACAAAATTGCGGACAGTCTACAATTTTGTAAAAAACGGTTGGCAAACCAATTAAGCCCTCAACAAGCCGACCTTAAGCCTTTATTTAACCGACGCAATAATATAACAATTCACAATAATCTGCTTTGTTTAGAAACAGACAATATCCGTCATCATACCAGAATCGTTGCGGAAAAAACCTCAAAATTGTTACATGATGGACATTGGGGTATCATTAAAATGAAACAGCTTGCTCGAAAATATGTTTGGTGGAATAACATTGACGCTGATATAGAAAAAATAGCCTCTGAATGTGAAATATGTAAAATTCAAAATCAAGCGCCTAATAAAGAATTTGAAAGCAGGCCTAAGTCAACCAAGCCCTGGGAAGGGGTACAGGTAGATAGTTGTCTTTAATGGAAATGAGCCACATCCTACAGTTTTAACCTTTCGATATATGAGGTTATATAATTACTTGAAGGGAGTTTTATATGATAATGCATGTTTGACAACGTTAACTTTCATTTATTACTGTTTACGTGTTAAGAACATAAAACAAGATTAAGTAACACATTATATACATACGTATTTGTAATACACATACCCCGGCTCATTTGAATAGTCTGATTTTTATATTTATACACAGAGGTAAAAAATCGCTCTAACATATGTATGTCCCAAACATACGAGGGCGTTTCGGAAACTTCTTAGCCTATCAATGAAAGAGAATAGTTAGTTTTTCAAAAATATTTTTATTTTTCAATATAATCTCCTGAAACTTCAATACACTTAGTCCAACGCTTTTCTAGCAATTCTATCCCTTGATTAAAATAGTTTTCCCCAGGTCTTCAAAATAGTGGTTTACAACTGTAATTGCAACTTCATTTGAGGTTAAACGCTTGCCAGCAAGGATTTTTTTAGATTTGGGAACAAGTAAAAGTCACTGGGAGCTAAATAAGGAGAATAAGGTGGGTGGTCAAGCAACTCGTACTTTAATTCGTTGATTTTAGCCATTGTTAAAACACTCTTGTGCGCTGGTGCGTTGTCTTGATGAAAAATTATTTTTTTGTGTGGTAAGCCAGGACGTTTTTCTCGAATTTGTACATTTAATAGATCCAAGAGGTTGCAATAGTACTCTGAATTTATTGTTTTACCCTTTCGCAGATAGTCAATCAATAAAATTCCTTTGAAGTCCCAAAAAACCGTTGCCATAACCTTAACAGCCGATTGAATTGTTTTTGCCTTCTTTGGGGCACTTCCTCCAGCTTCAGTCCATTGTTTGGATTGTTCTTTTGTCTCTGGAGTATAGTAGTGGATCCATGTCTCATCAACAGTTATGAAACGACGCTTAAAATCCATTTTATTTCGCTTAAAACGATCCAAACAAGCTTGAGAAATGTTCATTCTTATGCGTTTTTGATCGACTGTTAACAAATGCGCCACCCATCTTGCAGAAAGCTTTTTCATCTGTAGTTATTCATGCCAAATTAAATGGACTCGATCATTTGAGATGTCCATGATATTAGCAATTTCACGCACTTTTATTCGTCGATCATTTAATACCATATCATGCACTTTGGCTACAATTTCTGTTGTTGTTGCTGTTTCCGGACGTCCACTACGTGGTTCATCTTCAATGCTTGTACGACCACGTTTAAATTCAGCAACCCAATTTTTTACTGTTGCATATGAAGGAGCACTTTCACCTAACACATTCACCATATCATTATGAATTTCTTGTCCCGATAAACCTTTTTTATGTAAATATTTAATGGCAGCACGCATTTCTAATTTTTCCATTGTAAAAAAATTGCGGATGCGTCTTTTTTGAACACCTGTTTCTATATGAAGGAGTTGTCAGATCGAAACAAAATTTGGTAGTTGGTAGTCACAACATATTTATTGGTCATTGCTTTTGCTCCTAAGATCTATTAACAGCCGATAGGATGCTTTATGGAAGCAAAAACCAAATTTCTCGGTCATTTCGTCGTTTTACTGCCGTAGAGAACAGTTCACAGCCTTAAAAAAAAACACTAGAAAAATTCTTAGCCTTTACTGGTATTTCTTGTTATATATCAGTTTCATACTGTCATTTATATCAACTGATCACGATTACTATTTCCATGATCGGAAATTGGTACGTTTTAATCAATGTGATTCGCTTAAGGTGATTTTGTATTACTGTTCATTAAAATTTGCAGATTATTTTGTGCGACAAACATACTTTTTGAATTAATTCTCTTTCGAGTTGAGCTATTTAGACCTAATAGGTACATTGAAAAATTAGGAATCCACCGAAGTCCCACACATTCAACCACTATGCTACGTTTCACGGGTGGTTAGACCGATCATCAGGCATATTGAATGGTGTTTTTTAGTGGGTGGACGAAGGCTAAGCTTGGAGACTAGCATTTATATCACAAATCATTTGAAATTTGTATATTCGAATTATTTATTTATTTTAATGTTAGTCATTTAATTCCAAACCTTTCCTATAGTCCGACTTGGCTGGTAACCCTATTTTTCAATGCTTTATTACAAATACTAAGGCAGCTTTTTTCCACCTTTATTTTATTTGTTCTTCTGTATCAGAAGATTTTGATCATCAATATTTGTCATCGGAATGACAAGTTGATGGTGGCTTAGAACGCTAAGACGCCTGCAACCGTGTCACTTGGTTGTTGGGGTCCCAGGTTCGAATCCCAGCCTGGCTCATGCTGAAATCATTTTTTTGTTTTTGCCTTATTAAGGCGAAGGTCATTTTAGAGTGATATTTGAATTAATTCTCTTTCGAGTTGAGCTATTTAGACCTAATAGGTACATTGAAAAATTAGGAATCCACCGAAGTCCCACACATTCAACCACTATGCTACGTTTCACGGGTGGTTAGACCGATCATCAGGCATATTGAATGGTGTTTTTTAGTGGGTGGACGAAGGCTAAGCTTGGAGACTAGCATTTATATCACAAATCATTCGAAATTTGTATATTCGAATTATTTATTTATTTTAATGTTAGTCATTTAATTCCAAACCTTTCCTATAGTCCGACTTGGCTGGTAACCCTATTTTTCAATGCTTTATTACAAATACTAAGGCAGCTTTTTTCCACCTTTATTTTATTTGTTCTTCTGTATCAGAAGATTTTGATCATCAATATTTGTCATCGGAATGACAAGTTGATGGTGGCTTAGAACGCTAAGACGCCTGCAACCGTGTCACTTGGTTGTTGGGGTCCCAGGTTCGAATCCCAGCCTGGCTCATGCTGAAATCATTTTTTTGTTTTTGCCTTATTAAGGCGAAGGTCATTTTTAGAGTGATATTTGAATTAATTCTCTTTCGAGTTGAGCTATTTAGACCTAATAGGTACATTGAAAAATTAGGAATCCACCGAAGTCCCACACATTCAACCACTATGCTACGTTTCACGGGTGGTTAGACCGATCATCAGGCATATTGAATGGTGTTTTTAGTGGGTGGACGAAGGCTAAGCTTGGAGACTAGCATTTATATCACAAATCATTCGAAATTTGTATATTCGAATTATTTATTTATTTTAATGTTAGTCATTTAATTCCAAACCTTTCCTATAGTCCGACTTGGCTGGTAACCCTATTTTTCAATGCTTTATTACAAATACTAAGGCAGCTTTTTTCCACTTTTATTTTATTTGTTCTTCTGTATCAGAAGATTTTGATCATCAATATTTGTCATCGGAATGACAAGTTGATGGTGGCTTAGAACGCTAAGACGCCTGCAACCGTGTCACTTGGTTGTTGGGGTCCCAGGTTCGAATCCCAGCCTGGCTCATGCTGAAATCATTTTTTTGTTTTTGCCTTATTAAGGCGAAGGTCATTTTTAGAGTGATATTTGAATTAATTCTCTTTCGAGTTGAGCTATTTAGACCTAATAGGTACATTGAAAAATTAGGAATCCACCGAAGTCCCACACATTCAACCACTATGCTACGTTTCACGGGTGGTTAGACCGATCATCAGTGGGACTTCGGTGGATTCCTAATTTTTCAATGTACCTATTAGGTCTAAATAGCTCAACTCGAAAGAGAATTAATTCAAATATCACTCTAAAAATGACCTTCGCCTTAATAAGGCAAAAACAAAAAAACATACTTTTTGTTTTGTGAACGACGAAATATTTATGAACATGCGTGCGTTTGTTATTTCATCAACGTCAAAGTTTTTTCCCTATTTGTTCTGGTGCCATTTCGCAAAAAGCGGTAATTTTCATTTCTGATGGTCTCATTTTAATTGAGAGTTCACTTTTTTACATTTCTTCCTAATAGAATTGGCACCATATACATCCGTACATACATACCCTACAACAAACATTCAAAAGCAATTGTTATGTTCCAACAAGCATTGTAAGGCAATAAAAAAATACCGGTTCTTCTCTACCACCGAACATGGGTTTGTGCATGGATTGCTTTCAGAGTCATCATTAATTGTCGCCTATGCTTTATACCGAGAGTGCATAAATACTGTATGTAAAGAAATCTAATTACAATCAATTAAACTCAGAAGAATACCAGTCAATATTTGGAAACCTTAACAAAAGGCTGTCAATAGTTCTGCGGAGGATAGATTCATTATATACTGCGTAAAGTGGAATTCCGTGCGAAATCGTCTAAAACCACGTATTAATAGAACATCGCCAAATTCGGAAGACAACAATACCAACAAAATTTTGGGAAGTGAGTTTTAAGAAAGTGGTGAATGTGACCTGGAAAGGGTTTTAATAAGAGTTTTAAGTATAACCCATATATATTTGTCAGTGTAATAAGACAAAAGTATCGGCAAAATAGTCACAAAGTTGGAAAAATCGGTGAGTCAGTGAACAAAAATCGTGTGTTCCCAGTGATTGTATTATAATCGGTTGTATGTGCAAGCTAAACTAATCCCAACAAAAATTTTAGACTGGAAGGGAAAAAATTGCTAATATGGATTGCTACCCAAAATTTGTGACTCATTTGCCGATATTTTGTCGTTGGATTTAATTGTTAAAGATTTTATTTTATTACAATATTTTTCTCCTTCTTTAATCATTGATTCCATCAAACTAGCCAAACACACACCAGATACACAAGGTGCGCTATATACATATCTGTCTATGACATACAGACAAATTAATTAAAAAGAGAGAAAATACTGGGTTGTGTTCTCTACTAAGTTTGGTTGGATCAATCTATCTATAAGCCGTAAGCGTTTAAATTGTAAGTGTTTTGCCGGTGCTAATTTGCAAATGTTTATCAACATTGTTGCGGGAGAGAACAACCGCAAGCAACGGAGCATCACTCTCTTTAATTTGTCAATGCATGATCTCTTCGAAAGGCCTTTCGTCGGGGGACTACGCATGTATGAACTGAGTAAATGAGAATGTGTTAATTATAAACAGAGTAAGTGAAATTTTGTTTATGTTAATCATTTAAATGTTGCACTCTCAAATTATCTATCGTTTGTTTTGATATTGTTCTCCACCCGTTGTTAAAATTGCCGTTCGATATCTTCATATTAGATATTACCGTTCAGATACAATAGAGTGGGTGACATATTTCATGAAAAGTTAAATTTAGATTTTGATAATCGACTTAAATTATTACCATCTGAACAATGCCTGTAATTTATAAGTCCATTATGCTTATGTACTTTACTAGCAATAATCACCAAGTCAATATACGCTAGTGTCTACAATCAGAATATGAACTCTAGATTCGTAAGGTTACTATTATCACAAATAATGAATAAATTTGTCTTATATCAAATGGAGTAAATTGCTTTGACGTTTGATTCCATGATGTAGTCGAGTGAAAAGGTCAGTAAGAAGTAGGGTATCACATCCAGAAAGCATCTATACTAGAAAGAAGCATTAATCATGTGATCAGGAAGGGTGGGCAAAACGGGCGAACCAACACCTAATCGTCCCGGTATCATATTTAGCCGTAAAGAAATATTCCTCTATATCTTCTCTCTCAACCTAAATTTCCGAATGAGCACGGAAAATAAAATAATTAAGTGTAGCCGAAGGAAGGGCATTGGAGCTCCGACCCTACCTCTACGACGAGTTATAAGGCCGGAAACCGACGTGCTCTAGCTCCCAAAATCTGCCTTTAATAACATCTCCTTCCACACACAGTACGTTATACGCTACATTATTATTTTTGGCGCCCAACGTGTGGCCGAACAACAACAGTTAAAAGACAATAAAGATCACCCGGACATAGTCCTCTTTGTTCGGCTCCCATAGCACGCTTTCCACTTTCCTTTGGTAAGCTATCTATTTGTTATCTACTCTTTCATTCTATTCGTTCTTAAACACATATGTCGTTTAAGGGATTTTCTCAAGAGTCTGGATTATGATTGAATCAGGATTAGGTTATTATTTCTTCATTCCGACTTCTAGGGAAGTATCTCCTTAATACATGCTTAAGATGTTGATATTTTTGTACTTAAGTTGCTTGGAATGCAGATTCTGGTATAGTAAGCTGGTTCTGACCTCAATGGATGACAGAAGTAATAACGTCTATAATCACAATGTTGCAACATTTGGAACACGTTGTATATTCCTACCAACTTGTGTCTTGATCTTCCTGTCCGTTATCCTAATTTTCTTTTCATTTAAATATTTCTTTTACGGCCTCTTCTTATGTGACCCCATTTATATGTCATGGAATCAAACACTTATATATAATTGTTGGGTTATTTTGAATATATAAATTAATTTTTTTGCAAATACTTAAATTATTAATTGTCAGAAGAGAAGACACGTATTTACTGCTAGTCTGATTAATTTAATAATCGATGTGCATGACAGTTTAGTGTTTTCTTCTATGTTCTGGGGAAGCTGAAAGAATCTCGGCAGCGACAGCAGCCTTCAGCTACTCCGTCTTATCATTACGGTATCCTTTTTTCTCAACTGTTTTCTAATATTTTTAAATTTTTTGTACACATTAACTCTTGGCGAATACCTCTATGTTAGAGTGTTCGGAAATTTTTGACTTTTTTATGTGTTCGATTAGTCGACATTTTTTCTTTTTTTTTGGTTGACTTATTTGTTAGCTAGTGACTTTTCGGGAATATCGAAAAGTTCAAGGAAACATAGTAAATAACTCGGGTTTTGTTACATGAATAACAGTTTGTTTAAAACTACTTCTCATCATCGATAAACGCATCTTTTTGCGTTAGTGTTTCAGTTCGGAAACTTTCTGTGACCTAGCTTGGATTCATTCATTTTTTTTGTTTTAATATATTTCAGCATTTATTAAAATTTTAACAGAAACAGGTTTGCTCCGTGCCTCTTATGGCTAAATGGAGCTAGTTGGCAACAATAAATATAAGAAAATAAATACTGTACAATTTTCAATATAATTAAATATTAAGAAATGTAATAATAAAAATGTAACATTTAAGAAATATTATATTTAAAAAATCTTTAAATTGATAAAAAAAAACTATAGAAGCATTTCAACGTTTGAAAGTAGATATTCTTTTATTCTTTCTTTAAAAATTGACAAAGTTGCACTATTTCGAATAGCCAAAGGCAAGCTGTTGTATTCAGTATTACCAGAACAGTCCATTCTTTGTCTTGTGGTTTCCAGACGACATCTAGCAATTCTTAAATTAGGTGAATTCCTAGTATTAAAACTGTTCGAGTTGAATGGTAGAATTAATGATCTATTCCCAATACCTCGAACCGCTTTGTAAACATAAATCATTAGTTGTTTCTTGTATAGTCCTCGAATTGGTAATATGGTTTTTGCATAGTTTTTGAACAACAAAATGGTATTATACCGAATGTCCAGATTAAATACGCTTTTTAAAGCCTTGTTCTGTGCACTCTGTAGAGATCTTAGTTCGCTACTCATTTTATGTGCATACACCACAGCTAAATATTCAAGGTGACTATGAACTAAAGCTTGATAAATCATTAACTTTGCTTTAACATTAAGTTTTCTCCTAAACTTATATAACATACCAATGGCAGAGGACACTTTCGTCTTAATACTTTCAATATGATCATTCCATTTAAGGTTGCTTTTTAGACGAATACCCAAATATGTTATACAGTGCTCTTCGTATATAAATTCTCCATTGACAAAAACCCCAAAATCATTGTTTAATGATGCAGAAAACGGGCGAAAGCGAAGTAGCTTTGTCTTATTAGAATTTAATACCAGACCATTCAACCTAGCGTATTCAAAAATTAATGAGGAATCTCTTTCCATCCTAATTTTGAGCACAGACTCATGCTTACACTCCGGTTCATCTGAATAGAACCAGCCACTATTTGTCTACAAATGCCGTTATATCTGACGAAAGGTAAGGAATTGTAAATTATAATTTTGTGGACATGTAGAGTATATAGTAGCCGATATTTTCAATACCTAACATTTTTCACATATGCGTCGTAACGGTACTTTTTACTCGCTTTATGAAAAAATGTCAAAATATTAGCATTTTTTAATGGTTCACCAGGATAGAACCACCCTAAGAATTTACACAAATCCTTTATTAGATGTGGTAAACTTTAACAAAAAACTATTTATAATTATAAATAAATGCCGTGAGTGTGAATTGCTATCAAATATTGTACAAAAAATTGCATTAGGGTCTTGAAATTTGATGAAAATCGATGCTTAGAGCTCCAAAAAATATGTTTATGAAGAAATCGGTAGAAACAAATTATAAAGACAAAATTTTATACTGAATTATGTTTAAAATTTTCTATACTACAATGAAATTACAAAAAAGTCACATTTGATAGGTTTAAGAGTCCGAAACAGAGGAAATATGGTAAAGATAACTCAAATTTCTACCTTTCCAATCCAAAATTTGATATTTTATCCCAGGAAAGTGAATGCAAATCGATGGGTTCCACCCAGTTTCGTTGGCTGTGGACATCTACAGGTCCAAAACATAAAGAAAATTCCACCGCCGAACGCTTCATGTCACCATCAAGTCCTTGGAATTTCAATGGGTTCTAAGACATTTGATGTGAAGAAACAGCTTAGCGATAGGGGAAGGCAGCCGTTAATTTTTTCAAAAGGAAAGGGTTTAATTTTGATGCTTATGATGTTCACACATCTTTTCCTCATAGTATAAGCACCGAAAAAATATTTCTGATCCGTTATTATACAAAAAAGTGCGCCTATGTTTCTGTGCTTTCCATGTCATGCGATATCTTCTAAATCAAAGCCCTTGATGTTGACATGGAGCGTTCGGCGGTGGAATTTTCTTTATTTTTTTGACCTGTAGATGTCCACAGCCAACGCAACTGGGTGGAACCCATCGATTTGCATTCAGTTTCCTGAGATAAAATATCAAATTTTGGATTGGAAAGGTACCATATTTCCTCTGTTTCGGACTCATAAACCTATCAAATGTGACTTTTTTTGTAATTTTATTATAGTATAGAAAATTTTGAATATAATTCAGTATAAAATTTTGTCTTTATAAATTGTTTCTACCGATTTCCTCATAAAAATATTTTTTGGAGCTCTAAGCATCGCTTTTCATCAAATTTCAAGACCCTAATGCAAATTTTTGCACAATGTTTGATAGCAATTAACACTCACGGCATTTATTTATAATTATAAATAGTTTTTTGTTAAAGTTTACCACATCTAACAAAGGATTTGTGTAAATTCTTAGGGTGGTTCTATCCTAGTGAACCATTAAAAAATGCTAATATTTTGACATTTTTTCATAAAGCGAGTAAAAAGTACCGTTATGACGCATATGTGAAACATGTTAGGTATTGAAAATATCAGCTACAATATACTCTGCATGTCCACAATATTATAATTTACAATTCCTCTCCTTTCGTCTGATATAACGGTATTTGTAGACAAATATTGGTTGGTTCTATTCAGATGAACCGGAGTGTATATGGATAGAAAACAGAAATGTCATCAGCAAACATAACAATTGATCATCCAATCCGAGATTATTGATATCATTAAGATATAACATAAACAAGAGCGTCCTAAAATACTACCCTGAGGTACACCCCACTTCACGGGCGAAGTAGAGCTTTTTCCTTCACCAATTTGCACAAATTGCCTTCTATCTGTTAAAAAAACTCCTCAGCAAATCATTCTCCTTACCCCTTATACCATAATATTCCATTTTTTCCAACAACGTAACATGCTCTACCAAGTCAAATGCTTTACTAAAATCGTAAAATATACCCGCTACACCACAAAACCCTTCATCTAAACCTTTGCATATGAGGTTCACCACTCTCAAAACAGCCTCATCTGTTCCTCCACCTCTCACATATGCATATTGCGTTTTATATATCATACCTTCATCCTCCAAATATTTTAACAACTATGTGTGAATAATCCGCTCAAAAATTTTATCAATAGACGATAGTAAGGCAATAGGCCTATAATGTTCTGGTAAGGTTGCGCTTTTAATGTTTGGTATTGGTATAACCTTATGGAGTTTCAGTATATCCGGATATATCGACGTTGTTATCATGGTGTTGAAAATATTGGTTAAGAACGGAGTCAGAATCGTTGATGTCCTATATAAAAATTCGGAAGTTATGATATCTTCCCCTGGACTTTTACATCTTTTCATACAGTCTATAACGTCTTTGATATCATTACAAGTAACTCTCTTAAATTTAAATCTAGAGCCGTATCTAGTTAGCGTTCTTAAATTATTCCAGTTGTCATCCCCATTCCGCTCTAAGCCATCCTTCAACACACCAACAGATTCCAAAAAGTAGTTACCGATCAACTGTGATTTTACCATATCATCAACTATGGGCAAACCATCAGAACTTATCAAAGACACTTTTTCTTTTTTAGATCGACCCAAAACATTATTTAAAAATCTCCAGCAACTCCTTGGATCTCCAGCAAAATTAGATAAATTAGTTTCAAAATATTTCTGCATACAAATTCTATGGGCCTTCTTTATAACTTTACTAACTCTTTTTAGCCTATCATTATTAACTGTATCGTTCCTAAATCTTCTCCTTATCCGTAATAGCCTTCGTTTCTCATTTATCAACGCTCACAAATTGCTGTTTATCCAAGGAGCTACATCTTGTCTATAATGTCTTAAACTTTTTGAAATCGACATGCTCGAGTCAACAGCATCATTAATCAAAGATACAAGATTAAATGTCATGACTGAAGGATTGTCCGTGCCGTCTAATCTTGGGATATTTTCAGTTAAAATCCTTTGAACCCTGTCATAATTCAAAAATTTCTTTTGACTTTCGATAAAATCTTTGATCGTGTTATCAAAATCAAGTCTACAAAATACTAAATTATGATCACTCAATTTTCATTCAACTGACTCCACCGAAAATGCCCCATGAATATTACTAAACACGTTATCGATACTTGTGCCGCTCTCTGGCCTAGTGATCAAATTATGACAAATCTGAAAATCATATGAACTAAAAAGATTTATTAAATTCATCGAATGTGTTCCCGAAACTAAATCAATATTAGAATCGCCTAAAACAGCTGATGGCAAATTGGTCGAACTTGACAACCTGTCATTTATTATATCCAAAAACCTTGAAACTCCACATTTCGGAGACCTAGAAAAAGATATTAACTCTAACATTTTTCCACGCACCTTGATATCTAGAAGCTCTATATGAATTATATTCGTAAAATCTGCACATTCAGAAAAAATAACTCGAAAGTTAAAACAATTACGAACATAAACAGAGACTCCACCATAACAGTCACCTCTGCAATTGTGAATAACGTTGTAGTGTGGTATAGAATATAATTGCAAATGTTCTTCTTTAAACCAAGTTTCATTAATTGTTAAAATATCTGGCAGCACTGGAAACCTTGCAAGCTGAGATTTTAATTCAAAAAATTTATTAATGAATTTACCATTGATATTTTTTACAAATTCTGCATACAAATCTAAACTATTAAAATACTGATTCATGGAAAGATTAAAGAAAATTCAACAGTTGTTTAAATACAGAAAGAAAATTATTTGTTGGTTTTTTTATTGTTCCCAGGCGATTCATCATCATCACTTATAATGTCATTATCCAAACCAATCGTTCTTTGTGTGCTTTTCCTTGGAACAGAGCTATGAGTTGCGGCCTCCAATAGCAAATTGTCCACATCATTTTCGCATTTTACAATCTTAGCACGGGATTTTTCAGTCTTCTTTACAAAAATATTCCCATTATAATGAAAAACATTCTCGTAGCCCACTTTCTTAAGAGCTTTGGCATAATTGTATAAATTGTTCGTTTCTGAACACAACAAATCATTTATAAAAATGTTTTTTGTTTCTTCATTAGATTTTAAAGAAGATTTAGCTTTCATGAAGGCTGATTTCGATTTCTTTTGAGCAAATTTGACGATTATATTCTTGTTTTCATTCGGCTTTCCACGTTTGTTTATAAAAAATGCTTCGTCAATATCATCAGCAGATATAGCTGCCCCCATTGACTGAGATAAATCGAGTACCAAATCAATGGCTGTTTTATTGCCAGCACTGTGATCGCCAACGACAATACAATCCTTCTTTACTCGTTCATTATTTAAAATCCTAACAGTTGACTTTAAATCAGAAATCTCTTGTTTTAAGGCACTGTTTTCTTGTTTAACCATATCCAACTGTTTTTTGTTATCATTCATCGATTTTAAAACAACGTCGTATTGAGATGATAAAAAAGTTATCGATTCTTTAATATCAGCCAGCTGATCAAGTCGATCTCTTATTAATCTTAATTCTTCTTTGATCAAGTTTCCGTCATCTCCTTTAAACAAACAACATATGTACTGCAAACTAGCATTGTCCATTATTGCTTCTAGTTCTCGTTTGTTCAATTTTGTACATTGCGCGTTCATCACTTTTTTACATTTATCGCATGCGACACTATCGTCGTCCTCTTCATTCATTTCCAGATTACATAGTTGGCATAATATTTTAATTGTATTTATGCTCTTTCGACTTCTTCCCGGCATAGTTCTTCACACTTTACAAGTTCTATTTTAGTTAGTCTCTCACTGACAGGCAAATTCGAAGCACGATATAGTTTTCAACGTTTAAAAAATGTTATTTTTGTAAACAAAAGACGGAGCCCTTTGCAAAACAGGTGTAATCACAAGAAGGGTTGCCAACTAATCTTTAATTAATTTAATTTACTTGTCTCTCATTTGGTTGCTCCCATTGCTTGATTTTATGATGGCTACCAACACTGATGAAAAGTCTGCGCCTTCTGAAGATGGTCTTTGTCCAACTTGTAATTCGTGTGATGAGGAAATCGCTCCCGGCACCGCATTTCAGAGAACCTCTTGCAACCATATATTTCATAAATCTTGCCTCGACATAAGCATTAAAACTAGTCCATATTGTCCTTCCTGTAACGAGAAGATATCAATTGTGCCTCCTCAGACTCAGAGCAAGTCTCAATACAAGACCAGATCACAAACCAAAAGCGCAACTTTAGATCAACCGCTTGCAACTCAGAGTCTTGATAATACCTCAGCTCCTACTGCCAATCCGAAAGCTACTTCAACTAAAGGAATGCAGGAGCTAGTCACAAGTACTGTGGCTGCCGAAATGTCGATCCTTAGGTCACAGATGTCCGAAGCGATTGAGAGGAGTATTGCAGCCAGTATGGCAAGACTAATGCCCAATAATCCCTCACCGTCTCGGCAAGCTGGTGACCTCCTCATCAAATTCAGTCACCTCCTGAAGTTGATAACCGACCTTTCAGTGAGTTGTTCGAGAGTATGCCTCCCAATAGACCAAATGATGTCGTTATTAACCGACAGTCCTCAGGTAATATTAACTCAGGCTTTAATGCATCTGGATTTGGGTCAAATGGGTCTTCCAATCTTCAATTGCGTCCGGATAAAGTTCTTCAAGTCATGTCCAATTGGACGGTGAAATTTAATGGATGGTTGAACGGACTGTCCGTCGAGAACTTTATTTATAGGGTTGAAGCTCTGACGGCTCAAACTTTACATGGACATTTTGATTTATTATGTGGGAATGCCAGCTCCCTGTTTGATGGGAAAACCAATGATTGGTTTTGGCGGTACCACCGATCTGTGAGGACCATCCGGTGGGGTGAAATGTGTAAAGCTCTTAGGGAGCAATACCAGGACTCACGGACCGATATTGACATACGAGAACTGATAAGGGAACGCAAGCAAAAGCCTAATGAGTCCTTCGACTGCTTCTACGAATCGGTTGTATCTCTTACTGACCGCCTTCAGATCCCTCTTTCGGAAAGTAGCTTGGTGGAAATTCTGCGTAGAAATCTTCTCCCCGAGATACAGCACGAGATGCTTAATTTAGAAATAAAGTTCTTGCAGTATTTAAGAGATACTTGCCGTCGTCGCGAGTTCTTTATGCAGGATATGCGTCGAAGACATGGGTTTGCAATGACAAAGCCACTGTCGACGGTAAAAAGAGTATCGGAACTAGAAGTTGAACAGGGGGACATGGTGAAAAGTCAGGATTTGCCAGTTGAGGAAGTCTCGGCTATAAGCTTAGTGTGTTGGAATTGCCAAAAGAAAGGTCATCGGTATCAGGATTGCCTTTCTGACCGGACCATTTTCTGTTATGGTTGTGGGGCTCCCGACACGTATAAACCGAATTGTAACAATTGCCAGTCAAAAAACTCGAAAGTGAATGCACTAAGGAGGGCAGGAATTTCACCCAGATCACTGAATCTGGAGTAAGGGTCCTAAAAAGGCCCCCTACTAACTCAACCTACTCTGACCTACCCGATAGTGCCCACGTAGAAGCAACCAAATGTGCCACTACCAATAATGATATCCTTACAAATGAACACCCCAATTCCGATGTATCCACCCAACTTCGATTCAAGTTTCTGCATGTACGATTGAAGGAATATGCAGCAGCTCGAGAGAGAATTTTTGATGGGAAAGACTCAAAGAAATCCCGATCTTCTAATCGGATAAATTCGTTCTGGAAGAAAGTGAAGAATATTAATCGTAAGCTGGTTTCCTCCATCTTAAATACTCCTTCTGACGTGAGACCGTACGCAGAAGTTGAGCTTTTCGGTAGCAAGATGTTAGGGCTCCTTGACACTGGGGCCTCTATTAGCTGCATAGGATCTGGCGCAGCTCAGAAGTTCTTGGAGTCTAAAGCTCCTTTTAAGAGGTTAAAGTCAACGGTCCGTGCGGCCGATGGCAAAGGTCAAAGCGTTTTGAGTTTTGTAGAAACCTCAATCACGTTTAAAGACGACAAGATGCCGATAACAATCTTTGTTATACCCAGTTTAGACAAACACCTTTTCCTAGGAATCGATTTTTGGGAAAAATTCAATCTGAATCTGAATTTCGTCGTGAAAATTGTAAAATTACATCTGCCATATCTGAGCTTTCAGATCAGATTCCCCTTTCCCATATACAGAGGCAGCGTCTCGACCAAGTCATTAGTCTGTTTCCATCTTATTCCAAAGAAGGTCTTGGTCGAACGGATATCCTCTGCTAAGCCGATAAAGCAACGCCATTTTCCAGTGTCCCCAGCTATAGAGAGATTGATTTACGAGGAACTGAACAGAATGATATCCTTGGACGTAATCGAATAATCAAATAGCCCGTTGTCTTCTCCTGTAGGACAGCAGGAAAGTTAACTCGGTAACCGTAGGATATGCTTCTCCTTTGCCTCAGATCGACGGCATTTAAGTAGGCTACCAAAAGCTCAATTCATAACTAGTCTGGATCTGAAGGATGCCTTTTGGCAGATCCCTTTGGACCAGAAGTCCCGAGAGAAGACGGCATTTACCGTCCCTGGGAGGCCCCTTTATCACTTCAAGGTCATGCCATTCGGGCTATGCAATGCCCCGCAGACCATGTCCCGGCTGATGGACAGAGTGATACCTCCGGACCTCAGGGCGGAAGTGTTCGTCTATCTTGACGAACTTCTGGTCATATCGGAGTCTTCATCTCGATGTGCTAAAACTAGTGGCGAAGAAAATTCGGGATTCGGGTCTCACAATTAATGTGGAAAACAGATTCGCAGGTTCTTGGGGATGACCGGTTGGTACCGGAAGTTTATCAGAGACTATGCTTCAATTACCACTCCCATGACTGATCTGTTGCAGGGCAAGAAGAAATTTGTATGGACCGTTGAGGCCAAAAAGGCCTTTGAAGTTTTAAAGTCCCACTTGAGTTCAGCCCCTGTTCTGCACAGCCCGAACTTTTCACAGCCGTTTTTCATACACTGTGACGCTAGCAGAACAGGAATAGGAAGTGTATTGGTACAGAAGAATGCGGAGGGTGAAGAGGTTCCTATCGCCTTTATGTCGAGGAAACTCAACCAAGCCCAACGCAATTATTCAGTTACCGAACAAGAATGCTTGGCAACAATGCTAAGTATTAAACAATTCAGACCATACGTCGAAGGACATGAGTACACGGTAATTACTGACCATGCGTCATTAAAGTGGCTTATGTCCCAGACGGATCTTAGCACAAGGCTGGCTCGATGGGCTCTAAAACTGCAGGGATACAAATTTAGCATTCAACATAGGCGTGGTAATCTGAACATAGTCCCTGATGCACTTTCAAGGGCCAATAGAGAAGACCTGTCTGCTTTGGGTGGTGTATCTGAGATTGCGACAGATTGTGGATTATTCGTGGATTTGAATTTCCCTCACTTTCAATCAAAAGAATATTTAGAACTTTTGGGAAAAATCGGGAAAAATTTGGACAAGATGCCAGATCTCAAAATAGTTGATGGCTTTTTATACCGTCGCACCGAACATGCTTCGGGGGACCAGATGCATGACGATCTAGTCGGGAAGCTTTGGATACCCCGTGAGTTGGTACCTGATGTTCTGAACAAAGCCCACTACCACCCACTATCGTCGAATGGTGGTATAAACAATACCTTATCAAGAATTCGCAAATACTACTTCTGGCCTAATTTAGCGGTCGATGTAAACGAATATGTTAACAATTGCGAAGTATGCAAATCATCTAAGCACCCGAACTCGGTTTTAAGGCCTCCTATGGGTAGAACATCGGAGTCCTGTAGATTCTTTCAGGAGCTATACGTTGACTTCCTAGGTCCATACCCAAGGCCATGAGCAGGAAACATTGGAATATTCATAGTACTCGATCACTACTCGAAATTCCCGTTTCTGAAAGCGGTAAAAAAGTTTACGGCTGACGTAGTAGTGCAATACATGGAAAATGACCTTTTCCACACCTTTGGGGTCCCGGAGTCCATAGTTTCGGACAACGGCTCACAGTGCTAAAGCGCTACGGAATACAGCATGTATATACCTCCGTCCATGCTCCGCAATCCAACGCGTCGGAGAGGGTTAATAGATCGGTACTTTCGGCCATCGAATCCTACATCAATCCAGACCAGAAGAATTGGGACACGCTTCTTAGAAGCATAAGCTGTTCCTTGCGGTCATCAGTGCATTTCGGCATTGGCACAAGCCCATATTATCATACCTTTGGACAAAATATGATCACGAATGGTACCACCTATTCCCTCCTCAGACAGCTAGAGATGTTGGAAGATCGATCCGTGTGTTTCAGTAAAAATTACTAGAGAGATATAATCGGAAGAAGATCTTTAGGATTGACGACCAAGCAATTCGCTAGAAATGAAAGGACATATAACTTACGATCCCGGGAAGTTTCGTATCAGGTCGGCCAGAAAATCTACAGGCGTAATTTTAAGCAAAGCAGTTCTGAGCAGGGATATAATGCCAAATTGGCCCCAACTTTTCTCAAAGCACGGATTAGGAAGAAAATAGGGAATTCATACTATGAACTGGAGGATCTGAAAGGGAATCTGGACGGCACATATCATGCCATAGATATACGCCAATAGTTGCGGAACGATGGACTGATTTTTGGCAAGCTATATCAGCTTCGTGAATGCGATACATCCCCGAAGGCTGATTTTGGTCGGGGGGATGTAGAGTGGTGCTTGCCAAAAATGTATCTCGTTTTTTTATCTAAAATCTTTACAGCATTTCAAATGTGCATCCAACGGCTGCATTCTCATACTGAACTACTCTGACGCCATCTGTATGTGCAGTTCTTTATTTGTACTAAGCTATTTATCAGCTAGTTGGTAGTCACAACATATTTATTGGTCATTGCTTTTGCTCCTAAGATCTATTAACAGCCGATAGGATGCTTTATGGAAACAAAAACTAACTTTCTCTGTCATTTCGTCGTTTTACTGCCGTAATGAGCAGTCCACAGTCTCAAAAAAAAAAAAGAAAAAAAAAAAACACTAGAAAAATTCTTAGCCTTTACTGGTATTTCTTATTATATATCAGTTTCATACTGTCATTTATATCAACTGATCACGACTACTATTTCCATGACCGGAAATTGGTAAGTTTTAATCAATGTGATTCGCTTAAAGTGATTTTGTATTACTGTTCATTAAAATTTGCAGATTATATTGTGCGACAAACATACTTTTTGTTCTGTGAACGACGAAATATTTATGAACGTGCGTGCGTTTGTTATTTCATCAACGTCAAAGTTTTTTCCCTATTTGTTCTGGTGCCATTTCGCAAAAAGCGGTAATTTAGATTTCTGATGGTCTCATTTAAATTGAGAGTTCACTTTTTTACATTTCTTCCTAATAGAATTGGCACCATATAAATACATCCGTACATACATATATACCCTACAACCATGGTAGAATAAGAAAAGGTAGCAGCAATACACAGCTGACTGAACTGGGTCGTAACGATAGTGTCAAATTTCATATGACATTTTATACATTTATTTCTATTTCGATGTACATTAGGGACATATATTTTTTGAGAAAAATATATATCATTCAGAAAAAACCATTTCCCAGAAAGACTTCTTCAATGATATGTAACCTCCTCCAAGTTCGAAAGATAAGCCGCGCAGTAAATCCCCGCTTGTAGAGGCGATACAACTTTTGTTAATATGTGAGGTATTTTGTTAAAATTTAAAAAAATAAAGCCCTTATAAACATGTGCTTCTTTGATTTCTAAAACAAAACATTGAAACAGCTTCTCCTTTTTCTTTGAATTTCCAGGGACCCCAAACTTTTCTGCAAGAATTCTAGTTTCTGCGAGAATTTATGCATTTAGTGGAATGATGTGGAAACATAAAAATTGAAAATGTAACGAATTTTCATTCATGTTTTCCAAAATATTCAACCAAATGTGAAAAATTATTAGTTTTTTAAATTCCAATAATTTATAGACATTTCCTTGTTTTGTTTACAAATACAACTGGCAGTAACGTTACAAACAAAAACAAATTCCTTTGTGGTTGTTGTTCGAGTTGTATTTGTTGTAGTATTTACTTTACCTTATATTTGTTCTCATGGTTTAATAAGAAAGGTTAGCCAAAGCTTTATGTCAATTTAAATTTTTTCATTCGAGTATGCCTAAAACTTCAAAACAATATAAACAAACTGTGTATGTGTGTGTGGTGTTTGAATAATATGCCAAACAATTTTAAAAACAATCGAATTCAATGATTTTTAAAATTGTTTTTAGACCATTTGTATGGAAGAAATTGGTGAGATTTGCATTGAAACAATCAGTTTATCATATTCACAACTCGATTATGTGGAGAAAACTTAACTCTTCATTCATTTTTCGCGTTTTTTATAAAATGCTCAAAAAATACATTGTAAACAAACCAACTTGTTGCTTTTATTTTGAAGTTTTAGGAATTGAAGAAAAACAAGGGTTCTATAGATTTTTTTCATTTAAATCTACCTCTTTACTTATACCATGTTTGTTCTACCATGCCCTACAACAAACATTCAATGTTAAGGTTTAATTTATTGAGCCTTTTTTTAGAAACGTTATAATTTTACAGAGCACCAATAGATAGAAGTAATACTTAAGATTATTATGTGTTGTCCAAATTTACAATAAGTGTAGGTATGTTACAGCACCATGCTTTAAGATATATATGAATAATAACACAGTGCTACAGTGAAAATATGCAGGGGTTCTAATGCATAAATTCGGTTTTGTGGGAATCCACAGAAGACGAAAATACCTTTGGTTTCTTTGGGTCACTTCGGGTTTTGATTTTATAACGGTAAATGTAGTGAAAAATGGGCTTTCTTGGATTTTTAACTTTAAACGGACATTACTCCTTTTTTTCCACAACCGATTTGCACACACTGTTTTTCATTATAAAGGGGAGAGTAATGCCTATCGAACAAGCAATAGATTTTTAAAATCGGTTAACAAATGGCTAAGTAATAGTGGTTTAAGTATGACAAAAACGCATTAAAAAACAGTAAAATGTTTTTCCTTGTGCTCTAGGCTGCGAAAATGACACCTAACAGTACAATTATTTACAGTTAGCAAGAAGGAAATTTAGTTGGCTTTCCAATATGGGAAAAACCAACAAAATCCGTTGAAAAATTAATGCGTTAGGGCATTTTTTGTGTTTCAACTTTTTGGTTTTTTTCATATTTTCCTTTATAAAACATTGGTACCTTGTGCGTAATTGTTAAGCAGGATAATCACAATTAGAATCATACATGCTAAGATACCCATCTTTTATAAAGGGAAATATGAAAAAAACCAAAAAGTTGAAACACAAAAAATGCCATAACGCATTCATTTTTCAACCGATTTCGTTGGTTTTTCCCATTTTGGAAAGCAACTAAATTTCCTACTTGCTAACAGTAAATAATTGTACTGTTAGGAATCATTGCGCAGCCTAGAGCACAAGGAAAAACATTTTACTGTTTTTTAGTGCGTTTTTGTCACACTTAAACCACTATTATTTAGCCATTTGTTAACCGATTTTAAAAATCTATGGCTTGTTCGAAAGGCATTACTCTCCCCTTTATAACGAAAAACAGTGTGTGCAAATCGGTTGTGGAAAAAAGAAGTAATGTCCGCTTAAATTTGAAAATCCAAGAAAGTCCATTTTTTACTACATTTACCGTTATAAAATCAAAACCTGAAGTGACCCAAAGAAACCAAAGGTATTTTCGTCTTCTATGGACTCCCACAAAACCGAATTTGTGCATCAGAAATCCTGCAAAAAAATTTTGTCCACTTTTGTATCACAGTGTAATTGTTCTACAATAATAATGATGTGAAAAATAATTCCCTGCTCCCGGGAATACAATTTTGCGAGTGTTAAAAACTCAAATAAGCTAATATAAAAAAATTTAAAAATAAAAAAATAAGAAATATAAAAGAAAAAGTAAATAAATATAATAATTCAGCCTCTGTTCGTACCAGATATGACTTTTTCATAAAAAGGTGCCGAATATTGGCATTGATATCAAAATTTGGCGGGACTTCATTGATATAACCAATTGGTGATAAATAGTTTGAATTCGTCCAGCTAAATTGTCGTTGACTGTCATATATACAAGACACATACATAGCTATTTTCATGAATACTTATACGCTGAGCAAATTTTGACATCAAGTCACATACATATAAACCAATTGGGGTTATTTTGGATTCCGAGTAAATAACTCTATTAGAAAAACGTCTACAACTAGATTCATAGTATTTTCCAATGCAGTGTCTTAAAATTTTCCTTTCTAAAATTTCCATTTCGCTGATAACACTGCTCAACAAAATTGAAAAAGTTGAATGTTTCAGACGAAGTTGCAGTTGTTTCTAGATGAAATCGGCGAGTTATTTTCAAGTCCGGTGCCGGTTTTTCTCTATCAGCTCTTGTTTTTGAGATATAGCTCAAAATCGGTTTTTACGAGTTTAACCCAGACTTTCGTTATTTTCGGATACAAACAAATATTTTTTTATGGGTTTTTCGACATTAATTTATTAAGGAGATGTTATACGCTCGATACAAATCGTTTTTGAAATAGTTATGGTGAGTATATATCAAAAAAATATAGGAAATATACGACGGACCTTGTAAAAATTGCTTATTTTGTGTACTTTAATCTATAATTACGTCATCGGGAGAAGTCATAGGATCTTCATATGGTACTCCGGATATGCTTAGGGTGTCTACTATATAATCCAGTATTCAAATGTATAATATAAAGTTCATACCGCCCATGATTCGACCTTTACCTAAAAATCATCATGAAGACTGCCATTGAAAAGTAAATGGCTTATGTGGTAATGATATCACTGGTAAATTATTTCCCTTTAGCAGTCTTCATGGCGATTTTTAGGTTATGGCCGAATCATGGGGGCTATGAACTTTATATTATACACTTGAATACTGGATTATATAGTAGACACCCTAAGCATATCCGGAGTACCATATGAAGATCCTATGACTTCTCCCGATGACGTAATTATAGATTAAAGTACTCAAAATAAGCAATTTTTACAAGGTCCGTCGTATATTTCCTACATTTTTTGTTATATACTCACCATAACTATTTCAAAAACGATTTGTATCGAGCGTACAACATCTCCTTAATATATTAATGTCGAAAAATACACAAAAAATATTTGTTTGTATCCGAAAATAACGAAAATCTGGCTTAAAGTCGTAAAAACTGATTTTGAGCTATATCTCAAAAACAAGAGCTGATGGAGAAAAACCGGGACCGGATTTGAAAATAACTCGCCGATTTCATCTAGAAACAACTGCAACTTCGGTTGAAACAAAAGTCCTGTTGACCAGTGTAATTATAGGTGATATATTGAACCATATGGGAAAAGCATAAAAAAATACTGGCCTTATAGTTGTTTTGTATAATAGTAGTTTAGTACTCGATGGAAAGTCTTTATTAACCAAGACTTTCGAAAAAGGTCCTAGAATTCTGTATGCTTTTCCCAACACATACCTGGCATGCTTGTTAAATTTTAATAAAGAAGGCCGCAAGAATCCGAATCAATATGTGGAAAATCGTACATAAATATGCTATATAGGTGGGCCGATAAAATGGATCCTTGAGGGACACCACATCTAATGTCGCCGAGCTCAGAAATTACTTCTTGAAATTGTACATAAAATTTTCTATTTGAGAAAAAACTATAGAACAATTTTATAATAAAGGGATCGAAATTAAGTTGAACCATTTTATATAAAATTCCTAAGTGCATTGCGTGATCAAATGCCATTTCTACATCAAGTGAAAGAGCTACAGTACATTTCCGTTCCCGCAAATTACATACAATATCATTTTGAAATTTAAGTAGAGCATCTGTCGTAGATTGGCCTCTTATAAATCCGAACTGAAGTTCTGGTATGTAAGGAGTATTTAAGCCATAGTCCATCTTAATACGAATTATTCTTTCTAGTAATTTTTCAAAATTAGAAAGCAAAGAAATGGGCCTTAAATTGTTAATATCCGAATTATTTGGCTTTTTTAAAACTGGAACGATTTTAGAAATCTTCCACCTATCAGGGAAATATGCATTATTTAAACAGTTATTAAATATGACTGTTAGGTACTCAAAGGCTTTAGCAGATAGCTTTTTTATTATGAAATTGGATATGTTATCTAGTTTTTTGTTGTTAATATCTTTGCTATGGCTGATAACTTCGTCCATAGTTGTTAGTCTTGGATTATCCATAGAGTTTAAAGAAGATTCTATTTCGTTAAAATTAATCAAATTGGAACTATTGGATACTGCATTGAGAACTATATGTTCCATGTTTTCTGTTGCTTGATTTACAATTACATGACTGTAAATGTTACCAAAATATTGTTTAAGTTTATCACATGCAACTATGTTATCTTCAATTAAAATTCCATTTTCTGACAATTTATTTATACCAATCTTTCTTTTATGACCAATTATGTTATAAACCTCTTTATGTGCGCTTGGACCCGGTTTTATCTTCTTAAGCCTTTCCGCAAAAGTCATAGATTGCTCAATTTCAACTTGCCTTTTAATTATTTTACCTAACAGCTGGATAATAATCGATAGTTTGGGTCTGATCTATCTCTAGTTCTGTTAATAAGTCTTTTTAATTCCCTCTGCCAAGTATACTTTAACTTAAACAGGTTTCTTATTGAATCTGAAATTATAACTCTTTAACCAATATTTTTAATTTCTGAGTGTCTGGAATGCGCATTGTTTATCGCGTCCGACATATTGTGTATGTAAAAGTTTAAAAGATTTCTCTTTGGATCGGGAAAGTTAATCAACAAAGCATTGTGAACATCTACTCGAAAGATATCCCAGTTTGTATTTTTATAAGAGGTGTAACACTTGGGAGAATTTACGATTATATAAACTGATGATAATTGCAAATTTAATCTTAGAGGGAAATTATCGGAAAACGTTGCTAAGGTACAAATTTGAAAATTTTGAGATAACGGATCTACTAATTTTGTACTGACTATAAAGTGGTCAAGGAATGAAGCTCCATTCGGAAAAGTTCGGACTGAATCTGATAATCTCAAAAAATCTACCGACGATTGCTGTAGCCCCAAGACAAGTGTCTAGAGTTAAAGTCGCCACCAATTATCAATCCGTAGTAATTTCGGGAAACATTGTTTAAAGCTGACAAGCTAGCCATGTACTGAGTACGATCAGCATTACGAGGAATATAAATTGAACCAATTAAAATGTTTTGCTCAACACCATTTAAAAATATACAAATACTTAAAAATAGGTTAGGATAAACAAAATCATTTATAAAAATCCTTTGAAACTTATAAGATTTTTTAAGAACAACAGCTACTCCTCTTTGTCTCTAATGAACGTATAATTTTCTAGTGAAACCCTGTGAGCATCTCGTAAGTGAGTTTCTTGTATAAATGCGAAATCAATTTTGTTTGCGTATAAAATATTTGATAATTCTATTCTTCGACTCCACTCAATAAGTGATCTCACATTAAAAGATAAAAACATTAGAAATTATTAACCATATTGACGTTTTACGTCTTCTAAAAGTTCTAAGCATTGAATCTTTGCTTGTTCCTTTGAAAGTGTTCTAAAACATCTAAGAAAATTTTCTATTCTATCCTCCAAGGTCATAGTTTCAACCTGGCAAATATTTCTGGCAATTTTCATAAACTCATCAATAATTACAGGTTTAGATCTAACTTGCTGAGGGTCAACAAAACAGTAAGCGAATGTTCTATTTGGGTTAATAACATTGAAACCGCTTAAAACATTAGACACATTTTTAGAAGCTAACGCCTTTCTTTCTTTAGCCGCAGCCCTAATTTGATCCTTTTTCTTTAAATACTCCTTGTATGAAGTACAACCCCGATAATTTGATGGATGTCCAAATTGCTTACAGTTTGCAAAATAAGGCTTATTTTCTTCAGTTGATACAAATTTGCAATCTTTTGGTGCATGTTTTTGGTCACATTTAACGCAGACGTACAATCTGCTGCAATTTTTGGAGATATGGTCCCATTGCTGGCAAAGCCAACATTAGACATCCTTCAAATTTGATTTCGGTGTTTCCCATGTCACTTTTTGGGTACAAATGTATCTAAGAGCTCTCAATTCATCTATAGATTTTCCAGGGAAAAGTGTAATTAAATAAAGTCCCGTATCAATATTATTTTTTTTGGAATATTCAGTTGAAAATTTCTTAACATCATCCACTTTATTGGGAACTAAAGTGTCAATGTCATTCTTTATATCATTTATGGTTGTTTTGTAATGAAGTCCCCTCAAAATCAATCTGGTACGTTTCAGTTCTTTTGAAGTATAAGTGTATGCTGGAATTTCTTTGGTTTTGAGGAGTTCAATCATTTCAGAATGAACTAATGGATCTTGTATGTACAATTTACTTTTACGTTGGCTTTTGTTTACAATTTTGAAAATTATGTTTTTGGACTTCAATGTGTGTATCAATTCTGTTATGTTAACATTAAAAAGAAAAATTGGTGGACAAAACCTTTTAAGGTTGTTTAAGGACTTGGGCGAGATTTCTTGTCTAGTATTGGGTATATTTTGCTCATTGACGTTGACTTCAGAAAGGGATTGAGGGGGTTGAGCTCTTGGGACTGATGGTTCAAGAAGGATGTCAATATCACCTAATAGTGCAAATCGGTTTTGGGAATTCTGATCTATATTTAGAGACATTTCTGAAGGTTCACAAACCCTCGGACGTTTGCTTTGAGATTGGCCATGTTCATTCGCAACATTTGATTCAGAATCTATATTACTAACCTTTTCTTTTGAGCATTCTGGGAAAACTTTATTTTGGCAACAATCGCTACGAAATCTTCTCTGATCAATAGCTTTTGATTTAGATCTTGATTTAGCGGCTATATGTTTGGCCTTAAAATTGTTAGTGGGAATTTCGGTTGTGTTCATTGATTCCTCAGAGCAAACGTTTGATGGCAATATCGTATTGGTTCTATTCGATTTTCTGTTATCGCCGCATTTGTCCGGGGGTACATTTTCAGATAAGATATCTTCATCCAAAGGATCCAAATCGTCCATAATAGGATATTTATCGTCTCAGGAATATGAATATATATTTGTTTTCAAATTTTCCAAATATTATTAATATTTTTTATTTTTCAAGGCACAAAAAAAACACGTCTATTCAGTTCGAAAACTGAAAGGAGAATCAACAACATTCAAAAGCAATTGTAATGTTCCAACACGCATTGTAAGGCAATAAAAAAATACCGGTTCTTCTCTACCACCGAACATGGGTTTGTGCATGGATTGCTTTCAGAGTCATCATTAATTGTCGCCTATGCTTTATACCGAGAGTGCATAAATACTGTGTGTAAAGAAATCTAATTACAATCAATTAAACTCAGAAGAATACCAGCCAATATTTGGAAACCTTAACAAAAGGCTGTCAATAGTTCTGCGGAGGATAGATTCATTATATACTGCGTAAAGTGGAATTCCGTGCGAAATCGTCTAAAACCACGTATTAATAGAACATCGCCAAATTCGGAAGACAACAATACCAACAACATTTTGGGAAGTGAGTTTTAAGAAAGTGGTGAATGTTACCTGGAAAGGGTTTTAATAAGAGTTTTAAGTATAACCCATATATATTTGTCAGTGTAATAAGACAAAAGTATCGGCAAAATAGTCACAAAGTTGGAAAAATCGGTGAGTCAGTGAACAAAAATCGTGTGTTCCCAGTGATTGCATTATAATCGGTTGTATGTGCAAGCTAAACTAATCCCAACAAAAATTTTAGACTGGAAGGGAAAAATTGCTAATATGGACTGCTACCCAAAATTTGTGACTCATTTGCCGATATTTTGTCGTTGGATTTAATTGTTAAAGATTTTATTTTATTACAATATTTTTCTCCTTCTTTAATCATTGATTCCATCAAACTAGCCAAACACACACCAGATACACAAGGTGCGCTATATACATATCTGTCTATGACATACAGACAAATTAATTAAAAAGAGAGAAAATACTGGGTTGTGTTCTCTACTAAGTTTGGTTGGATCAATCTATCTATAAGCCGTAAGCGTTTAAATTGTAAGTGTTTTGCCGGTGCTAATTTGCAAACGTTTATCAACATTGTTGCGGGAGAGAACAATAGCAAGCAACGCAGCATCTTCTTCTTCTTTATTTACTCATCCGTTATTCGGATATTGGTGATCGTACAATAATATTTCAATGATACATATATGATATTAAGTATATATTTATAATTATTTGTTGTTACACAATGATGTTCAGCTCCCTGTTCTTAGCGGCTTTAAAAGAGAGTATTCATCATTATAGCCAGTCCATGTCTGGATATTTTTGAGCCAGGTTGTTTGTCTTCTACCTCTTCCGCGCTTTCCGTCGATTTTTGCCTTAAGGATTGCTTGTAGAATCTTGTATTTGTTATTTCTAAGTATGTGTCCAAGGTATGAGACTTTACGCTTTTTTATTGTTGAGATTAGCTGTCGGTTCACATTCATCCTTCTAAGTACTTCGTCATTTGATATTTTTGAAGTCCAGGGTATTTTCAGTACTCGTCGGAATGTCCACATTTCAAAAGCTGTCAATTTTCATTCATCGGACATTTTTAGTGTCCAAACTTCGGAAGCATATAATAGGACTGACCAAACATAGCACTTGATAAATATTATTTTTGTTGTCACATTTATGTCGTGACTTGTTAATACTTTTTTGTGTTTAAAAAAGGCATCACTCGCTATTTCTATTCGGCTGTTAATTTCTTTTTAGTAGTCCCAACGGTCATTTATTAGTACTCCCAGATATTTAAATGTGTGTACCCTCTCGATTTCGGTTTCCTGTATAGTAAGCTTCACGTTGCGATGGTCGTTTTTTCTGCTTACGATCATGTATTTAGTTTTTTTCATATTAATTATTAACCCATACTTTTCACTTGTGAGTGCCAATTTTTCTATAAGTTTCTGTAGACCTGATATGCTCTCAGCCAGTAGTGTGGTGTCGTCTGCATATCTTATATTATTCACAATATGTCCATTTATTTTTATTCCAATATTTACTCTCTTCACTCTCTTTAATTTATCAATGCATGATCTCTTCGAAAGGCCTTTCGTCGGGGGACTACGCATGTATGAAATGAGTAAGTGAGAATGTATTAATTATAAACAGAGTAAGTGAAATTATGTTTATGTTAATCATTTAAATGTTGCACTCTCAAATTATCTATCGTTTGTTTTGATATTGTTCTCCACCCGTTGTTAAAATTGCCGTTCGATATCTTCATATTAGATATAACCATTCAGATACAAAAGAGTGGGAAACATATTTCATGAAAAGTTAAATTTAGATTTTGATAATCGACTTTAAATTATTACCATCTGAACAATGCCTGTAATTTATAAGTCCATTATGCTTATGTACTTTACTAGCAATAATCACCAAGTCAATATACGCTAGTGTCTACAATCAGAATATGAACTCTAGATTCGTAAGGTTACTATTATCACAAATAATGAATAAATTTGTCTTATATCAAATGGAGTAAATTGCTTTGACGTTTGATTCCATGATGTAGTCGAGTGAAAAGGTCAGTAAGAAGTAGGGTATCACATCCAGAAAGCATCTATACTAGAAAGGAGCATTCATCATGTGATCAGGAAGGGTGGGCAAAACGGGCGAACCAACACCTAATCGTCCCGGTATCATATTTAGCCGTAAAGAAATATTCCTCTATATCTTCTCTCTCAACCTAAATTTCCGAATGAGCACGGAAAATAAAATAATTAAGTGTAGCCGAAGGAAGGGCATTGGAGCTCCGACCCTACCCCTACGACGAGTTATAAGGCCGGAAACCGACGTGCTCTAGCTCCCAACATCTGCCTTTAATAACATCTCCTTCCACACACAGTACGTTATACGCTACAGATGGAAGTTTCCAAAACACTTCACTTTTTTCTGTTTATACCGCGCTTATTGTGCTAGGCTAAAAAGTTTCCGAACTGCCTCGTAAATAAAATATTAATATCTAATTACATACAATTCTAAATTGCAATGTCTAACATTGCCCTATCCTTTACAACACACACTTGCTACTATAAAATACAACTCTGTAAACATTAGACTTAAGAACATTTGAAATAAAATTCAGTTTCGTTACAAACTTTAATGCGTGCGTTTCACTCAGCCTACCAAGTAGTCCAAAATATTACAACTAGTATATATAAGCAATTCATTAGATAAATGTGTATGCGAAATTATATCAGTTAATTGAAACTTCAAACTATTCCTATATACCGTAGACAGACGGCAACGTTAGTTTGCATTCTTCTTCTTCTTTATATGCTAATTCGTTTTCCGAATGTTAGCGACCAATACAATACAAATATTTTTTTTTATAAATACATATGGATACAATATTTGTAATATTTTTTTGTTTATAGATTGCTTAGTATATCTGCAAATGCCTCTCTATCTCTAGCCTTAAACAATAGGATTGTAATGTCTCGGATGCCAGTCCATTCTGTGATGTTATCGATCCATGTTGTCTCCTTTCTACCTCTAGCAGGCCTTCCTTCTATCCTTGTGCGGATTACAATTTGCAGTAATTTATATTTTTGATTTCGCATTATATGTCCCAAATATGCTGTCTTTCGTCTTTTTATAACTGAGATAAGTTCTCTTTCGCAGTGCATCCTTCTTAGAACATCGGCATTTGTCACATGGGCTGTCCAAGGAATTTTCAGAACTCTCCTATAGATCCACATTTCAAAAGCTTCAAGTCTTCTTATATCAGCTGTTTTTATGGTCCATACTTCCATTGCGTACAATAGCACTGACCAGACATGGGTTTTGATAAAACGAATCTTTGTTTCAAGATTAATGTCATGACTCGTAAACACTCGTCTGTATTTTGAAAATGCTTCTCTGGCCAGTTCAATTCTGCATCGTATTTCTTTTGAACAGTCCCACTGTTCAGTTATTGTAATTCCTAGATATTTGAAACTTTTTAACCCTCTCCACATTGGTGTTGTGAATTTTCAATGTTGCATTATTGTGGCAATTCTTTTTGCTTATAACCATGAATTTTGTTTTACTGATGTTAATTTTCAAACCATATTTCTCGCTGTGTGTTGTGAGCTTATTCACAAGATTCTGGAGACCAGATATGCTATGCGACAGTAAAGTTGTATCATCAGCATATCAGCATATCGTATGTTGTTCAGAAATGTTCCATTTAAAGGAATGCCTATTGGAATTTTGTTTATCGATTCTTCAAAAATTTTTTCTGAATAGATATTAAATAGCAAAGGTGATAATATGCACCCTTGTCTGACTCCCTTGGATATATCAATACTATTTGTCATTTCCCCGTTCACTTCTATTTGTGCATTTTGATTCCAATATAGACTTTTAATACATTGTACTTCTTTCTGATCTAGGCCAATGGAGATGAGGATGTCAATCAACTTATCGTGTAACACTGTGTCGAAAGCTTTTTCGTAATCAATGAAGCATAGAAATAGGTCTTTTTGTGCGTTTTTACATTTCTGAACCAATGTTTGTATTGAAAAAAGTGCTTCTCGGGTTCCCATACCTTCCTTGAATCCAAACTGGGATGTTCCCATGGCTTTTTCACATTTCGAGTATATTCTGGAGTGGATAATACGCAGAAATATTTTTAGAGCATGGCTCATAAGGCTAATAAGTCTGTATTCGCTACAATATTTTGCATGGCATTTCTTCGGAATGGTAATAAATGTTGATTTTAGCCAATCTTGCGGGAATCGGCCTGTATCATATACATGATTAATTAATTTTGTTATAATTTCTATATTTTCTTCATCTATTAGTTTTAGGATTTCCGAGGGAATCTCGGCCGGCCCACAAGCTTTCTTATCTCTCAGACTGTTTATAGCAGTTTCAACTTCTCTTCTACATATTGGTGTTCCTGTAAGAGGATGTTGCGTCTGTTCTTCAAAAGTTGTTCTATGTTCATCTGTAAAAATTTGTTTTATATAATATCTCCAGATATTTTTCTTTTCTTCTATGTCAAAAACAGGATCATTATTATTGTTGTAAAGTACTTTTGAGGGAGTTTTGCGGTATACACCAGCAAGTTCTTTTAACTTTCTATGGAGATTAAAATCGTCGTGAAGGCTTTTTAATCTTTCAATCTCCTGACATTGCGGTTTGGATTTCCCTATTTAGTTCCCAATATCGTTCAAAATTTATGTTTTTATGTTTTCGTCTCTCTTCCATCAAGTCGAGAATATCCTGTGTCATCCACTCTTTCTGTTTAGATATTTTGTGGTATCCAAGGGTATTATCCGCTAGGGGCTTGAGCGTAGTCCTTAGTGCGTTCCATAAGTCGTCAACGTTTTCAGTATTTATGTTTCTCAGTTCTTGATTTATTTTATCTCGGAAATTTGTTTTGAATGTGGTATTTTCAAGCTTTGCCACATCGAGTTTACGGCGAATCTTCCGTTTTTTGCTCGTGGCAATTTTTATGCGCAACTTCATCATCAGAAGATTGTGGTCTGAAGGAACATCAGCACCTGGATACGTTGAACATTTCATAACCGAAGATCCGTATCTGGTATTAATTAATATAAAATCTATTTGATTTCTCACAATAGTGTCCCTTCTATCTTGCGGTGATTTCCACGTGTATAGTCTTCTTGGGGGAAGACAGAACATTGTATTTGTTACCATCATTTTATGTTCCTGACAAAACTGAATTAGTCTATCACCCCTTTAATTTCTTTCGCCAAGACCGTATTTTCCTGTTATACCTTGACACTTTTCTGCTCGAATCCCAGCCTGGCTCATGCTGAAATTATTTTTTATTTTTGCCTTTTTAAGGCAAAGGTCATTTATAGTGATATTTAAATAATTAATTCTCTTTCGAGTTGAGCTGTTTAGACCTAAGAGGTGCATTGAAAAATTAGGAGTATACCGAAGTCCCATGCATCCAACCATTATGCTATGATTCACGGGTGGTTATGCCGATCTTTAGGTATATGGGATGTTGCTTTTGTGGCAGACGAAGGCAAAGCTTTGTAACTAGTATATGGTAATATTCAAAAAAGTTTTTCAATCGTTGAAGTTGAGGTTCACCATTTAATAAGTCGCGAACTGTTAATATATTTTATAAAATATGAATATATTTATATTAATTGAAGTGTTTTAGCCACGATCTCATAATATGGACCATAACAAATAATTTTTGTGGAAGCGGGGTTGGTCGTAATATAAAAAATGAGAAAAATGTGTTGAAGTAAACACGTTTTTTTCTGTTCTTTTTTTATTTCTGGCCAAACCACGCAAAATTCGAACCTGTGCTCAAAGAAAGAACTAAACAATACCCCTTGGGCAACATGGTTCTAGTGTATGACTTTTGGATATATACACTGCATCCCCCTAAAATCGATGCTGAAGTTTTGATTTCAGTGTTTTTCGAATTTTTCTTATAATTAGAGGGTGCAACTAGATAACTAGTTTATAGGATTGTAGAACTCGCGATTCCACGTCGTTCGATGTATATCTCATGAGTGTGCTCCGTACAGCTTCCTAGTAATAGGAGTCCAAAGGCGAAAATTTGGTGCGTAAATTTTCTGAAAAACCCTATTTTTGGCTTTAAAATTTACAACTGTAGTACAGGTACCCCTGAACCCCGCGTGATTTTAGTTTTTTGCGTGCCGGATCTAATGAGCTCTTCCGCGGTCGAATCCATCCACTAAAACGCCGGATATAGATACCTTGAAAGTAGGAAAATCTACAATAATATATTTTGACAAGTCCGCGAATTTCTTTGATTATTTTTGCATAAATGTAATCCTTTATATGCGATTATAATATTTGCCAAAAAGGTGTGTCACAAATTACAAAGATTCAGGAGTAGTATCCCTATTTATCCCAAAATAGAATGTGCCACCGCATTCTTGACGAATCTGTCTAAAATAATTTATATTGACGTATTTTTAATAGGGGGCCATTGAAATCGGATGCACCTTATAATCATATGCACATCGCGTAATTTGTGGCCACTTGAAGGTTTTTTGAATAGTAAGATGCAACTGATGGCACACTTTGGCCGCTAAATGAAACATGGGAAAATCCATGCATATTGATAGACATGGACTCCCTGTATCCGAAAAGCACATGCACCTCAACCGATTTAAACCAATTCGCGAATTATACGGTTTTTAACTTCTATGTTTTTTCTTTGATTTTAATTTCAATATTACTCTCTACTTCTTATTTCTAATGCTAATCACACTATGCAAATATACTTACACGATGACTAATTACATTTCTCGTAGCAGTTTAAGCAAAATACTTCAGGATTTGGATCGAAATTTAGCGAAATAATTGAATAACTCCCAACATTTATTTTTCAAATTTTTCGTATTTAACCAAAAATATATTTTTGAAATAATTTCCAACAATAAGTTTCCGTTCTTTGTTGGTGCTGTAATATGCAAGTTATAAACGCGATCTTTATAATTTTGGTCTCACATTTTTCTACGCGTTGTCTAGATTCTGTGCGTATTTTTTAATTATTTTTTTTTTAGAGATTTTTTGGACTCTGATTTAGAATAAATAAAATTTATTCCAAGATTTCTTCAATATTTTTTGATTTTCCGCGAAAATATAAATAATGCTGCTAACGATTCATATATACATGTTCTTATTACAACACAATAGGAATTTTTTCTTTACAAGAGAGTAAAACCGCATATAACTTTTGAGTGCAGCATCCAATTTTGTGAACGCGAACAGATTTGAGACCACGATTTTTTTCGTAACCCATGTACCAAAAATGGCGGATGTGCTCGCCAAAAAGTTTTTAAGTTTTTTTTTCTATGTAACTGTAAAGGAAATTTGAAATTTACCATATATACGCAATTCATTAGATAAATGTATATGCGAAATTATGTCAGTTAATTGAAACTCCAAATTTTCCTATAGTCCTGCTTGGTAATCCCATATTTCAATGTTCGCAAATACTATGGTAAGTTTTATGTTTTGACAAGTTGATGGTGGCTCAGAACGCTAAGACGCAGGCAACCTTGACACTCAGTTGTCGGGGACCCAGGGTCGAATCCCAGCCTGGCCTGATTTTTTTCGTAACCCATGTACCAAAAATGGCGGATGTGCTCGCCAAAAAGTTTTTAAGTTTTTTTTCTATGTAACTGTAAAGGAAATTTGAAATTTACCATATATACGCAATTCATTAGATAAATGTATATGCGAAATTATGTCAGTTAATTGAAACTCCAAATTTTCCTATAGTCCTGCTTGGTAATCCCATATTTCAATGTTCGCAAATACTATGGTAAGTTTTATGTTTTGACAAGTTGATGGTGGCTCAGAACGCTAAGACGCAGGCAACCTTGACACTCAGTTGTCGGGGACCCAGGGTCGAATCCCAGCCTGGCTCATGTTGAAATTATTTTTTATTTTTGCCTTATTAAGGCGAAGGTTATTTATACTGATAATTATTTAATTAATTCTCTTTCGAGTTGAGCTGTTTACACCTAAGAGCTACTGTTTATGTACAGCAATGAGGGGAAAAGAAATAAATAAAAACACAGAGGTATAAGTTTTTTATAATAATAAATGTTTGATGGTTTATTGAATTGGTTTTATCTTTGTAACAACAAGATTACTTTTTTGCTCTTTTAAAGTTAAAAGTAAAGTGAACGCAGAGGTTCATTGGATCGCAGAGGATCTTAGTGATCGCAGAGGATCTTCGTTTTTTACTACTACAACTACGTTTATTTCAGTGAGAGCAGAGTGTCTATGTATCAAAAATTAGCAAACCAACAATTACCGTCGCCCGAGCTGTCAATCAGCATCCGTGATCGACTGGGCTCGGGAAGCTGAAGGCCAAGGTATCTAACTTATACATTGCCGCCCCCTCGATATATTTAAATGGATCAACAAATACAAATTAATAAGTGATATATAGGTTCGTATGTGAGATTCTATAATTTTCAATTGAAGCAATTTATATCAACGCATATAAATAAATTCATTGCACAAAGTTATTATTTTTTTTTAAAGTTGTACTGGACTCAATATTACCCATCCAAACGTATACTGGGCTGTAATGGGTAATTATTCTGGGCGAGATTATTTTAGAATAAATTTCTGGAACCAAGAACCAATGCAATTGGTCCAGAACGATCGAACGTAGGATCCGCTAGCTCTAGGCCATTAAATGATTCGCGAATAGAAGGGGGGCAGTCATTGATGGTACTACACGGGGGCGATGTTTGCGACCCTAGCCGTTGCAAACTGTCTTTGAGTTGAATCAAATCGGGACATAATTAAAAAATCTGCGTAGTCCATGTTGTCGATTTTCGTTAATGGCCAATTCAACTCTGCTATCAGAGACGCACACATCTGTCTAACTTGACAACACGGGTCCAAGATAGCCCTGACAGGCATAGAATTCTTCGGCATACACGGACGTTCCACAACGGTGGGGTTAACATAATAATTCTACCTACGGGTAAAACCAAACTTGGCAAAACGTGTGGAGTGGTACCGGAAATATACCCCGTGGCACAAGAGATGTCGATGGTTTCGGTTCCGCGCGAGAGGGGACTGGGTTTTAGCCTTCTTTGACAGGTGTAGCATTGAATGGTGCTTATTTTTACAAAAACTAAATCTATATGGCACTGGACAATTTCGCGAAACATGGTCGGGATGCAAACAATTGTAGCAATAATGGTGGTACGCAACCGACATTTTCTTAAAAGTGAGACATTTATAAATCGGATGGGCATGGGAACAAAGGCGACACGGGATTGGGGGTTTGGCTATTGTAGCTTTGATAATTTGGGACCCGGACTTTTCAGTTTGGTGGCTCTCAGTTCTGCTTCTACTTCCCTGACTGACATTTCCAAAACCGTGGCCCTAATTTCGGCTTCCACTTCCTGGTCGGACATCATGTCTGCTTCGTAATCAGCGAACGCCATCTCACGGAGAATATCTTGATGAGATGCCATAACTAACACATATAACGAAAGAGGACAACACGAAAGAGAGAGCAAATAATAGACTTAATTTTTGTAACTCGACTAACTTCACGACTGGTCGTCTAATAATACCCTGAGCCGTTTGAACGTCTACAATACGAACTTTACCGTCAGTACCGGGATGAGTATCAATCACACGTCCTAGCTTCCAAGAACTAGGTGGAAGTTTTACATGTCTAATGACAACCAAATCATTGACTTCAACATTTCTCTCCGGATATTTCCACTTATAACGCTAATTCAAATGAAACAAATACTCTTCTTTCCACCTGATACAAGATTGATGCGTCAAAGCCTTTAATTTTATATACCGATTGACTAAACTCAATGGCGATTCTTCAACAAGGTGTTCTTGCGTAGCAAGGAGTGGTGCAACTATAAGAAAGTGAGCTGGTGTAAGCGCTACTAATTCATGGAGACTATCTGACATAGGGTGTAAAGGCCGAGAGTTCAAACACGCTTCGATGCGAGCTAAATTAGTGAAAATTCCTCAAACATATACGATAAGGACTTGGCATGCCGATAAAAATGCTTTTTGAAACTTTTAACAGCTGCCTCCCAAAGGCCGCCCATGTGGGGAGCGCCAGCTGGTATAAATTGCCAAGTAAGTTGATACCCCATTGCGGAACAAACGGTATAGCGAAGAAACGTTCCAAAATCTTTTTCAAATTCATGTGAAGCGCCAACAAAATTAGTTCCGTTGTCCGAGAATATGGTTTTAGGACAACCACGACGACCTATGAACCGATAAAATGTAGCAAGAAATGAAGTCAACGATAGATGCGGCCTCTAAATGTACAGCTTTGGTCGTAAAACAAACAAAGACACTAACGTACCCTTTTGTGATACGACAAGCACGACCCGTAAATGACTAAATATCAAAAGGCCCAGCAAAGCCTATCCCCGTTGTGGTAAATGGTCTATTAATAGAAGTTCTTTCGGAAGGAAGCGCAGCCATAATCTGTGCACACGATCTATTTTTCTCTAGCCATCAAACCTTGCAGCGATTAATGACGGTGCGAATAAGAGTTTTGATCCGAGGAAACCAAAACTCCATTTGAATAATACCCAGCATAAGCTGATTTCGACCGTGAACAGTTTTTGAATGTGCGTATTCAACAAGAAGACGTGCGAATCGACATCCATATGACAATATAATGGGGCGTTTCTCATTCTCAGACAAGGTGGCAGAATTTACTAGATGTTCATTTACACAACACCAAAGTCATCTAAAACAGGGTTCAATGCAAGATGGGAAATGGAGGATGGTAAAGGCCGTTTATGCAAAATATGCTTATACTCCTCTGCAAAATAAAGCTTTTTTGCCAATACTGTTAGATGATTTTTGACATTTCTAATTTCTTTAGAGGTTGGAGTTTTATTCGCGAAACAATGTGAAGGTCGATTATGTGGGTGAGTTTTATAGATGAAGCGGTACAAATAAGCCAAAACTCGCAGTGCTCTATCAAGTGAAGAAAATCGATCCAAAATGTCTTCATAACTCGAAATATAAGAATAATGTATTTAACACTTCGCGTTTCCAATTCAGTTTCGAGGGGAGCCAAGTGGAGTTATCTAAACTCAACCAACTAGGACCCTTCCACAAAAGGGCAAGTTCCAAAGGCGAGACTCCTTCCCAAATCCGCTGGGTTGTCTTCAGACCTAACAGGGAACCAATGATCATTTCCTACTTTTTGTTGTATTCGACAAACCCTATTTGCCACAAAAGTCGTCCAAGTAGTGGGAGTTTTCCGTAACCAAGCTAACACAATGGTCGAGTCGTTACCACATTAAATTTTATGGATTGAAATATCTAAATCATTCAATATAGGCTTTAGAAGTTCCGACGCTAATACAGCCGCACACAATTCTAATCGAGGTAATGACACTGATTTAATGGGCGCTACCCTTGTCTTGGAGTCCAAAAAATGCACATGAATTTCACCTAGCGGGTTTATAACGCGAATGTAAATTACCCAAGCGTATGCTTTCTCTGAAGCATCAGAAAAGACATGTAGCTCTGCTGAAGAGTTTGGTTCATACTGAACCCAACGCGGAATTTTTATAGAATTCACATGAGGATAATTTTCAACAAAGCTTTGCCAGGAGTTGCTTGTAGCAAGAAGAAGAGAATCATCCCATCCTATATTATCTAACCACACTTTTTGCATTATTATTTTCGCTACGACAATAACGGGGGCTAGCCAACGAACAAGATTAAACAATTTCGCTAAATGAGAAAAAACTTCCCGCTTTGAGTATTTATCTTTGCTAAGGATGGGATTCACACAAAAATATAACGAATCCAAACTGGCATTCCATCTTATGCCCAATGGTTTGGAACTACTTGCCTCTGCAAAGGAAAGAACCTGGGCGTCAACTAAATGGTCAGGAGGCAAACGAGCAAGCACCGACTTATCATTTCAGGTCCACTTTCTCAACTCAAATTTAGCGGTGGATAGGGAAGCAATAAGCAGGTCACGAGAAAGCAAAGTAGTTTCTAAATCATGTGCACCAACGAGGACATCATCAACATACATACTTTTGCGAAGAATTTTCGAACCTAAAGGGAATTCTCATTCACAATCATCAGCGAGCTGCAGCAAAGTACGAATTGCCAGAAAAGGGACGCAATTTACACCAAAGGTGACAGTTTGCAATTCGTAATCTGTAATTGAGTCATTTGGGGACTCTCTAAACAAAATTATCTGTAGTGAAGTATGTTGTGGGTGAACGCGTATCTGACGATACATTTGCGTGAACACGAAGCCCCATCTCAATATTAATAAGACTTAGAGCCATTATTACATGTGTTCTTTTACTGTCTGAAGCTTTTAAAACGCAAAATAAACCAATTTGGAGATATTAAAAAAATAATTTTTACATTGAAAGTTAATGCCAAGAACCTCCACCTTGAAATTCAATCATCACTTTAACATTAAGTTAACCGGAAAGCTATAAATCTGTTCGGTAAATCCAAACTATAACAAAAGAATACTTATAATAATGGGGGTAAGTCCGCTTGGAGAGTGGGTCCCACATGAAGGATGTCGTTTAGACTTACACCAGTAGAAGTTTTGTTCGATGCATGAAAGACTACGCGCAATTTCGAGGTCTGTTTTTCTAAATTGACCACAGGGTGTTGGGGCAAATAACATACAAGTGGCGCTTGTGGCGGAGAAATAGAGCACATGTGACCTAAGTCAAGATACTCGCGAAGAACTGCATCATACATTTCTTTGAGGGAAGGTTTGCGCAAAAGCGAATTTTCATTCTTAAAAAATTGACGTAGGACATTCTGACTCGAATCAACAAGTTTCAGATTTTGAGGAAATTCAGAACAGATGGCAAGTGTTACAACGTAACGACCCACTGCATTCCTCGTAGATCTAGCCCGATAATTCTCCTCGCAGAACCTGTCGGATGGCGAAAGTAATTTGCGTTTGGTAGCCTACTCAAGTTCCCAAACCCGCAGAAGTGTTTTATTGAGGATGTCTTCCTCACTAAAGCTCAATGTTTGTGAAGACCTGCAAGGGGGAGCGGGGAATTGGACCCGAAATATCGAACAAAATACAGTGTTTTGCGCCAACAAGGAACATAAAACATTTTGTTGTACACAGGCAACAACATATCCACAGGCCGAAAATCAAAAAGGCGTGGATCAGCTAAACGCAAATTTGGCAAAGCACGATAGATAGAAGAGTCAACCGAAAAGGAAGGTATATCACCAGATATCTTTTGAAGGATTTGATGCGTCACAATTGACATGGAACTATTTGCGGGTGCCGTTCTATAAGGTTTATGCATGAGCGTGTGATGGTTTTCATGACATACATAGCAACTATGGGTACTGGGACAGTTACCAACCGAATGACATCTTCACATACAATTACAAGACTAGGACAAGAGTAGAGCGCATGATTTTGATTGGAGCAGACAACACAAAGATGTTTTGGATATGATTTTATAGTATCAGAAGAAGTTTTCGCCAAATGTGCTTTAACGTTGCGCTTACTAGGTGATTTAGAAGAATGTATACCTCTATAGATAGAAGAGTCAACCGAAAAGGAAGGTATATCAGCAGATATCTTTGGAAGAACAAAGGCTTCGGTTTTCAACAGGATGGAGGAATCTAAACGAGAACTTACACAGATTAAGCAAGTTTTCCTAGAGATAATCGAAGAAGAACCATTTACCCCGGAAATGTTAGCAAGGGTGGATCGAGTCGACAATTTCAATCTATTTTGAATGTGCTCAGCTATAAAGGTAGCCTCAGACGCGGGGTCAATGAGGGCACGAACAGGATAAGAAGTACCTTCGTGAACTATATTTACGATGGCTGTACCGAGAAGAACCTTTGAATTATGCAAGTTGTAATGAACTTGACGGTTTATTACAGTCGGATTAGCACCAGAGGAGGTAGAGCCAATATTATCTAAATTTGACTGGGTCCTGGGGATTTGATGCGTCACAATTGACATGGAACTATTTGCGGGTGCCGTTCTATAAGGGTTATGCATGAGCGTGTGATGGGACAGTTACCAACCGAATGACATCTTGACATACAATTACAAGACAAGGAAAAGAGTAGAGCGCATGATTTTGATTGGAGCAGACAACACAACGATGTTTTGGATATGATTTTATAGTATCAGAAGAAGTTTTCGCCAAATGTGCTCTAACGTTGCGCTTATTAGGTGATTTAGAAGAATGTATACCTTTTATGTCACGCAAACAGGCAAGCGTCTGAATTCTCTCCGTGAGGAAAGAATCGAGCTCACCCCATGACGATAAGGACGACTTATCGGTGAGACTCTGTTCCCAGAGTGTAAGCTTTGGCAGACGCTGAATACAAATAAAAACTAAAATAGGATGCCAATGATCCGTAACAATGTCATAGACTAACATGGCAGACAAACAACCGTTTATGCCCCTTTGCAAAGTCTTTAAATCTGAACTCGTTTCACTAGTTAGAGATGGAAGATCGAATAAAATTCTTAAGTGACAGTTTACAAGCATTCTTTTATTGTCATAAGAATCCTTGAGAGCTTTCCAAGCTAGAGCAAAACTTTTATGCGTGAGCGGAAACTTAGAAACAATTTCCCTAGCCTCACCTTTAGTTTTCTGAACTAAGTGACACAATCTCTCAATGTCACTAAGCCGGGAGTTGTCTATAAACATGGCGGAAAAAAGATCACGGAAGGTGGGCCACGACAAGAAATCACCATGGAAATCATCAATATCACACGGAGGTAAATGCATATTATGCATAGTATTTGAAACACCAGGAGGAAAATCGAAATATCTGCAGAATTCTGAATATCAAGGTGACCAGCATTCGAAAGAGATGACAAATTCCCGTCACTATTAGGAAGATATCCCGAATTAGAAGTACCTGGCAGCATATTAGATCTATTGGACACACTATTTTGAGTTGGGGTATTTTGAGGTGTACTATTGTGAAGCACAGTTGGAGTGGCAGGAGAAGCTTTCAACGACTTCAAGTTTTCTAATTTTTCATTTACGTCAGATTGACAAATGATATATTTTTCGCAGGTACTATCATATTTTCCATCAGCTGACGCAATTTCTTCTGAAAAAGCACTATATACGGTGAGCAAATGATCAATATACTTATCGTAAGTCTCCGAAGCCTTACTCCAGAAATTCTCAAGTTTGGTTTTTCGGACATCAAGACTCAAAGTCGTATGATTTTCCGCTTTAATGGCATTGAAGGCAGTAGTAAACTTGATTACCTTATCGGAAGCACGGATAAATTGAGGTAAGGGAGTGGCCGACATATTTCGGAATTAAATTTCAACAAATTCTAAGAGAAAACTCAATTAAAGTGAAGCCGAATGAAGCGAAATCAAAGTTCTATTAGACAAAATCCACAACAAAATGTAGAACTGAATCAAGTTGCAAAGGAAAATAGAGAACATTCTCAAATCGCAAAGTAAAACTTAGTCGGTGGAAAGAAGAATAAAAAATTCCGCGAAATTAAGAGAAAAAAAGCTTACCAAAAGTCTGGCAAATTGCAATTAATAATTTTTTTCTCTATGGAGCGAATTTGAAACCAGGTTTATAAAAAATGTTGAAATAAATATTCAAATAATACATAAAAATATTTAAAATACTGATATTTATTCAAAATGATAGAAAAATCAAGAAAATGAAATAAATAATAATTTTTCGGTATGTACCGGTTGTAGCGTGCACGAATTTTCAATTGATACTAATATGGATTTATGAACGTTATTGAGATGTACACCTGTACTACTCTTTTTTTAATTTCAGAAAACTTGACCACAATATCGCTATATTTCTCACAAAAGAAAGCAGTAAATACTGTAGATAATATGCCGAATGTAGTGTGATTTTAATTAAAAAGTCCAACAACAGTTTTATTATCAACAACAATTCAAACAAAAAATCCAAAAATATTTAAAAACCGTGTACCGTGGTGAATAACGAATACGGCACAAAACGGAGAGAGAAACACACATGTAACGTCGACAGAGCAATCAGCGTGATTGTGCGTATGTAACTACCTCGCTACAAACCGACCAACGACAACGACCAAGCAATGAGAGCTGGAAGGCAAAAAATAACGAATACGGCACAAAACGGAGAGAGAAACACACATGTAACGTCGACAGAGCAATCAGCGTGATTGTGCGTATGCAACTACCTCGCTACAAACCGACCAACGACAACGACCAAGCAGTGAGAGCTGGATAGGCAAATATTGTTGGTATATTTATTAGGGAATAGACCAGTGTTCACCAACAATTACAAATGCAACCTCTACGTTTGTGTCGGGCACACACACGAGATTATCTATCCCTCTCTAGATAAACATCGTGTGGTTTGATTCATTGCTAAAACAAAGAAAATGATCGGTGGTGAGAGTAACGTTCAAACTCACCACAATTAAGATAGTGTGTGTTCACACAGACACGGCTCGCGAGCCCAGTGGTGATTAACACTGGAATAGACTGACGCTGTCAAAAAATAAAAAAGGCGCGTATTAATATTGCTATTGGAATTACCCTACAAACAGATCAACAGTGAGAGCTGGAGAGTTAAATAAATTTTTGTGCAAATAAATTGTTGGTATGTTTGTGGCTTATTTCGAAAAAGGGTACAGGGATTATTGTATTATTTTCGGTGAGAAAATAAACGAAAATAATACGAATATTTGTGGACTGCAAAACGATCACTCGTTAATGTACAAAATGAGTGGGGAATATTGCAGTAAGCAAAAGAAAAATATGCACACCACAGCGGCAGATGATTTCAATAAAAAAATTTTATTTTGCATTTTGATGGGAAACTTCGATTATTTCGCGACGAAATGGAAAATAATGCGAACACGACCCGGTTTCAAAATAATTTTAATCGATTTATATGCAAATTAGTTTATAGTGGACTGTATTTTCAACGATACCGCAAAATAGGGTGGCAAAAAGGCGACCAGTACCGCGGAGCAAAAACTAACAACACTTTTTTCACTTTTGTTTTCAAAAAAGGAACGAAATCTCACACAAACAAAATACCCTGAACTTACGTAACTTGATTTCTGATGATTTTAGTGTGATGAGATGATTTGATGTGGTGGTGCGGTATGTGAGGGGATGTGGTGTTGATGATTTTCCTTTGAGAGAGAAAGGCACAATTAATAAGCAGGTAAACTTTTCAATTTCGCAAATCTGGCTCGATGAGACCAAATGTTTATGTTGAGTAAAGGAAATATAAATAAAAACACAGAGGTATCAGTTCTTTTATAATAATAAATGTTTGCTGGTTTATTGAATTGGTCACCTTTTTGCTAGGTGTTTTCTTTTTTAAAGTTTAAAGTAAAGTGAACGCATAGGTTCATTGGATCGCAGAGGATCTTAGTGATCGGAGAGGATCGTCATGATCGCAGAGGATCTTCGTTTTTTTACTACTACAACTACATTTATTTAATTGAGAGCAGAGGCTCTATGTATCAAAAATTAGCTAACCAACTACAACCGACGCCCGTTAGTATCTACACTCTCCGGTCTCCGCAGAGGGAACTTGTAGCGAGGGAACGAACTGTCAATAAGCATCCGTGATCGACTGGGCTCGGGAAGCTGAAGGCCAACGTATCCAACTTATACAGATACATTGAGAAATTAGGAGTCTACCGAAGTTCCACGCCTCCAACCATTATGCTACGTTTCACCGGTGGTTAGGCCGATCTTCAGGCATATAAGTATTTTTTATTTTTTTTTGTGGCAGACGAAGGCAAAGCTTCGTAACTAGTATATATACGCAATTCATTTGATAAATCTATATGCGGAATTATGTCAATTAATAGAAACCCCAAACTTTTCCTATAGTCCTGCTTGGTAATCCCATTTTTCAATGTTCACAAATACTATGGTAAGTTCTATTCCTACGTCATTAGTACTTGCTCTTCTATATAAGAAGATTTTGACCATCAATTATTGTCTACTAATGTTTTGACAAGTTGATGGTGGCTCAGAGCGCTAAGACACCGGCAACCTTGACACTCAGTTGTCGGGGACCCAGGTTCGAATTTCAGCTCATGCTGAAATTATTTTTTATTTTTGCCTTATTATGGCGCAGGCCATTTATAGTGATATTTTTTTAATTAATTTACTTTCGGGTTGAGCTGTTTAGACCTAAGAGATACGTTGAAAAATTAGGAGTCTACTGAAGTCCCACGCATTCAACCATTATGCTACGGTTCACGGGTGGTTAGGCCGATCCTGAGGCTACGTGAAACGTAGCATAATGGTTGGATGCTTGGGACTTCGGTAGACTCCTAATTCTCTTCTAGGACGGAAATATACGTACATAACTATTTGAATTACTTTTGTTCATAATCTGAGAGAAACAATTAAACCAACATTTCCCAGTTCTATAAACCAAACCCCTTTAAATTATTTTTTCGGCTAATGAAATAAAGTTACATTGGTGGATTTCTTGTCGCTTGTCAACCAGGGATTTCCTAAACAAATTGAAACTAAAGGCACAAATTGATAACTGCAAAAACCTATTGACAGCATCTGTCTGTGTCCTGGGGATTTGATGCGTCACAATTGACATGGAACTATTTGCGGGTGCCGTTCTATAAGGTTTATGCATGAGCGTGTGATGGTTTTCATGACATACATAGCAACTATGGGTACTGGGACAGTTACCAACCGAATGACATCTTCACATACAATTACAAGACTAGGACAAGAGTAGAGCGCATGATTTTGATTGGAGCAGACAACACAAAGATGTTTTGGTTATGATTTTATAGTATCAGAAGAAGTTTTCGCCAAATGTGCTCTAACGTTGCGCTTATTAGGTGATTTAGAAGAACGTATACCTTTTATGTCACGCAAACAGGCAAGCGTCTGAATTCTCTCCGTGAGGAAAGAATCGAGCTCACCCCATGACGATAAGGACGACTTATTGGTGAGACTCTGTTCCCAGAGTGTAAGCTTTGGCAGACGCTGAATACAAATAAAAACTAAAATAGGATGCCAATGATCCGTAACAATGTCATAGACTGACATGGCAGACAAACAACCGTTAATGCCCCTTTGCAAAGTCTTTAAATCTGAACTCGTTTCACTAGTTAGAGATGGAAGATCGAATAAAATTCTTAAGTGACAGTTTACAAGCATTCTTTTATTGTCATAAGAATCCTTGAGAGCTTTCCAAGCTAGAGCAAAACTTTTATGCGTGAGCGGAAACTTAGAAACAATTTCCCTAGCCTCACCTTTAGTTTTCTGAACTAAGTGACACAATCTCTCAATGTCACTAAGCCGGGAGTTGTCTATAAACATGGCGGAAAAAAGATCACGGAAGGTGGGCCACGACAAGAAATCACCATGGAAATCATCAATATCACACGGAGGTAAATGCATATTATGCATAGTATTAGAAACACCAGGAGGAAAATCGAAATATCTGCAGAATTCTGAATATCAAGGTGACCAGCATTCGAATGAGATGACAAATTCCCGTCACTATTAGGAAGATATCCCGAATTAGAAGTACCTGGCAGCATATTAGATCTATTGGACACACTATTTTGAGTTGGGGTATTTTGAGGTGTACTATTGTGAAGCACAGTTGGAGTGGCAGGAGAAGCTTTCAACGACTTCAAGTTTTCTAATTTTTCATTTACGTCAGATTGACAAATGGTATATTTTTCGCAGGTACTATCATATTTTCCATAAGCTGACGCAATTTCTTCTGAAAAAGCACTATATACGGTGAGCAAATGATCAATATACTTATCGTAAGTCTCCGAAGCCTTACTCCAGAAATTCTCAAGTTCGGTTTTCCGGACATCAAGACTCAAAGTCGTATGATTTTCCGCTTTAATGGCACTGAAGGCAGTAGTGAACTTGATTACCTTATCGGAAGCACGGATAAATTGAGGTAAGGGAGTGGCCGACATATTTCGGAATTAAATTTCAACAAATTCTAAGAGAAAACTCAATTAAAGTGAAGCCGAATGAAGCGAAATCAAAGTTCTATTAGACAAAATCCACAACAAAATGTAGAACTGAATCAAGTTGCAAAGGAAAATAGAGAACATTCTCAAATCGCAAAGTAAAACTTAGTCGGTGGAAAGAAGAATAAAAAATTCCGCGAAATTAAGAGAAAAAAAACTTACCAAAAGACTGGCAAATTGCAATTAATAATTTTTTTCTCTATGGATCGAATTTGAAACCAGGTTTATATAAAATGTTGAAATAAATATTCAAATAATACATAAAAATATTTAAAATACTGATATTTATTCAAAATGATAGAAAAATCAAGAAAATGAAATAAATAATAATTTTTCGGTATGTACCGGTTGTAGGGTGCACGAATTTTCAATTGATACTAATATGGATTTATGAACGTTATTGAGATGTACACCTGTACTACTCTTTTTTTAATATCTGAGGACCAATTTCAGAAAACTTGACCAAAATATCGCTATATTTCTCACAAAAGAAAGCAGTAAATACTGTAGATAATATGCCGAATGTAGTGTGATTTTAATTAAAAAGTCCAACAACAGTTTTATTATCAACAACAATTCAAACAAAAAATCCAAAAATATTTAAAAACCGTGTACCGTGGTGAATAACGAATACGGCACAAAACGGAGAGAGAAACACACATGTAACGTCTACAGAGCAATCAGCGTGATTGTGCGTATGTAACTACCTCGCTACAAACCGACCAACGACAACGACCAAGCAATGAGAGCTGGAAGGCAAAAAATAACGAATACGGCACAAAACGGAGAGAGAAACACACATGTAACGTCGACAGAGCAATCAGCGTGATTGTGCGTATGCAACTACCTCGCTACAAACCGACCAACGACAACGACCAAGCAGTGAGAGCTGGATAGGCAAATATTGTTGGTATATTTATTAGGGAATAGACCAGTGTTCACCAACAATTACAAATGCAACCTCTACGTTTGTGTCGGGCACACACACGAGATTATCTATCCCTCTCTAGATAAACATCGTGTGGTTTGATTCATTGCTAAAACAAAGAAAATGATCGGTGGTGAGAGTAACGTTCAAACTCACCACAATTAAGATTGTGTGGGTTCACACAGACACGGCTCGCGAGCCCAGTGGTGATTAACACTGGAATAGACTGACGCTGTCAAAAAATAAAAAAGGCGCGTATTAATATTGCTATTGGAATTACCCTACAAACAGATCAACAGTGAGAGCTGGAGAGTTAAATAAATTTTTGTGCAAATAAATTGTTGGTATGTTTGTGGCTTATTTCGAAAAAAGGGTACAGGGATTATTGTATTATTTTTCGGAGAGAAAATAAACGAAAATAATACGAATATTTGTGGACTGCAAAACGATCACTCGTTAATGTACAAAATGAGTGGGGAATATTGCAGTAAGCAAAAGAAAAATATGCACACCACAGCGGCAGATGATTTCAATAAAAAAATTTTATTTTGCATTTTGATGGGAAACTTCGATTATTTCGCGACGAAATGGAAAATAATGCGAACACGACCCGGTTTCAGAATAATTTTAATCGATTTATATGCAAATTAGTTTATAGTGGACTGTATTTTCAACGATACCGCAAAATAGGGTGGCAAAAAGGCGACCAGTACCGCCGAGCAAAAACTAACAACACTTTTTTCACTTTTGTTTTCAAAAAAGGAACGAAATCTCACACAAACAAAATACCCTGAACTTACGTAACTTGATTTCTGATGATTTTAGTGTGATGAGATGATTTGATGTGGTGGTGCGGTATGTGAGGGGATGTGGTGTTGATGATTTTCCTTTGAGAGAGAAAGGCACAATTAATAAGCAGGTAAACTTTTCAATTTCGCAAATCTGGCTCGATGAGACCAAATGTTTATGTTGAGTAAAGGAAATATAAATAAAAACACAGAGGTATCAGTTCTTTTATAATAATAAATGTTTGCTGGTTTATTGAATTGGTTACCTTTTTGCTAGGTGTTTTCTTTTTTAAAGTTTAAAGTAAAGTGAACGCATAGGTTCATTGGATCGCAGAGGATCTTAGTGATCGGAGAGGATCGTCATTTAAGTGAGAGCAGAGGCTCTATGTATCAAAAATTAGCTAACCAACTAAAACCGACGCCCGTTAGTATCTACACTCTCCGGTCTCCGCAGAGGGAACTTGTAGCGAGGGAACGAACTGTCAATAAGCATCCGTGATCGACTGGGCTCGGGAAGCTGAAGGCCAACGTATCCAACTTATACAGATACAGTGAGAAATTAGGAGTCTACCGAAGTTCCACGCCTCCAACCATTATGCTACGTTTCACCGGTGGTTAGGCCGATCTTCAGGCATATAAGTATTTTTTATTGTTTTGTGGCAGACGAAGGCAAAGCTTCGTAACTAGTATATATACGCAATTCATTTGATAAATGTATATGCGGAATTATGTCAATTAATAGAAACTCCAAACTTTTCCTATAGTCCTGCTTGGTAATCCCATTTTTCAATGTTCACAAATACTATGGTAAGTTCTATTCCTACGTGATTAGTACTTGCTCTTCTATATAAGAAGATTTTGACCATCAATTATTGTCTACTAATGTTTTGACAAGTTGATGGTGGCTCAGAGCGCTAAGACACCGGCAACCTTGACACTCAGTTGTCGGGGACCCAGGTTCGAATTTCAGCTCATGCTGAAATTATTTTTTATTTTTGTCTTATTATGGCGAAGGCCATTTATAGTGATATTTTTTTAATTAATTCTCTTTCGGGTTGAGCTGTTTAGACTTAAGAGATACGTTGAAAAATTAGGAGTCTACCGAAGTCCCACGCATTCAACCATTATGCTACGGTTCACGGGTGGTTAGGCCGATCCTCAGGCTACGTGAAACGTAGCATAATGGTTGGATGCTTGGGACTTCGGTAGACTCCTAATTCTCTTCTAGGACGGAAATATACGTACATAACTATTTGAATTACTTTTGTTCATAATCTGAGAGAAACAATTAAACCAACATTTCCCAGTTCTATAAACCAAGCCCCTTTAAATTATTCTTTCGGCTGATGAAATAAAGTTATATTGGTGGATTTCTAGTCGCTTGTCAACGCGGGATTTCCTAAACAAATTGAAACTAAAGGCACAAATTGATAACTGCAAAAACCTATTGACAGCATCTGACACCTTGTGATTGTTTCATTTCACTATTGGATTTATGAGCCTTTAAGGGAAATTGAATAGACTCCTATATTCTGCACTGTATCTCAAACGTCCCGCCGATTACAAAGGCAAGGTATGCGAGTCAAATCTTTAAAATATTAGCTTGTAGATCTTTTTTGTCTGAACTTGAGTTGGATTTTACTCTAAAGGCCACATTAAATAGCGGCCGATACACTGTGTAAAGGGAAATAACATTTAAAGAATTTGTCAAGCAAATTTTTTCCAATCGTTAAATTCCTTAAATCCAATTTGGGCTTTGTAATTTCTTGTTAAACAAAATTTGGTGAAAGCTGATACCACCCTAATTCTATAAGAATGGACAAAATTAAAATCAACAAATTCGCAAATTGTGTAAACGGCCTACTTGATTTTGTGGGACTCTTCTTAATTACCACAACAGAGGACGACATACATGTACTGGAAGCGACTCGAGTGGAGCTTAGTTCAATTTGGGATCAGGTAAAGGCAGCCTATTTTGAATGCCGAGACCATATTCCAGACGATGAAGAACAAGAAAAAACGGACACAAAAAGGTAAGGATGCAGTATATGGATGCGATGGATTCCTATAAAAATGCCACAAGTAAACTACATGGTGAAATTCAGACTCGTGACAATATATCTAAAGAACAAGCGAAACAGGTGAATAACGAATACGGCACAAAACGGAGAGAGAAACACACATGTAACGTCGACAGAGCAATCAGCGTGATTGTGTGTATGTAACTACCTCGCTACAAACCGACCAACGACAAGGACCAAGCAGTGAGAGCTGGATAGGCAAATATTGTTGGTATATTTATTAGGAAATAGACCAGTGTCCACCAACAATTACAAATGCAACCTCTACGTTTGTGTCGGGCACACACACGAGATTATCTATCCCTCTCTAGATAAACATCGTGTGGTTTGATTCATTGCTAAAACAAAGAAAATGATCGGTGGTGAGAGTAACGTTCAAACTCACCACAATTGGGATTGTGTGTGTTCACACAGACACGGCTCGCGAGCCCAGTGGTGATTAACACTGGAATAGACTGACGCTGTCAAAAAATTAAAAAGGCGCGTATTATTATTGCTATTGGAATTACCCGACAAACAGATCAACAGTGAGAGCTGGAGAGTTAAATAAATTGTTGTGCAAATAAATTGTTGGTATGTTTGTGGCTTATTTCGAAAAAAGGGTACAGGGATTATTGTATTATTTTCGGAGAGAAAATAAACTAAAATAATACGAATATTTGTGGACTGCAAAACGATCACTCGTCAATGTACAAAATGAGTGGGGATATTGCAGTAAGCAAAAGAAAAATATGTACACCACAGCGGCAGATGATTTCAATAAAAAAATTTTATTTTGTATTTTTTGTGCTAGATAATAATAAATTAGCACAAATTGATGGGAAACTTCGATTATTTCGCGACGAAATGGAAAATAATGCGAACACGACCCGGTTTCAAAATGATTTTAATCGATTTATATGCAAATTAGGTAATAGTGGACTGTATTTTCAACGATACCGCAAAATAGGGTGGCAAAAAGGCGACCAGTACCGCGGAGCAAAAACTAACAACACTTTTTTCACTTTTGTTTTCAAAAAAGGAACGAAATCTCACACAAACAAAATACCCTGAACTTACGTAACTTGATTTCTGATGATTTTAGTGTGATGAGATTATTTGATGTGGTGGTGCGGTATGTGAGGGGATGTGGTGTTGATGATTTTCCTTTGAGAGAGAAAGGCACAATTAATAACCAGGTAAACTTTTCAATTTCGCAAATCTGGCTCGATGAGACCAAATGTTTATGTTGAGTAAAGAAAATATAAATAAAAACACAGAGGTATCAGTTCTTTTATAATAATAAATGTTTGTTTATTGAATTGGCTACCTTTTTGCTAGGTGTTGTCTATTTTAAAGTTAAAAGTAAAGTGAACGCATAGGTTCATTGGATCGCAGAGGATCTTAGTGATCGGAGAGGATCGTCAGGATCGCAGATGATCTTGGTTTTTTACTACTACAACTACATTTATTTAAGTGAGAGCAGAGGCTCTATGTATCAAAAATTAGCTAACCAACTACAACCGACGCCCGGTAGTATCTACACTCTCCGGTCTCCACAGAGGGAACTTGTAGCGAGGGAACGAACTGTCAATAAATTGGTTACCTTTTTGCTAGGTGTTTTCTCTTTTAAAGTTAAAAGTAAAGTGAACGCATAGGTTCATTGGATCGCAGAGGATCTTAGTAATCGGAGAGGATCGTCATGATCGCAGATGATCTTCGTTTTTTACTACTACAACTACATTTATTTAAGTGAGAGCAGAGGCTCTATGTATCAAAAATTAGCTAACCAACTACAACCGACACCCGTTAGTATCTACACTCTCCGGTCTCCACAGAGGGAACTTGTAGCGAGGGAACGAACTGTCAATAAATTGGTTACCTTTTTGCTAGGTGTTTTCTACTTTAAAGTTAAACGTAAAGTGAACGCATAGGTTCATTGGATCGCAGAGGATCTTAGTGATCGGAGAGGATCGTCATGATCGCAGAGGATCTTCGTTTTTTACTACTACAACTACATTTATTTAAGTGAGAGCAGAGGCTCTATGTATCAAAAATTAGCTAACCAACTACAACCGACGCCCGTTAGTATCTACACTCTCCGGTCTCCACAGAGGGAACTTGTAGCGAGGGAACGAACTGTCAATAAGCATCCGTGATCGACTGGGCTCGGGAAGCTGAAGGCCAACGTATCCAACTTATACAGATACATTGAGAAATTAGGAGTCTACCGAAGTTCCACGCCTCCAACCATTATGCTACGTTTCACCGGTGGTTAGGCCGATCTTCAGGCATATAAGTATTTTTTATTTTTTTGTGGCAGACGAAGGCAAAGCTTCGTAACTAGTATATATACACAATTCATTTGATAAATGTATATGCAGAATTATGTCAATTAATAGAAACTCCAAACTTTTCCTATAGTCCTGCTTGGTAATCCCATTTTTCGAAGTTCACAAATACTATGGTAAGTTCTATTCCTACGTCATTGGTACTTGCTCTTCTATATAAGAAGATTTTGACCATCAATTATTGTCTACTAATGTTTTGACAAGTTGATGGTGGCTCAGAGCGCTAAGACACCGGCGACATTGACACTCAGTTGTCGGGGACCCTGGTTCGAAGCCCAGCCTGGCTCATGCTGAAATTATTTTTTATTTTTGCCTTATTATGGCGAAGGCCATTTATAGTGATATTTTTTTAATTAATTCTCTTTGGGGTTGAGCTGTTTAGACCTAAGAGATACGTTGAAAAATTAGGAGTCTACCGAAGTCCCACGCATTCAACCATTATGCTACGGTTCACGGGTGGTTAGGCCGATCCTCAGGCTACGTGAAACGTAGCATAATGGTTGGATGCTTGGGACTTCGGTAGACTCCTAATTCTCTTCTAGGACGGAAATATACGTACATAACTATTTGAATTACTTTTGTTCATAATCTGAGAGAAACAATTAAACGAACATTTCCCAGTTCTATAAACCAAGCCCCTTTAAATTATTTTTTCGGCTGATGAAATAAAGTTATATTGGTGGATTTCTAGTCGCTTGTCAACCCGGGATTTCCTAAACAAATTGAAACTAAAGGCACAAATTGATAACTGCAAAAACCTATTGACAGCATCTGACACCTTGTGAGGGTTTCATTTCACTATTGGATTTATGAGCCTTTAAGGGAAATTGAATAGACTCCTATATTCTGCACTGTATCTCAAACGTCCCCGCCGATTACAAAGGCAAGGTATGCGAGTCAAATCTTTAAAAAATTAACTTGTAGATCTTTTTTGTCTGAACTTGAGTTGGATTTTACTCTAAAGGCCACATTAAATAGCGGCCGATACACTGTGTAAAGGGAAATAACATTTAAAGAATTTGTCAAGCAAATTTTTTCCAATCGTTAAATTCCTTAAATCCAATTTGGGCTTTGTAATTTCTTGTTAAACAAAATTTGGTGAAAGCTGATACTACCCTAATTCTATAAGAATGGACAAAATTAAAATCAACAAATTCGCAAATTGTGTAAACGGCCTACTTGATTTTGTGGGACTCTTCTTAATTACCACAACAGAGGACGACATACATGTACTGGAAGCGACTCGAGTGGAGCTAAGTTCAATTTGGGATCAGGTAAAGGCAGCCTATTTTGAATGCCGAGACCATATTCCAGACGATGAAGAACAAGGAAAAACGGACACAAAAAGGTAAGGATGCAGTATATGGATGCGATGGATTCCTATAAAAATGCCACAAGTAAACTACATGGTGAAATTCAGACTCGTGACAATATATCTAAAGAACAAGCGAAACAGGAGCCAAGGAGGTCAGACCAACCAAATTTTGGTGATCCGAAGCCCATGTTACATTTGCCATCATGTGATATGGATATACTCTCTCATTATTAGCCAACATTTCGTGACGTATTCTCAGCAATTTATATAGAAAATTAGCAACTCAGCAATGTGGAGAAGTTATTCCATCTGACTCAGAAGACAGCGGGAGAAGCACGCGAGATTGTCCGCAATGCTCCACTAACCAATGATGGGTTCGAAATGGCATGGAAAAATTTAAATGATCGTTACGGAAATAAACTTATGCAAATTAATGAACATATTAAGAAACTTTCCAATCTTGCATATGTTACCAATGATACATGTCAAACGATGCAAAGGTTACAACGCACCGTCAACACTTGCATTCAGTCCCTAGAAACCCTTGAAGTTGACGTAAAGGGATGGGATCCTATACTTATATATTTATGTTCAGCAAAATTATCAAGCAAATTTCTTGAAGAATATAAGAGTTCATTAAGCGATTGTAAACTTCCTCCCAGTTGGAAAATTTTAAAGTTTTTTGATCTATAAATTCAAAACATTAGAATCTGCGGGGAACCTTAAACCCAACTTTTCAAAAAGCTCACAACAAAAACAAGATTTGAGTAAAAGATCAAAATATTTAAACTGCTTTCAAATCAGTATTACGAAAAAAAAAACAACAAAACAGAGAAATAGTCCAAACCAACAATACCTAAAATTGTCCAAGGTGCAGAGCCAACAATTTCATACGAGACTGTCCCGAATTTCTGTCGAAGACTGTAAATTATAGGACTCATGTAGTAAAAACCTCACATCTCTGCTATAATTATGTTTCTTACAATCATGGAGTCAAACATTGTAAAAGACGTTTGGGATATCGAACATGTAGTATGCCGCATCACACTTTGTTACACAAGGGAACGGAAACTCAAACAACAAATCTAGTCCTAGTTAGATATAAAGCACGTTCTAGCACCAGCGCTGCAGCTCATACAACTTTTACACAGTCCACTACAAATTTGGAACCAACAACAGTCACCACTTTGACTCTTCAGGATAATCGAATTTGTGAAAACAATATCGGGAGAAACGCTACTCTTTCCGGCACTGGTACAAATTAGATTTAGCAGTCTCCAAATTCTATCTTAGTCAGCCAATAGATCTATTACTTGGAATGGGCATCGGACCCCTTATATTTCAGATGGGGACCCCAATGAAAACCATTGGAACAGTGTTACCGCAAAAAATGTATTCGGGTGGATCGTTGGAGGACCATAACTGGAGGACGTAAAGAACGAAGCCATATTTCATTACCCAATACAACTCTCTCGAAAAAATCATAACACGTTTTTGGGAGTTGTTAGAGACCCCAAAAAGAAATTTGCGGCCGAAAGATAATAAATATTGTGAAGAAAATGTTGTAAATACGACAATTTGTAATAAGGATTGACGATATGTTGTAACACTCCCTTTCAAGACATGCGAAGAACTGGGAAGTTCTAGAAATATAGCTTTGGCCCAATTTTATCGAATGGAAAGGAAGCTTAAGAAAACTCCAGATATAAAGAAACTTGTCATACATATACTTCACTGGAGATTTTTCAGATACATTCTTAATGCCGATGTTACACAAATGTATAGACGAATTCTTGTAGACTTGGGTCAGACAAAATACCAAAGAATCCTATTTTGAAAGTCCCCATCTGACCCAGTCGAGGATTACGAGAGGTAAACCGTCACTTTTGGCGTGGATTGTGCACTTTTTTTGGCGCTGAGAACCTTACTAAAATTAGCGGAGAATAATAAGGAAAGTTATTTCTGTAAGTTCTCGCCACCAACAAGAGATCATCGAGACTCGTATACAAAAAGAGAATTGCTATCAGCAATAGCAAAACTATTTGACCCTTATGGATAGCTAGGACCTGTGGTACTAGTAGTCAAACTTGGAGGGCAACCAGTAAGGTTGGACAAAATTGATTAGGATGGTGTGTTGGGACCCCTTACCAACTTGAACTGGAAGACCTTTGTCAAAAATACCAAAGATATCGATTATGTGAAAGTTCCGAAATGGATCAATTTCACTACAGACACTACACTATAGAGATACATGGATTTTGTGACCTCGGAGAACGCATACGGGGCTGCACTTTATTTACGTATTGAAAGGGAAAACTATAGTATTGATACTTTCCTGCTCGCTGCAAAAACAAGAGTTTCGCCTTTAAAGTATATATCACTACCTAGATTAGAGTTATGCGGAGCGCACAATATTGGACTGACTCAACCATTGTCTTAGCATGGCAGAGAAAGGAACCGTGTCATTGGAATACATTTGTGGGCAATCGAGTTTCATTGCGGAAAATGTGGGACAAGAAAACTGGGGACATGTTGATTCGGATAGTAACGCAGCAGATATAGCGAGCAGAGGATGTTCACCCAAGGTGGACCATGGAACACAATAGCTCAAGATACAGAAAGATCGTTGGCCATCACATGATTTGCAGGATGAAACTAGTTTAAAAGCAAAAGCAATAAAACCAGTTCAAGTCCTGACCCTAATCAAAGAAAACACAAAGGACCCATTTACAAAATTTTCATCATTACTAAAAGTATATCGAACCTATGCCAGAGCGTTGAGATTTTGGAAAAATACGGGCGTAAACCGTCTACATCTTAGAACGAATTGGGATAATCTTACAGCCGACGAAATCCAAGATGACAAACGTACGAGTATTATAAGTACCCAAAGGTTCTATTTTGAGAAGGAACACGAATCGTTACAAAAGTGAAAACGTATTTCGTCAATCAGTTCCCTTTTAACACTGAATCCATTTTAGACTCAAAGGAAATAATTCGATCTAATGGGAGACTAGTACAATCACTTGTTCTCAATCAAAACGAACAACATCCAATTATTCTACCCTATGAAGCAAATCTTAGCAAATTATTAGTCGAATAAGCGCACTAATTTACTATGCACGGTGGAAATTTATTGATGGTATGAATAATAAGGTCTGAATTTTGGATATTTAAACCGAAGTCTTTAGTAAAAAGGACTACACGGCATTGTAAAATATGCACACTACTCAGGAAACACTCAGACACAAATAATGCCACCCCTTTTAGCGGAAAGAACAATGTTATCTAAACCATTTACCAATACTGGGGTAGACTTTACGGGCCCATTCAACATAAAAAAATTTACTGGTCGTGCATTTCTAATAACTAAAGGTTATGTATGCATTTTTTTATGCTTCGCAACAAAGGCGATTCATTTGGAAGCAACCAGTGACTTGTCTACCCTGTAATTTCTGGCGGCTTTCTCGGACAATGGGACTAACTTTGTTGGAGCAGCCGAGTTAATAAAGAAAGATCGGACAGAATTTATGAAAAGTTTACAAAGCCATATAGTGCACAATAATTTATATCAAAATATTAATTGGAAGTTCATTCCACCGGGTGCCCCACACATGGGTGGACTCTGGGAGGCAGAAGTAAAATCCTTCAAGACCCATGTACAGATTTCCTCCAAAGGACGAAGGATCTGCAATTTCGACTTTAAATTACAGGTGTAATTTAAAGTTTAGAGAATTGTTGGCGGTAAATGCAACAACTCAAAAACAACACAGCAAGGACGAACACCAGACGTATACGCTTTATACTCACTGTGAGGTTGTTGGTTAAGGCGCAATAAAATAAAAGAAAATATTTAAAATATTCACAATTACTGCCAAGGTCGACAGATTTCAGTTTTATTGTTTGAGGGTTGGTTTGGTTTGGGATTGAAAACTGATCAAGACGATCTTACACTTCACGACACTGGTTTGTAAGTCAGTTTTAGTGATGGAAATACATAATTAATAATCGAGGTTCTAATTACCGATATTGATAAGTTGGCCATCGACAGTCTCAATATCCATAGGGGTTGGCCCACCGATAGAGTTAGCGACGCTTTTAGGTCGCGCCTCGACATGCTCCCCCCGTTGCACAGATGCAACCTTTATGGTAGTCGGCAGCTCCTTCATTTGGTCCGCAATTTCACGCAGAATACGTTTTGTTTCGGTTTCCTTTTCGACGGGCTCATGTTTCAGTTGTGGTTTTTGTCATTGTCTGGCCTTTTGGTTTTGGATTAGCCATGCCTTTGGACGTGTTGTTTGGTTGTTGGTCGTTGGTCGACGGACGAATATTTGCCTGATTTGCCACTCTGGGATCGATGTTGACACGATGCTGTCTGTTGTTGTACTTTTTGTTGTTGTTGCCCCGCCGTTGGTTATTGTTGTTGCTTGGGAGACGACTGGCCATCTGCCGGTTGTTCTTTCTGGGTGCAGCAAGGTGTGGTGCCTCTCCCTGCACACTCTGCAGTTTCCGACGGCATTGCAGAACCGAACAAAATGCCCACGAGACAAACAATTGATACAATATTTATGTACCCTCACCGCATACTCCCTGTCCTTTGTAGCCATCTTTCTAAACATTTTACACGACTTAAGAGGGTGGTATAGGAAGCATACCATTGCTCTCTTGGTCCATTCATATACTGGAAAGAAAGGTATAGAGCAAAGCACAAACATTTTCGAACATACGAGATATGGTCCGTTAATAAAGGTGAATTATATTTACAACAAAACATATACACGACACCTTGGACTGACTACTGTCTTCCGTTTACAGGAAGAACACATAATTTTGAATTTGGCCTTGTTATTACGCCATCACCATTCCGTACTTCTGCCACCCTTACGTGATCATCGTCACCCATATATGTCATTATGACGCGCCCCATTTTCCAGTCGTTTGCTGGTAAATTGTCGTCTTTAACGAGCACAAAGTCGTTTTTTTCTAAATCCCGTTCGGGATATTGCCATTTATATCTTTTGTGCATCTCGTGTAAATATTCCGTCTTCCACCTTCTGCTGAATTCGTGGTGCAAGACCTTGAGTTTCTCCCAACGATTAATGTCTGATATGTTATCCAAGGGTATCTCCGGTGCGAATATTAACGAACCCCCTCTAAGAAAATGAGCAGGATTCAAAGCTTCTAACTACTCTGGATCTTCGGACAATGGAGACAGAGGACGAGAATTTAATACGCTTTCTATTCTTACTAAATCTGTACTGAATTCCTCGAAATTGTACTTTTGCTGACCACTTATTTTTTTAGATGAGTTTTAAAACTCTTTACCCCCGCCTCCCATAGGCCGCCCATATGTGGAGCACCTGGGGGAATGAATTTCTTTGAAACCCTCTCAGTGCATATTTATTCGAAATCGCCTTTGCTGACATTTTGAGCAAAATGTCGAATTCGGTTAATAACACTGTGCAACACTGGAAATGCAAACAACTTCTAATGGTCATTTTCTGAAAGTACATATTGAGACTACAAAAACCTTAATTGGGTTTTGTGTTCTTAGATCGGGTTTAGATTTTATGGCCTCATCTAAACCGACCTTAAATGAGCCTTTTTTTCCAGTGATCGGACCTTTATCTCCGAAACTAATAAGAATTTTGCTTTGCAGTCTTTAGCAATATTGTAGCCCTAAAGTAGTAGAACTTATGTGTCAAACAGACGAACTAGGAAAAGCTGCATCTAGGGCATCAAACTCATTAAAATATAGGAAAGTTTACATAATTTCTGAAATTCTGGTCAGTAACAACTAAACTGTTGGGAGTTGAAACAAGTAACCATTCTAAACATTTTCCAAATAATGTGACCATCAATTCTTCAGAACATTCTGAAACTCTAAAATGGTTATTTCACGTTGTTTAAGGGGTATTTCATAACATTCCTTTTTACAAAACTTATTGCAAACAATGTTCACACAGGCTGTTTATTCTCATGTTGGGGATTTTAATGAATTATTGAAATATTTACCAAATTGTTGTTGAAAAATTTGCTATAAACAAGTCGATAGAGGCATTTTACAACAATATAATGTTCTGAAGAGTTGTGTATTACATTCCAGAGAATATTTTCCCAAAAGTAACATTAAGAAGAATTTAATATTTTGGGAGATACGCTGCGAAATATACACAAATTATAGAATTTTTAGATATATTATACAATTTGAGGCAATAAATGCAGTTTTTCGAGTTCACTATTCCTCCAAATATTTTCTTCTTGCTCTTATCTACAAGTTTGCTGCAGATGTCAAAACAAGATTCGTATTGGTTTCAGAGCCCCGATTTGTTTTAAAAATTCGATTTTTAACCATGTTTAGATGAGGCCATAAAAACCGAACCCGATCTAAGAAAATAAAACCCAAATATGGTTCTTGCCTATTGGTCCTCTACTTTCATAAAATTCTGGACAGAAGTTGTTTGCACGCGATTGGCTCAAAAATGTTGCACAGTGTAATTCTCTACTCGCACCGACAAAATTTGTGCCGTTATCAGACATGATACATTTTGGTAAACCTCTTCTCCCAATGAATCTAGCAAAAGGAAATAATTCGATCTAATGGGAGACCAGTACAATCACTTGTTCTCAATCAAAACGAACAACATCCAATTATTCTACCCTATGAAGCAAATCTTAGCAAATTATTAGTCGAATAAGCGCACTAATTTACTATGCACGGTGGAAATTTATTGATGGTATGAATAATAAGGTCTGAATTTTGGATATATAAACTGAAGTCTTTAGTAAAAAGGACTACACGGCATTGTAAAATATGCACACTACTCAGGAAACACACTCACACACAAATAATGCCACCCCTTATAGCGGAAAGAACAATGTTATCTAAACCATTTACCAATACTGGGGTAGACTTTGCGGGCAAATTCAACATAAAAAATTTTACTGGTCGTGCATTTCTAATAACTAACGGTTATGTATGCATTTTTTTATGCTTCGCAACAAAGGCGATTCATTTGGAAGCAACCAGTGACTTGTCTACCCAGTAATTTCTGGCGGCTTTCTCGGACAATGGGACTAACTTTGTTGGAGCAGCCGAGTTAATAAAGAAAGATCGGACAGAATTTATGAAAAGTTTACAAATCCATATAGTGCACAATAATTTATATCAAAATATTAATTGGAAGTTCATTCCACCGGGTGCCCTACACATGGGTGGACTCTGGGAGGCAGAAGTAAAATCCTTCAAGACCCATGTACAGATTTCCTCCAAAGGACGAAGGATCTACAATTTCGACTTTAAATTACAGGTGTAATTTAAGGTCTAGAGAATTGTTGGCGGTAAATGCAACAACTCAAAAACAACACAGCAAATAGAAAAGGACGAACACCAGACGTATACGCTTTATACTCACTGTGAGGTTGTTGGTTAAGGCACTATAAAATAAAAGAAAATATTTAAAATATTCACAATTACTGCCAAGGTCGACAGATTTCAGTTTTATTGTTTGAGGGTTGGTTTGGTTTGCGATTGAAAACTGATCAAGACGATCTTACACTTCACGACACTGGTTTGTAAGTCAGTTTTAGTGATGGAAATACATAATTAATAATCGAGGTTCTAATTACCGATATTGATAAGTTGGCCATCGACAGTCTCAATATCCATAGGGGTTGGCCCACCGATAGAGTTAGCGACGCTTTTAGGTCGCGCCTCGACATGCTCCCCCCGTTGCACAGATGCAACCTTTATGGTAGTCGGCAGCTCCTTCATTTGGTCCGCAATTTCACGCAGAATACGTTTTGTTTCTTGCTTTTCGGTTTCCTTTTCGACGGGCTCATGTTTCAGTTGTGGTTTTTGTTGTTGCAACATTGTCTGGCCTTTTGGTTTTGGATTAGCCATGCCTTTGGACGTGTTGTTTGGTTGTTGGTCGTTGCCTGATTTGCCACTCTGGGATCGATGTTGACACGATGCTGCTATTGTTGCCCCGCTGTTGATTATTGTTGTTGCTGTTACTTGGCTGCTTATTGTTGTTGTTGCTTCTTGTTGTTGTTACTTGGGTGCTATTTGTTGTTGTTGCCCCGCCGTTGGTTATTGTTGTTTGGGAGACGACTGGCCATCTGCCGGTTGTTCTTTCTGGGTGCAGCAAGGTGTGGTGCCTCTCCCTGCACGCTCTGCAGTTTCCGACGGCATTGCAGAACCGAACAAAATGCCCACGAGACAAACAATTGATACAATATTTATGTACCCTCACCGCATACTCCCTGTCCTCTGCAGCCATCTTTCTAAACATTTTACACGACTTAAGAGGGTGGTATTGGAAGCGTACCATTGCTCTCTTGGTCCATTCATATACTGGAAAGAAAGGTATAGAGCAAAGCACAAACATTTTCGACCATACGAGATATGGTCCGTTAATACCTTGGACTGACTACTGTCTTCCGTTTACAGGAAGAACACAAAATTTTGAAATTGGCCTTGTTATTACGCCATCACCATTCCGTACTTCTGCCACCCTTACGCGATCATCGTCACCCATATATGTCATTATGACGCGCCCCATTTTCCAGTCGTCTTTAACGAGCACAAAGTCGTTTTTTCTAAATCCCGTTGTGCATCTCGTGTAAATATTTCGTCTTCCACCTTCTGCTGAATTCGTGGTGAAAGACCTTGAGTTTCTCCCAACGATTAATGTCTGATATGTTGTCCAAGGGTATCTCCGGTGCGAATATTAACGAACCCCCTCTAAGAAAATGAGCAGGAGTCAAAGCTTCTAACTACTCGGGATCTTCGGACAATGGAGACAGAGGACGAGAATTTAATACGTATTCTATTCTTACTAAATCTGTACTGAATTCCTCGAAATTGTACTTTTGCTGACCACTTATTTTTTTAAAATGAGTTTTAAAACTCTTTACCCCCGCTTCCCATAGGCCGCCCATATGTGGAGCACCTGGGGGAATGAATTTCTTTGAAACCCTCTCAGTACATATTTATTCGAAATCGCCTTTGCTGACATTTTGAGCAAAATGTCGAATTCGGTTAATAATTCTCTACTCGCACCGACGAAATTTGTGCCGTTATCAGACATGATACATTTTGCTAAACCTCTTCTCCCAATGAATCTAGCAAAAGTTGCTAAAAATGCATCAGACGTTAAACTGGTGCACGATTCTAAATGAATCGCCTTTGTTGCAAAACATACAAAGACACATGCATATGCCTTTTGATATGGAGAATTCTTGAGGTTTCCCGACATTTATAGAACTGATTTCCGATTGTCACCATCATTAGTTGGATATCAGCGTGTCGTGAATATATTTGAGGAAGAGTTCACAGAAGTGCGAATCCGTTGATATTATTATGGGGCATCGTCCGTCATGTGTCATATTAGACTTTGCTAAACGACCGTTTACTCTCAGAAGATCCCCGTGATCTATGGTAGGGTTCAAAGTACGTAAAGTACTTTGATGAGAAATTGTTTTCCCACTTTCTAAAGCTATGTATTCTTGTTTATAGTGCAAACGTTGCGTCAATCTAATTACAACCCTTTTTGTCTGTTCTATCTCTTCTTTTGAAAATTCTTTAGTTTCTGATGGCTTTGATAACTTTCTTGCACTATGTACAAAACGATACATGTATGCGATTATATTTGTCGTTCTCTTATATGAGGAATATCTCTCGAAAAACTCTGTATCTTCTTTCTTTCGTTTCTTTAATTCAGTACAGTGAACTATTACTGTCTCCTTTGCTTCTGGCGGATTGATAAGCTCGACGTTTGATCGTGGCCATGCAGATTGTTGGCTTAGAAGCCACTTAGGACCATTCCACCACAAGGAGTTCTGGGATAAACCAGAAAATTTAAACCCACGTGTACCTAATTTCCGGATTGCATTCGGAAGAGACATGTCTCCATGATGCCTCTGGCACATTTTTTATTATGTTCGCGGTTCTGTTTGCGACATATGTCTTCTATGAGGAAGGATGCTTTTTCAACCAAGCCAGAACAATGGTGTAATCTGACCAAAGACAAATAGAGTCGGGTGTTAACTTTTGAGTAGTAATTAAATGCTTGACCAGCGAAGATAACAGTTCCGGGCCACATAATTCTAATAGGGGTAGGCTTAACTTTTTTAATGAGGCTACTTTGCTCTTGGCTACAAATAGATGAACTGCTGTACTGATTTCCGTTTCTGTTCTAATGTACACTGTCGCAGAAGCATCGCAAAATCTCAGAAGCATCGCAAAATCCATGGATTTGAATATTGCTATTTGGACTAAACTGTACCCATCGTGGTATTCTAATGGACTCTATCCCATCGAATTCGGAAATTTTTCTTCCCAATCAACCACGTAAATCTTGCATTAAGATCTTAGCTTGTATTATGATCGGGGATAACCAACCCGCTACACACTGGTCGAAACCATTGATCTAGCGGCGCGAAAGTCAAAAAATCAAAGTATAAAATTGCGAAATGTTTTCCATTGTATCGATTACAGACACTCTGCTGACTAAAATTTTGTTTTAAATTTTTTGTTGTTGTAAATATTCACTCAGTTATTAACTGTCAAGTGCAAGAAATTTTGATGCATCCGATTTTAATAAAATTTTTGCTAAAAACCTGATTTCATATTTGTTTAATTGTTTAATAAATTGGTAATAAAACTAAACAAAGTTTATTTTTATTGATAGGGGAGGGTGTAAGTTAAATTAAAAAAAAAAAAAAAATTTGGGCCTGAAGTTACTTAGTTATGTAGCAATAAATTTTCAAAAATTATAATTTTTTTATGTTTTTAGTGAAATATACTTTTGTTGAATGGAGCGTAACTACCAAGGTGCACTGAGTTTCAGTCCAATTTTTTTTACTAATTAAATTGGACTACCTAGATTCCGAATAAACACAATTTAGCTGCAAATAACTGCAAATCTTGCTGATAAATGGTAGCTTAAATCCTCAAAATACCCAAAATCTGTCGGTACAGTTATATGGGGGCTATATAGAAATGTAGAATTATGTTTACAATTTTTGGTGGAGAAGATGTATAACCAACGAGAACCTCCTATGCCAAAATTCAGCTTATTTGGTATGAAAATGTAGACAAAATCCTAACAATACCGAATATTGGGAGGTACAGTTAAATGGGGACAATACTAAAATGTAGACCTGTGTCCACAATTTATAGTGGAGGATGTTTGTGTCCACTGGGAACCCCAAATACCAAATTTCACCTAATTTGGCCGGAAAATGTAGCTTTAAACCCCCAAAATACTGACAATAGGGAGGTACCTTTAAAGGGGCCTATACCCAAACGTGCACCTACGTCCACAATTATTGGTGGAAAGGTTTAGTGATCACTAGAAGCCCCAAGTACCAAATTACAACTAATTTGGAAGGAAAGGATGGCTTAAATCCTCAAAATACCAAATATCAGGAGGTACCGTTATATGGGGGATATACAAAAACATTAGCCGATTTGGTTCACATTTAGCCCATTATTACCCACAGAGATGGCCTGTCGGAAACTGTGACGTATATGACATACATTTCCGACGTATAATACATACGTCAGAAACGTCGTAAACCTACCCAAAAAACATAGGTTTACGACAGAATTAAAACATTTATAATTTCAACAATATTTGTTTTTAATCCAATTCAATAAAATTTTAGATTTTCTTGGGATCTTATTTTATTTCAACAAAAAGAACAACACATTTAAAAGATATTAATTTAATTGATTTTGCTTCCATTGAAAGTGTTTTTTATTCCTTGAAATAGAAAAAATATTAAAATTTCATATTTCTGTAATGTATTGTTCACATGATATGACAGAAGGAGTTTGAATTGGGCTGTATCGTTCAATGCGCTGAACGAAAATGGAATCGTTAAATTTCAAACTTTTTGAATATTCTTGTAATATAATTGAATATATATTTGTTACATTTTAGATTTTTCTTGAGATCTTATTTTATTTCAACAAAAAGAACAACACATTTACATGCACATTCAGTGCATCGCTGTTACTTGAATCGTTTAGACGTGTTTTGCAATGAATTGCCCTCCGAATACCCTTTGCGCTAAGTGTTTCAAGCCTGTTAACGCTAAATTCATTCGTTGCCACGTTTGCAAAGCGAAATATTACTTTCTTTGTGCGGAAGTTGATGTTAGCATTGGGGATCTATTTATAAAAAATGTAAACATTGTTTTTAATTGCAACGATTGTTTGACCATTAATTCTAATTTGATAGAGTCAATATCTTCTCTGAAACAAGAAGTAAGAGAGTTAAAAAATCAAATCGACTCTTCGTTGAGTGCTGAACTGAGAGAGCTGAAACAAATAATTGGGAAAAACAAAGAAGATGAGAAATCCCAAAAGCAAATAAATAAAATGTATAACAATGCTACAGTTAATGACCGTGCTGTTGTTGGTGGAGTTCAAAGTCCAAATGCACATGTACCTGTCGAACAACAATCTAATAAGAACAACAACCAACATGTTGTATCTTATGCTTCTTCTGTCTCATCGTTCAACACACAAGATATCAATAATGTTGAAAACGATGCTTCTGCTTATGAGTCCAACCATCAAACAAGTTCGAATTGGATGCGTGCACATGGACGTAGAAAACGAAGAGACAATATTATTTATGGGGAGAATGATGATTCTAATGAACTTGAAGTCATAATACCAAAAAAGTGGTTGCATATTTCTTCATTCAAACCGTCGGTGACGTGTAAGCAAATAATCAATTACATTGAAAAGAATTCAAAAATTGAAAAATGCAATATGGAATGCTACATGCTAGTGAAAAAAGATGTTGATATCAGTAATCTAAAGAGAGTCAACATTATGTTGGGTATTAGTTCGAATCTTTATAATGATATCATTAACCCAAAATTATGGCCTACTGATATCAGAATTCGCCCATTTAAAAATTTTCAAAGGAGGGTGGCTCAAACACTTCCTCTCTGATGGAAAAAAGTTGCGGTTTAAAAATTTATTATCAGAATCTGTCAGGAATGCGTACTAAATCGAATGATGTCTTAAATATTTCTAATCAACTAGACTATGATGTTATTGCTATTGTGGAAACGTGGTTAAATGAAGATTTTGGTGATGCGGAGTTCTTTGATTTGAATCTATTTACTGTTTATCGTAAAGATAGAAATATGACAATGACTGGCTGTTCCAGAGGAGGTGGCGTTCTCATTGCAGTAAAAAAGCTGTACAAATCTTATTTATGCGGTTTAGATGACGATGATGGTTTATTAGACCAAGTAGCTGTTTCCATTATTGGTTCGAATTTTAACGTTTTACTATGCTTATCCTATATTCCTCCTGGTAGTTCTTATTTAATTTATTCTAAGCATATGGCTAATATTGTGGCTTTGGAAGAGAGCATGGAATCAAACTTTGGTTTTTGTGTTATGGGAGATTTTAATCTCTCTAACGTTTGTTGGTCGATATTCGACAATAATGAATTTTTAACACCCTCTAATGTTAACAAAGATTTTTAAATCAATTGTATTGATACATTTTTAAGCTTAAATCTTGTTCAAATTAATCATATTTCTAATCAGCTACATCGCTTTTTAGATTTAATTTTTGTTTCCAATGATATTAAATTTAATGTTTACAAGTCGTTAAATCCAATATCTTCTTCCAGTGTTCATCATGTGCCTACTATAATTGATGTCGACTGTTTTCATTACTTAAAAACTTCTTGCCCTGATAATTTTGATTTCAATTTTAATGCATGTAATTTCAATATACTAAATTCAATTCTTGGCTCCATCGATTGGTTGACAATATTTAAAAATCAACGAACATCAGTTTGTTATAATTTATTTGTGGAAAAAATTTCTGATATACTCAAAGCTAGTGTACCTTTGAAGAAAAATAAGCCATACAAAAAGTTAAAAAAAATACGAAACAAATTTCATAAACGTTTTATTTTAAATGGATTTCCTGATGATGAGTTGAAATTTAAACATTATCAGAGAGAATTCAATTTTCTAAATAAATTCCTTTACAACCAGTTCATATTGTCCAAGGAGAGTGAAATTAAAGCCAACCCGAAAAGTTTTTGGTCATATGTTAACACGAAACGTAAATCATCTGAAATTCCCTCTGCTGTTACATACAAAGGTGATACTTCTCGAACTGGCTTAGATGTTGTCAATATGTTTGCCGACTTTTTTAAATCCAATTTCGATGCACCAGCAACCAATATTACCAATACTTTCTCAAATTTAATTTCTCCTATTAGCTTAGGAAATATTTTTGTTTCTGAGGTTGATGTTTTAGAAGCCATTAACAAAATTAAAAATAGTTTCAAAAGTGATGCTGATGGTCTTTGTGCTCATTTCTTAAAAAGCTGTTCAAGACTTCTAACTCCTGCCTTAACTTTTATTTTCAATCTCTCTATTAAGGAAGGTATTTTTATCAACAGGTGGAAAGTTGCATCCATTACACCAGTATTCAAAAGTGGCAAAAAGAATGATGTTACATGCTACAGGCCCATTGCGAAGCTTACTTGTGTTTCAAATGTTTTTGAGCACGCCATTCATAAAAAATTGTTTTTTTATGTAAATCGATTATTACTCCTCATCAGCATGGTTTCTTCTCAGGAAGTTCAACCACTTCTAATTTGATACTCTTCACGGAATTCTGTTTGTCTGCTTTTGAATCTGGGCACCAGGTTGAAGCTATATATACAGATTTAGCTAAAGCCTTCGATAAAGTCTCACATGCCATTCTTATTTGTAAATTGCGCAAACTCGGCTTTCATTCCAATATTCTTAAATGGATTGAGTCTTACTTATGCAATAGATGGTGCATAGTTAAGGTTGAGAATTTTGTTTCTGACCCTTACATCCAAACTTCTGGCGTGCCCCAAGGCAGCATCTTGGGCCCGTTACTTTTTCATTTATTTATAAATGACATTTCGTCATGCTTTGTAAAATAAAATTTTCTTTTATACGCTGATGATTTGAAAATATTTCACAAAATAAAATCTCCGTACGACCTTATCGACTTACAGGAAGACCTGAATAATGTCGTTAAATGGTGCATCGATAACAAGCTTGTTTTAAACTTATCCAAGTGTTTTCATGTTTCTTTCTTCAGATTGCTCAATCCTATTCAGTCTTCTTTTAAAATAGGTAATTGTGCACTTCAAACGCTTACATCAATAAGAGACCTTGGTGTTATTTTGATTTTTCATTATCTTTTGTTCGACATATTGATTATATCGTACCGGAGGCATATAAAGCCCTTGCTTTCATAAAGAGAAACTGCTCTGAATTTTCTGACCCCAATACTTTCAAGCTAATATATACGGCATTCGTTAGATCGAAGTTGGAATATGCTTCTATCATTTGGGATCCTTATTGTAGCTCACATGCACTCCACGTTGAACGTATTCAAAAAAAGTTTACTAAATTTGCTCTCAGACCTTTGCATTTTGTGGATCCACCGTCATATCGTTCCAGATGTTTGCTTCTTGGTTTGCAAAGCTTGGACTGTCGGAGGAAATTTCAGTCTGCAGTAGTCGTTTATGATATCATTAATAATAATATTGATTCGCCGGATTTGTTGGCTTTAATTCCATTGTATGTTCCCTCGAGAACTTTACGATTTGTTGATTTATTTAACATTGCTTTGCATCGCACAAATTATGCCATTAATGGGCCACTAACTCGAACATTTATAAATTTGAATAAAATTAATGTTAACTTTCAAAAAGATATGAAGCCCTGTATTGATTTTAGTACTTCTAAAGAAATATTTAAATCCATTATTTACTATGCCTTACCCTTTACTTAATTTTATATAATAATAATAATGTATTCATGAATTCGTAGTCTGTAAGGAATTATGTATATTCCATTGACTTAATAAATAAATAAATACCATTTAAAATGTATAAATTTAATTGATTTTGCTTCCATTGAAAGTGTCTTTTATTCCTTCAAATAGAAAAATATTAACATTTCATATTTCTGTAATGTATTGTTCACATGATATGACAGATGGAGTTTGAATTGGGCTGTATCGTTCAATGCGCTGAACGAAAATGGAATCGTTAAATTTCAAACTTTTTGAATATTCTTGTAATATAATTGAATATATATTTGTTACATTTTAGATTTTTCTTGAGATCTTATTTTATTTCAACAAAAAGAACAACACATTTACATGCACATTCAGTGCATCGCTGTTACTTGAATCGTTTAGACGTGTTTTGCAATGAATTGCCCTCCGAATACCCTTTGCGCTAAGTGTTTCAAGCCTGGTAACGCTAAATTCATTCGTTGCCACGTTTGCAAAGCGAAATATTACTTTCTTTGTGCGGAAGTTGATGTTAGCATTGGGGATCTATTTATAAAAAAATGTAAACATTGTTTTTAATTGCAACGATTGTTTGACCATTAATTCTAATTTGATAGAGTCAATATCTTCTCTGAAACAAGAAGTAAGAGAGTTAAAAAATCAAATCGACTCTTCGTTGAGTGCTGAACTGAGAGAGCTGAAACAAATAATTGGGAAAAACAAAGAAGATGAGAAATCCAAAAGCAAATAAATAAAATGTATAACAATGCTACAGTTAATGACCGTGCTGTTGTTGGTGGAGTTCAAAGTCCAAATGCACATGTACCTGTCGAACAACAATCTAATAAGAACAACAACCAACATGTTGTATCTTATGCTTCTTCTGTCTCATCGTTCAACACACAAGATATCAATAATGTTGAAAACGATGCTTCTGCTTATGAGTCCAACCATCAAACAAGTTCGAATTGGATGCGTGCACATGGACGTAGAAAACGAAGAGGCAATATTATTTATGGGGAGAATGATGATTCTAATGAACTTGAAGTCATAATACCAAAAAAATGGTTGCATATTTCTTCATTCAAACCGTCGGTGACGTGTAAGCAAATAATCAATTACATTAAAAAGAATTCAAAAATTGAAAGATGCAATATGGAATGCTACATGCTAGTGAAAAAAGATGTTGATATCAGTAATCTAAAGAGAGTCAACTTTATGTTGGGTATTAGTTCGAATCTTTATAATGATATCATTAACCCAAAATTATGGCATACTGATATCAGAATTCGCCCATTTAAAAATTTTCAAAGGAGGGTGGCTCAAACACTTCATCTCTGATGGAAAAAAGTTGCGGTTTAAAAATTTATTATCAGAATCTGTCAGGAATGCGTACTAAATCGAATGATGTCTTAAATATTTCTAATCAACTAGACTATGATGTTATTGCTATTGTGGAAACGTGGTTAAATGAAGATTTTGGTGATGCGGAGTTCTTTGATTTGAATCTATTTACTGTTTATCGTAAAGATAGAAATATGACAATGACTGGCTGTTCCAGAGGAGGTGGCGTTCTCATTGCAGTAAAAAAGCTGTACAAATCTTATTTATGCGGTTTAGATGACGATGATGGTTTATTAGACCAAGTAGCTGTTTCCATTATTGGTTCGAATTTTAACGTTTTACTATGCTTATCCTATATTCCTCCTGGTAGTTCTTATTTAATTTATTCTAAGCATATGGCTAATATTGTGGCTTTGGAAGAGAGCATGGAATCAAACTTTGGTTTTTGTGTTATGGGAGATTTTAATCTCTCTAACGTTTGTTGGTCGATATTCGACAATAATGAATTTTTAACACCCTCTAATGTTAACAAAGATTTTGAAATCAATTGTATTGATACATTTTTAAGCTTAAATCTTGTTCAAATTAATCATATTTCTAATCAGCTACATCGCTTTTTAGATTTAATTTTTGTTTCCAATGATATTAAATTTAATGTTTACAAGTCGTTAAATCCAATATCTTCTTCCAGTGTTCATCATGTGCCTACTATAATTGATGTCGACTGTTTTCATTACTTAAAAACTTCTTGCCCTGATAATTTTGATTTCAATTTTAATGCATGTAATTTCAATATACTAAATTCAATTCTTGGCTCCATCGATTGGTTGACAATATTTAAAAATCAACGAACATCAGTTTGTTATAATTTATTTGTGGAAAAAATTTCTGATATACTCAAAGCTAGTGTACCTTTGAAGAAAAATAAGCCATACAAAAAGTTAAAAAAATTACGAAACAAATTTCATAAACGTTTTATTTTAAATGGATTTCCTGATGATGAGTTGAAATTTAAACATTATCAGAGAGAATTCAATTTTCTAAATAAATTCCTTTACAACCAGTTCATATTGTCCAAGGAGAGTGAAATTAAAGCCTACCCGAAAAGTTTTTGGTCATATGTTAACACGAAACGTAAATCATCTGAAATTCCCTCTGCTGTTACATACAAAGGTGATACTTCTCGAACTGGCTTAGATGTTGTCAATATGTTTGCCGACTTTTTTAAATCCAATTTCGATGCACCAGCAACCAATATTACCAATACTTTCTCAAATTTAATTTCTCCTATTAGCTTAGGAAATATTTTTGTTTCTGAGGTTGATGTTTTAGAAGCCATTAACAAAATTAAAAATAGTTTCAAAAGTGATGCTGATGGTCTTTGTGCTCATTTCTTAAAAAGCTGTTCAAGACTTCTAACTCCTGCCTTAACTTTTATTTTCAATCTCTCTATTAAGGAAGGTATTTTTATCAACAGGTGGAAAGTTGCATCCATTACACCAGTATTCAAAAGTGGCAAAAAGAATGATGTTACATGCTACAGGCCCATTGCGAAGCTTCTTTGTGTTTCAAAAGTTTTTGAGCACGCCATTCATAAAAAATTGTTTTTTTTATGTAAATCGATTATTACTCCTCATCAGCATGGTTTCTTCTCAGGAAGTTCAACCACTTCTAATTTGATACTCTTCACGGAATTCTGTTTGTCTGCTTTTGAATCTGGGCACCAGGTTGAAGCTATATATACAGATTTAGCTAAAGCCTTCGATTAGTCTCACATGCCATTCTTATTTGTAAATTGCGCAAACTCGGCTTTCATTCCAATATTCTTAAATGGATTGAGTCTTACTTATGCAATAGATGGTGCATAGTTAAGGTTGAGAATTTTGTTTCTGACCCTTACATCCAAACTTCTGGCGTGCCCCAAGGCAGCATCTTGGGCCCGTTACTTTTTAATTTATTTATAAATGACATTTCGTCATGCTTTGTAAAATCAAATTTTCTTTTATACGCTGATGATTTGAAAATATTTCACAAAATAAAATCTCCGTACGACCTTATCGACTTACAGGAAGACCTGAATAATGTCGTTAAATGGTGCATCGATAACAAGCTTGTTTTAAACTTATCCAAGTGTTTTCATATTTCTTTCTTCAGATTGCTCAATCCTATTCAGTCTTCTTTTAAAATAGGTAATTGTGCACTTCAAACGCTTACATCAATAAGAGACCTTGGTGTTATTTTTGATTTTTCATTATCTTTTGTTCGACATATTGATTATATCGTACCGGAGGCATATAAAGCCCTTGCTTTCATAAAGAGAAACTGCTCTGAATTTTCTGACCCCAATACTTTCAAGCTAATATATACGGCATTCGTTAGATCGAAGTTGGAATATGCTTCTATCATTTGGGATCCTTATTGTAGCTCACATGCACTCCGCGTTGAACGTATTCAAAAAAAGTTTACTAAATTTGCCCTCAGACCTTTGCATTTTGTGGATCCACCGTCATATCGTTCCAGATGTTTGCTTCTTGGTTTGCAAAGCTTGGACTGTCGGAGGAAATTTCAGTCTGCAGTAGTCGTTTATGATATCATTAATAATAATATTGATTCGCCGGATTTGTTGGCTTTAATTCCATTGTATGTTCCCTCGAGAACTTTACGATTTGTTGATTTATTTAACATTGCTTTGCATCGCACAAATTATGCCATTAATGGGCCACTAACTCGAACATTTATAAATTTGAATAAAATTAATGTTAACTTTCAAAAAGATATGAAGCCCTGTATTGATTTTAGTACTTCTAAAGAAATATTTAAATCCATTATTTACTATGCCTTACCCTTTACTTAATTTTATATAATAATAATAATGTATTCATGAATTCGTAGTCTGTAAGGAATTATGTATATTCCATTGACTTAATAAATAAATAAATAAATAAATACCATTTAAAATGTATAAATTTAATTGATTTTGCTTCCATTGAAAGTGTCTTTTATTCCTTCAAATAGAATAAATATTAACATTTCATATTTCTGTAATGTATTGTTCACATGATATGACAGATGGAGTTTGAATTGGGCTGTATCGTTCAATGCGCTGAACGAAAATGGAATCGTTAAATTTCAAACTTTTTGAATACTCTTGTAATATAATTGAATATATATTTGTTACATTTTAGATTTTGCTTGAGATCTTATTTTATTTCAACAAAAAGAACAACACATTTACATGCACATTCAGTGCATCGCTGTTACTTGAATCGTTTAGACGTGTTTTGCAATGAATTGCCCTCCGAATACCCTTTGCGCTAAGTGTTTCAAGCCTGTTAACGCTAAATTCTTTCGTTGCCACGTTTGCAAAGCGAAATATTACTTTCTTTGTGCGGAAGTTGATGTTAGCATTGGGGATCTATTTATAAAAAATGTAAACATTGTTTTTAATTGCAACGATTGTTTGACCATTAATTCTAATTTGATAGAGTCAATATCTTCTCTGAAACAAGAAGTAAGAGAGTTAAAAAATCAAATCGACTCTTCGTTGAGTGCTGAACTGAGAGAGCTGAAACAAATAATTGGGAAAAACAAAGAAGATGAGAAATCCCAAAAGCAAATAAATAAAATGTATAACAATGCTACAGTTAATGACCGTGCTGTTGTTGGTGGAGTTCAAAGTCCAAATGCACATGTACCTGTCGAACAACAATCTAATAAGAACAACAACCAACATGTTGTATCTTATGCTTCTTCTGTCTCATCGTTCAACACACAAGATATCAATAATGTTGAAAACGATGCTTCTGCTTATGAGTCCAACCATCAAACAAGTTCGAATTGGATGCGTGCACATGGACGTAGAAAACGAAGAGACAATATTATTTATGGGGAGAATGATGATTCTAATGAACTTGAAGTCATAATACCAAAAAAATTGTTGCATATTTTTTCATTCAAACCGTCGGTGACGTGTAAGCAAATAATCAATTACATTGAAAAGAATTCAAAAATTGAAAAATGCAATATGGAATGCTACATGCTAGTGAAAAAAGATGTTGATATCAGTAATCTAAAGAGAGTCAACTTTATGTTGGGTATTAGTTCGAATCTTTATAATGATATCATTAACCCAAAATTATGGCCTACTGATATCAGAATTCGCCCATTTAAAAATTTTCAAAGGAGGGTGGCTCAAACACTTCCTCTCTGATGGAAAAAAGTTGCGGTTTAAAAATTTATTATCAGAATCTGTCAGGAATGCGTACTAAATCGAATGATGTCTTAAATATTTCTAATCAACTAGACTATGATGTATTGCTATTGTGGAAACGTGGTTAAATGAAGATTTTGGTGATGCGGAGTTCTTTGATTTGAATCTATTTACTGTTTATCGTAAATATAGAAATATGACAATGACTGGCTGTTCCAGAGGAGGTGGCGTTCGCATTGCAGTAAAAAAGCTGTACAAATCTTATTTATGCGGTTTAGATGACGATGATGGTTTATTAGACCAAGTAGCTGTTTCCATTATTGGTTCAAATTTTAACGTTTTACTATGCTTATCCTATATTCCTCCTGGTAGTTCTTATTTAATTTATTCTAAGCATATGGCTAATATTGTGGCTTTGGAAGAGAGCATGGATTCAAACTTTGGTGTTTGTGTTATGGGAGATTTTAATCTCTCTAACGTTTGTTGGTCGATATTCGACAATAATGAATTTTTAACACCCTCTAATGTTAACAAAGATTTTGAAATCAATTGTATTGATACATTTTTAAGCTTAAATCTTGTTCAAATTAATCATATTTCTAATCAGCTACATCGCTTTTTAGATTTAATTTTTGTTTCCAATGATATTAAATTTAATGTTTACAAGTCGTTAAATCAAATATCTTCTTCCAGTGTTCATCATGTGCCTACTATAATTGATGTCGACTGTTTTCATTACTTAAAAACTTCTTGCCCTGATAATTTTGATTTCAATTTTAATGCATGTAATTTCAATATACTAAATTCAATTCTTGGCTCCATCGATTGGTTGACAATATTTAAAAATCAACGAACATCAGTTTGTTATAATTTATTTGTGGAAAAAATTTCTGATATACTCAAAGCTAGTGTACCTTTGAAGAAAAATAAGCCATACAAACTGCCGTGGTATACAAAAGGTCTTAAAAAGTTAAAAAAATTACGAAACAAATTTCATAAACGTTTTATTTTAAATGGATTTCCTGATGATGAGTTGAAATTTAAACATTATCAGAGAGAATTAAATTTTCTAAATAAATTCCTTTACAACCAGTTCATATTGTCCAAGGAGAGTGAAATTAAAGCCAACCCGAAAAGTTTTTGGTCATATGTTAACACGAAACGTAAATCATCTGAAATTCCCTCTGCTGTTACATACAAAGGTGATACTTCTCGAACTGGCTTAGATGTTGTCAATATGTTTGCCGACTTTTTTAAATCCAATTTCGATGCACCAGCAACCAATATTACCAATACTTTCTCAAATTTAATTTCTCCTATTAGCTTAGGAAATATTTTTGTTTCTGAGGTTGATGTTTTAGAACCCATTAACAAAATTAAAAATAGTTTCAAAAGTGATGCTGATGGTCTTTGTGCTCATTTCTTAAAAAGCTGTTCAAGACTTCTAACTCCTGCCTTAACTTTTATTTTCAATCTCTCTATTAAGGAAGGTATTTTTATCAACAGGTGGAAAGTTGCATCCATTACACCAGTATTCAAAAGTGGCAAAAAGAATGATGTTACATGCTACAGGCCCATTGCGAAGCTTCTTTGTGTTTCAAAAGTTTTTGAGCACGCCATTCATAAAAAATTGTTTTTTTTTATGTAAATCGATTATTACTCCTCATCAGCATGGTTTCTTCTCAGGAAGTTCAACCACTTCTAATTTGATACTCTTCACGGAATTCTGTTTGTCTGCTTTTGAATCTGGGCACCAGGTTGAAGCTATATATACAGATTTAGCTAAAGCCTTCGATAAAGTCTCACATGCCATTCTTATTTGTAAATTGCGCAAACTCGGCTTTCATTCCAATATTCTTAAATGGATTGAGTCTTACTTATGCAATAGATGGTGCATAGTTAAGGTTGAGAATTTTGTTTCTGACCCTTACATCCAAACTTCTGGCGTGCCCCAAGGCAGCATCTTGGGCCCGTTACTTTTTCATTTATTTATAAATGACATTTCGTCATGCTTTGTAAAATAAAATTTTCTTCTATACGCTGATGATTTGAAAATATTTCACAAAATAAAATCTCCGTACGACCTTATCGACTTACAGGAAGACCTGAATAATGTCGTTAAATGGTGCATCGATAACAAGCTTGTTTTAAACTTATCCAAGTGTTTTCATGTTTCTTTCTTCAGATTGCTCAATCCTATTCAGTCTTCTTTTAAAATAGGTAATTGTGCACTTCAAACGCTTACATCAATAAGAGACCTTGGTGTTATTTTTGATTTTTCATTATCTTTTGTTCGACATATTGATTATATCGTACCGGAGGCATATAAAGCCCTTGCTTTCATAAAGAGAAACTGCTCTGAATTTTCTGACCCCAATACTTTCAAGCTAATATATACGGCATTCGTTAGATCGAAGTTGGAATATGCTTCTATCATTTGGGATCCTTATTGTAGCTCACATGCACTCCGCGTTGAACGTATTCAAAAAAAGTTTACGAAATTTGCTCTCAGACCTTTGCATTTTGTGGATCCACCGTCATATCGTTCCAGATGTTTGCTTCTTGGTTTGCAAAGCTTGGACTGTCGGAGGAAATTTCAGTCTGCAGTAGTCGTTTATGATATCATTAATAATAATATTGATTCGCCGGATTTGTTGGCTTTAATTCCATTGTATGTTCCCTCGAGAACTTTACGATTTGTTGATTTATTTAACATTGCTTTGCATCGCACAAATTATGCCATTAATGGGCCACTAACTCGAACATTTATAAATTTGAATAAAATTAATGTTAACTTTCAAAAAGATATGAAGCCCTGTATTGATTTTAGTACTTCCAAAGAAATATTTAAATCCATTATTTACTATGCCTTACCCTTTACTTAATTATATATAATAATAATAATGTATTCATGAATTCGTAGTCTGTAAGGAATTATGTATATTCCATTGACTTAATAAATAAATAAATAAATAAATAAATAAATACCATTTAAAATGTATAAATTTAATTGATTTTGCTTCCATTGAAAGTGTCTTTTATTCCTTCAAATAGAAAAATATTAACATTTCATATTTCTGTAATGTATTGTTCACATGATATGACAGATGGAGTTTGAATTGGGCTGTATCGTTCAATGCGCTGAACGAAAATGGAATCGTTAAATTTCAAACTTTTTGAATATTCTTGTAATATAATTGAATATATATTTGTTACATTTTAGATTTTTCTTGAGATCTTATTTTATTTCAACAAAAAGAACAACACATTTACATGCACATTCAGTGCATCGCTGTTACTTGAATCGTTTAGACGTGTTTTGCAATGAATTGCCCTCCGAATACCCTTTGCGCTAAGTGTTTCAAGCCTGTTAACGCTAAATTCATTCGTTGCCACGTTTGCAAAGCGAAATATTACTTTCTTTGTGCGGAAGTTGATGTTAGCATTGGGGATCTATTTATAAAAAATGTAAACATTGTCTTTAATTGGAACGATTGTTTGACCATTAATTCTAATTTGATAGAGTCAATATCTTCTCTGAAACAAGAAGTAAGAGAGTTAAAAAATCAAATCGACTCTTCGTTGAGTGCTGAACTGAGAGAGCTGAAACAAATAATTGGGAAAAACAAAGAAGATGAGAAATCCCAAAAGCAAATAAATAAAATGTATAACAATGCTACAGTTAATGACCGTGCTGTTGTTGGTGGAGTTCAAAGTCCAAATGCACATGTACCTGTCGAACAACAATCTAATAAGAACAACAACCAACATGTTGTATCTTATGCTTCTTCTGTCTCATCGTTCAACACACAAGATATCAATAATGTTGAAAACGATGCTTCTGCTTATGAGTCCAACCATCAAACAAGTTCGAATTGGATGCGTGCACATGGACGTAGAAAACGAAGAGACAATATTATTTATGGGGAGAATGATGATTCTAATGAACTTGAAGTCATAATACCAAAAAAATTGTTGCATATTTTTTCATTCAAACCGTCGGTGACGTGTAAGCAAATAATCAATTACATTGAAAAGAATTCAAAAATTGAAAAATGCAATATGGAATGCTACATGCTAGTGAAAAAAGATGTTGATATCAGTAATCTAAAGAGAGTCAACTTTATGTTGGGTATTAGTTCGAATCTTTATAATGATATCATTAACCCAAAATTATGGCCTACTGATATCAGAATTCGCCCATTTAAAAATTTTCAAAGGAGGGTGGCTCAAACACTTCCTCTCTGATGGAAAAAAGTTGCGGTTTAAAAATTTATTATCAGAATCTGTCAGGAATGCGTACTAAATCGAATGATGTCTTAAATATTTCTAATCAACTAGACTATGATGTTATTGCTATTGTGGAAACGTGGTTAAATGAAGATTTTGGTGATGCGGAGTTCTTTGATTTGAATCTATTTACTGTTTATCGTAAATATAGAAATATGACAATGACTGGCTGTTCCAGAGGAGGTGGCGTTCGCATTGCAGTAAAAAAGCTGTACAAATCTTATTTATGCGGTTTAGATGACGATGATGGTTTATTAGACCAAGTAGCTGTTTCCATTATTGGTTCAAATTTTAACGTTTTACTATGCTTATCCTATATTCCTCCTGGTAGTTCTTATTTAATTTATTCTAAGCATATGGCTAATATTGTGGCTTTGGAAGAGAGCATGGATTCAAACTTTGGTGTTTGTGTTATGGGAGATTTTAATCTCTCTAACGTTTGTTGGTCGATATTCGACAATAATGAATTTTTAACACCCTCTAATGTTAACAAAGATTTTGAAATCAATTGTATTGATACATTTTTAAGCTTAAATCTTGTTCAAATTAATCATATTTCTAATCAGCTACATCGCTTTTTAGATTTAATTTTTGTTTCCAATGATATTAAATTTAATGTTTACAAGTCGTTAAATCAAATATCTTCTTCCAGTGTTCATCATGTGCCTACTATAATTGATGTCGACTGTTTTCATTACTTAAAAACTTCTTGCCCTGATAATTTTGATTTCAATTTTAATGCATGTAATTTCAATATACTAAATTCAATTCTTGGCTCCATCGATTGGTTGACAATATTTAAAAATCAACGAACATCAGTTTGTTATAATTTATTTGTGGAAAAAATTTCTGATATACTCAAAGCTAGTGTACCTTTGAAGAAAAATAAGCCATACAAACTGCCGTGGTATACAAAAGGTCTTAAAAAGTTAAAAAAATTACGAAACAAATTTCATAAACGTTTTATTTTAAATGGATTTCCTGATGATGAGTTGAAATTTAAACATTATCAGAGAGAATTAAATTTTCTAAATAAATTCCTTTACAACCAGTTCATATTGTCCAAGGAGAGTGAAATTAAAGCCAACCCGAAAAGTTTTTGGTCATATGTTAACACGAAACGTAAATCATCTGAAATTCCCTCTGCTGTTACATACAAAGGTGATACTTCTCGAACTGGCTTAGATGTTGTCAATATGTTTGCCGACTTTTTTAAATCCAATTTCGATGCACCAGCAACCAATATTACCAATACTTTCTCAAATTTAATTTCTCCTATTAGCTTAGGAAATATTTTTGTTTCTGAGGTTGATGTTTTAGAACCCATTAACAAAATTAAAAATAGTTTCAAAAGTGATGCTGATGGTCTTTGTGCTCATTTCTTAAAAAGCTGTTCAAGACTTCTAACTCCTGCCTTAACTTTTATTTTCAATCTCTCTATTAAGGAAGGTATTTTTATCAACAGGTGGAAAGTTGCATCCATTACACCAGTATTCAAAAGTGGCAAAAAGAATGATGTTACATGCTACAGGCCCATTGCGAAGCTTCTTTGTGTTTCAAAAGTTTTTGAGCACGCCATTCATAAAAAATTGTTTTTTTTTATGTAAATCGATTATTACTCCTCATCAGCATGGTTTCTTCTCAGGAAGTTCAACCACTTCTAATTTGATACTCTTCACGGAATTCTGTTTGTCTGCTTTTGAATCTGGGCACCAGGTTGAAGCTATATATACAGATTTAGCTAAAGCCTTCGATAAAGTCTCACATGCCATTCTTATTTGTAAATTGCGCAAACTCGGCTTTCATTCCAATATTCTTAAATGGATTGAGTCTTACTTATGCAATAGATGGTGCATAGTTAAGGTTGAGAATTTTGTTTCTGACCCTTACATCCAAACTTCTGGCGTGCCCCAAGGCAGCATCTTGGGCCCGTTACTTTTTCATTTATTTATAAATGACATTTCGTCATGCTTTGTAAAATAAAATTTTCTTCTATACGCTGATGATTTGAAAATATTTCACAAAATAAAATCTCCGTACGACCTTATCGACTTACAGGAAGACCTGAATAATGTCGTTAAATGGTGCATCGATAACAAGCTTGTTTTAAACTTATCCAAGTGTTTTCATGTTTCTTTCTTCAGATTGCTCAATCCTATTCAGTCTTCTTTTAAAATAGGTAATTGTGCACTTCAAACGCTTACATCAATAAGAGACCTTGGTGTTATTTTTGATTTTTCATTATCTTTTGTTCGACATATTGATTATCTCGTACCGGAGGCATATAAAGCCCTTGTTTTCATAAAGAGAAACTGCTCTGAATTTTCTGACCCCAATACTTTCAAGCTAATATATACGGCATTCGTTAGATCGAAGTTGGAATATGCTTCTATCATTTGGGATCCTTATTGTAGCTCACATGCACTCCGCGTTGAACGTATTCAAAAAAAGTTTACTAAATTTGCCCTCAGACCTTTGCATTTTGTGGATCCACCGTCATATCGTTCCAGATGTTTGCTTCTTGGTTTGCAATGCTTGGACTGTCGGAGGAAATTTCAGTCTGCAGTAGTCGTTTATGATATCATTAATAATAATATTGATTCGCCGGATTTGTTGGCTTTAATTCCATTGTATGTTCCCTCGAGAACTTTACGATTTGTTGATTTATTTAACATTGCTTTGCATCGCACAAATTATGCCATTAATGGGCCACTAACTCGAACATTTATAAATTTGAATAAAATTAATGTTAACTTTCAAAAAGATATGAAGCCCTGTATTGATTTTAGTACTTCTAAAGAAATATTTAAATCCATTATTTACTATGCCTTACCCTTTACTTAATTTTATATAATAATAATAATGTATTCATGAATTAGTAGTCTGTAAGGAATTATGTATATTCCATTGACTTAATAAATAAATAAATAAATACCATTTAAAATGTATAAATTTAATTGATTCTGCTTCCATTGAAAGTGTCTTTTATTCCTTCAAATAGAAAAAATATTTACATTTCATATTTCTGTAATGTATTGTTCACATGATATGACAGATGGAGTTTGAATTGGGCTGTATCGTTCAATGCGCTGAACGAAAATGGAATCGTTAAATTTCAAACTTTTTGAATATTCTTGTAATATAATTGAATATATATATATATATATATATATATATATATATATATATATATGATAATTTTAATATTTATATGTATAGGACACAATACATTTATAACAACGGGTGGGAATTATTTTACAAATTTAATTTCATATTAAATAAATGTCAAATTTTTTGTACAACCACTACAATAAATTGCAACTGACACATGCTAAACAATCTTGAATAGCAAAATATTTACTAAAAATTGAAAAAGTATCAGTCGGCTTTGCCGGCAGAAATATACACTCAACCCTTCATCAACTAAATTCCTTTTCCCCAATAATAAAGTATTAGGAAGGTGTGGCCCATTTGGGCGTATGAAGTAAAGCTCGCTAATAATGTGGAGGAGGAACCTGAAGGAATGGGTCGACATACTCCATTTTGAAGTAGATCTTAGGAGTAATTTCAGTCGTTCGCCGTATAACTTAAAGGTTTTGTGCCGGTATGTCAGGAAGCATGTACTTACCCAGGAAAAACATAATACCGCTATAAAAAGGAGCAAAAAGAGTAGCATCAATATAATTGTCCAAATGCTCTTCGAACAGATCCTGAACTGCACGTAAAAAATTTTGAACTTTTGAGGGGAAGGAACCGTAAGGAGAGGGCCTACATGGACCATTTTCAAAGCTAACCTACAGTTGCACAAAATATTAGGAGATCCAATGTTTGGTTGATCGAGAGTTATCGCGCTCTTCAGCCACTACATATGGTGCCATAGGTGTTTTAACGCCCTTTGGGCTGTTTTCTCACTGTCGTAATTGAGACAGAGAATGCAAGTTGCTTCAACAAAAATCAAAGTGATTCGAGAGCAGGTCTTAAAAATCTGGAAGATATATTATATATTAGGATGTGTAAACAATTGAACAAATTTTACCCATCCTTCAATAGTTGTCGTGAACACAATTTCGTGAACACAATTTTCCGACCATATTTTAACCTTTGTGGGGGTAGTACCTGAAGGAGTGGACCGACTTGGCTTATCTTCGAACTTAAACTAAGTTTCGACAAATGTTACGAAGGTAAAATGTTGGACCGAATAGGGAGATCCGTTCGAGAGTTATCTTGCACTGCAAATACTACAAACGGTGTCAGATGGTTTTTTGCATCTTTCAGGCTATTTTCTCAGGAAGTATGGACTTGCCCCTGATGAAACTTGTACCATCGTATAGGGGGCAGTGAATACACTTTGTTACAACAGAAATCAAAGCGATTCGAGAGGTGGTCCTAAACTGAACATTTCCAAAATTTTGTGTGGGAGGTACCAGAAGAAATGGACCAATTGAGTCCATATTGGAACTTCATATAAGACTGGTAGAAATTTCATGATGTGCAAAGCATGAACCAAATGTGTTACTCCCTTCAAGAGTTATCGTGCACACAAATTTTCCGAACATTTTCGAACTTTTGTGGGGGAGGTACCGGAAGAAGTGGACCGATATAACCCATCTTCGAACTTAAACTAAATATTGCGGACAAAATATTACGAAAGCCAAATTTTGGACCGAATCAGTTGATCCGTTCAAGAATTATCGTACTCTTAAGCCAGACAGACGGATTGACGGATCAACTCAAAATTGTCTGAAACGGATTTCGTCCAAACATACTTGGGGTCTAAAACCATTATTTCAATGAGGCACATTTTTCCCGTATGTAATTGTATATACCCTCGTTAGCATAAAAAGTATAAAAAGGGTAAAATATAATTAAAATTTGCATTATAACACCAAATAACCCTTATAGTAGAGGTAATAAATGTGTAACAATAATTTTAATTAGAAATTATATAGAGAATGTAGACATTTTTAGGTTTATGACGTCAACGACTTTTTATACGTTTCATACAGGTATGTGAAGCTTCCGACGTTTACAACTTTACGACCTTAGAAAACCCAAAAAATCGTCAAACAGACCATCTCTGATTACCCACGGACACAGACCGAGTTTGTGCAAAATTTCAGAAAGATATCTCCATTCGTTTCCAAGTTATTAATTTCGCGCCGCTGGATCAGTGATTTCGACCACAGTGCGCTGGATCAAATAATTTAGAAACGTTTGATAGTATTTTTCGTTTTGTTATTTCTCCCACCATCGAAAGTGGCGTCGTTTTGTTTGAGAAATTATCCGTTAATGCATTCCACCGAATGCCTAACGTTTTTGTACAACTGCTATCCTCGATTTGTAGTATCTCTTCATTTAGTAAATCTTGAGGATTTATATCAGCCAGAAGATCTGGGTGATTTGCAGTGATTTTCTTTACTGGAAATCCGTATGATTCCAACGTTATTAACAATTGGCCATTCTGTGGCCACCTGCAATAACGTTCTTATTGCCAGATATGGCGCACAGTTAATACCAAAAATAACAGTATTTAACTCATAATCTTCAATAGGACCGTTTTCATGTCTTCGGAATAAAATTCTCTGATACGGAACATCAGATTCGTGTATTCTTATCTGTCGGTACATTTTCTCAATGTCACAGTTGAAAACATATTTATTAAGGCGCCAATTTAGAATTACTGATGTTAGTTCATTTTGTAAAATTGGGCCAGGATACAAGACATCGTTCAGTGAAAACGAACTTTTTGTTTTGCATGAGCCATTAAACACTACTCTAACCTTTGTGCTAGTGCTTTCCGGTCGAAATACAGCGTGATGCGGTAGGTAGTAGGAATAGTATTTCAAGTCTTTTTTGACTTCTTTCGAATTACAACGTTTCATATGTCCTAATTCGATATATTCGTTTAGAGCTTCTCTGTAAGTTTTAGCCAGGTTTCTATCTTTGTTCAATCTATTTTCCATGTTCTCATATTGCCGTAAAGCTATGAACCGAGACGATTCTAAAAACATGGTTTGAGGAAATTCTTTTCTAAATGGCAGTTTTACTAGATATCTTCCGTCCGAACGACGGTGCATTGTTTCTTTGTATAACTGCTCACAATACTCTTCGGATTCGGTAGGAATAGGAGCCCGTTCGACTTCCTCTTGCTCCCAGAATCTCCTAAGTAATGTACTAATGCCTTCTTCTTCTGAATTGGACGAAACCTCGACTGTAGCCAATGTAATATTGTTGTAGTTTATTGGACCATATATGTACCATCCGTAGATGCAATTTTGTGCAATCATATTGCCTAAAATGTTCTTTCGTATACCATCAAGTAATATGGATGGAAGTATATCACTTCCCATCAACATGTCTATTTGTGCTGACACCGCAAACCCGGGATCAGCAAGTTTTAAATCATTAACTTCGCTTAGATCTGTGTTTGGAAGTGATCTAGTTGGAAGTAAGCTCGTAAGATTTCTAACTACTATAACTTCTGCTTCCAGCTCAAACGCTTTCTTATCAGAACATAGTGTTATGACGCTAGATTTGTTTGCATTGGTAACTATTGTACCACTCAGACCACTTATTTGGAAGTCTGCGGCCTTTGTTTTGATCCCCAGACGCTTTACTATTCTACTAGTTATAAAGGTTCTTTTTGAAGCTGAATCTAACAGCGCTCGTACCGTGAAGTTTTGCCCAGAATAACTAATTTGCACGAAGGCTGTTGGTAGCATAACATCATCATTATTAATTGTGGCCATTGTTTGAACTGTTGACTATATAATGATCAACAACAGATTTAGGACCTGTTTTGCCAAATGTTCGACATATCCAGGAGCTGATGTGCCGTCAGATCATAATCTTCTGATGTCCAATATTCAAATTAAACTAGCTCGGATTCAAAAAAGAAAGAAGAAATCCCATAAAATAAATATTGAAATACTCCAAAATACAACAGCCAGAAATGAAATAAAAGAACAAATAAACAACAAACTTGAAGATATCGATGCAAACGATTCAGATAATATATGGAACAAGGTGAAGGATGCGATATGTAAAGTAACAAAAAGCTACATAGGAACCCATACAAGAAGAACCCAAGAGGAATGGATGACCAACGAGATTATGGAACTTAGAGAAGAACGAAGAAAATATAAAAATGTTAATTACGAACGCTATTGGGAGATCAATAAAGAGATTCGCACAGCAACCAGAGCTGCCAAAAATTCCCTGCTCAATCAAAAATGTCAAGAAATCGAACATTTGCAACACATACATGACGATTTTAATTTACATAAAAAGTTAAAAGAAGCCGCTGGGATATATAGGAGAACATCGCCAACACTACTGATGGATAATAACAATCAACCAATTTTTGAGACAGTACATATAAAGAATACATGGAAAAACTATATCTAACAACTATTTACCGACGATAGACGCTCAATATACCAACACAACGGAAATGCTAATCTATCTGGAAACCCAATCACTAAATCAGAAGTGGAATATGCCATTCTATCATTGAAAGATAAGAGATCAACGGGACCTGACGAAATTCCATCTGAAACTTTAAAACTTATAGATGGAGACAATGTGTTATTGATTGTCCGCCTGTTTAACTATATATATGACACAGGTCAATACCCAAACGATTGGCTAATATCAACTTTTATACCGATACCAAAAAAGTCGAATGCAAAAAAATGCTGTGAATACAGATTAATTAGTCTCATGTGTCATATTTTAAAAATCTTTCTTCGAATAATACACACGAGAATATACTCTAAACGTGAAATTGCTATGGGATAATCCCAATTCGGATTCAAAGAAGATATGGGTACCCGGGAAGCTCTATTATCTCTTCAAGTACTTGCTCAAAAATGTAGAGACGTTCATAAGGATGTGTTCGTATGCTTCATAGACTACGAAAAGGCATTCGACACTGTCCAACATGATAAAATGATTGACATACTGAGAGATATTGGAATTGAAGAAAAGGAAATTAGATGCATACGCAGTTTATACTGGAACCAGACGGCGAGACTTGAAATAAACGGCGAATTGACAGACGAAGTTCTCATATCCAAAGGTGTTAGACAAGGATGCATATTATCAACCCTCCTCTTCAATATATACTCCCAACGAATATTTCGTGAATCAATTGAAAAAGAATGCATGGGCATAAAAATGTACGGCAAAATGATAAATAATATACGATACGCCGATGATACCACCATACTTGCTAGCAGTATATCTGATTTAAAAAAACTCCTACACAAACTGACACACACAAGCGAAATATATGGTCTCAGGATAAATATAAAAAAGACAAAATATATGGTTGTCAGTAGAAACGATTTGATTCTTGATACAACACTACAAATAAAGAACGAGACTGTCGAACGTGTAAAGAACTTCAAATACCTTGGTGTTCTAATAAACGACAAATGGAATACATCAAACGAAATCAAACGTCGAGTAGAGATGGCCATAGACACATTTTTCAAATATAAGAACGTACTAACAAACCACGAGATAAGTCTAGCAACAAAGATACGATTCACGAAATGTTACATTTGGTCTGTGTTATTATATGGAGCTGAAACGTGGACAATTAAAAGTGCAGATGAAAAGAAAATCGAAGCGTTCGAAATATGGTTATATCGACGAACAGGGAAGTACTGAGAAGAATGAACCAGGAAAGACAACTCCTACATACTGTCAAATCCCGAAAAATCTCATACTTGGGTCACCTTATGAGAAATACAAATTTCTACAACATATTATAAAAAGGAAAATAGAAGGAAGCCGAAGCAGAGGCAGGAGAGAGATATATTGGTTAAAAAACATTCAAGACTGGACGGGATACAGAGATGAAACCAACTTACTAAATGCCGCTACAAATCGAGAACTTACCTACAACTAGATAATAGCTATATTTGAAATTCAATTTAAAACATGTAAACAAAAAAATATTGTATGATCGCTTTACATCCGAATATCGGATTCGCAAATAAAGAAGAAGAAGATTGTTTGAACATTTGAAGTAAGTAGAGGGGTACGGTTCTGAATTAAAATTAATCATACGTCACATGGTGACTTGGCTGTAATTTGATACTTTTTACCTCCTGCCTCTGTGTGTGTGTGTGTGAGAGAGAGTATGTCTGTGTGTGTGTATGTGAGAGAGAGGAACTTAAATTTAACTGCACAGTGGGTCAAATCAAGGAAAATTACAACTAGTATGTTTGGCTGATTAACATTTATAGTCTAAATTAATGAAATGATGCATATTTGGCTCACTTATGTGAGCGGATAAGGAGAGGAAATATATGAGCGAACCGTAATCATTTCGTATTTATGTGGGAGAGAGCGAGACCTTGATTTTGGGAGGGGACCATATTTGATCGGTAATATAATCAAAAATATAAGCGAGGCAAAATATGAAACAATGGTGCATGTTTTACCTCCTGAATGTGTGAAGCAAAATATGAAACAAAGTTGTATATTTTACCTCCTGTATGTGTGAAGCAAAATATGAAACAAAGTTGCATATTTTACTTCTGTATGTGTGAAGCAAAATATGAAACAATGTTGCATATTTTACCTCCTGTATGTGTGAAGCAAAATATGAAACAAAGTTGTATATTTTACCTCCTGTATGTGTGAAGCAAAATATGAAACAAAGTTGCATATTTTACCTCCTGTATGTGTGAAGCAAAGTATGAAACAATGTTGCATATTTTTCCTCCTGTATGTGTGAAGCAAAATATGAAACAATGTTGCATATTTTACTGGTGCTCGATACATCAACGAGCATTTAGGCAATTTGTTTACATTTAACAAATGTAAACAAATCTGCAGTATTCAATGCTACAATAATATTTCTTTGTTCTTAGGAATTCTTGCCCTTTGTGGGTATTACACAGTTTGAGTATAATATGCATGTGACGATAGTGTTGATGATCAAATGATGGGAGAGGGGGATCAAGTGTGAGGTGGGGACTTGGGTTAATGGAGGATTTTGTTGCTGGAATACAATCAATACTTTTATTCATCTAAATAATTATATATTGACGGGATTTGTTGAGACCATCATCAGTACTTAACAAGTCACGGATTAATAAGCATCGTATTCCAAAATTCTAATTGCTTTTAAAAATGGCTAAATATACTTGCATTTATTGTGCTACTACTTTCAATGTTAAACGCGAGTTTTTAAAACACGTAAAATGTATTGTAAAAATTGTGGTCAACTGTTTAGTAATTGTTATTAACTAAAACGCACCTCGCATTTATGGATTGCCTAAGGTACATAAACCAAATATACCCCTAAGGCCTATTGTATCGTCTGTCAACGTCCCATGTTACCAATTGTCTAAATATATAGGCCAAATTCTAAAGAATATAATATCCCGAGACTATAACATTAAAAATTCCATACAATTAAAAAACGATCTAAGAGACTTTAAACCTACCAAGTCAGATATATTAGTCTCCTTCGACGTAATCTCATTATTTACAAATATCCCAGTCCACACTGCAATTGAAATCATAATGAATAAATGGGATCTCATTAAAAAATATGCGGAAATTCCAAAAAGGCTGTTCCTTCAAATTCTGCAGTTCTGTCTGAAGGATAACAATTATTTCACATTTGACGACAAGGTTTACAATCAAATATTTGGAATGCCTATGGGAAACCCTCTTTCGCCTACAATCGCAGATATAGTTTTAGACCACCTACTTGACGAAACCATAGCTGAGCTACAACATAATGACATAAGTATCAAATACATAGCCAAATATGTAGATGATATCTTAGCAATTATTAACAAGGACGATGCGGAAAAAATCTTACATACTTTGAATAAATACCACAAGAAAATACAGTTTACGATAGAATTAGAAGAAGAGAACGAAATACCATACCTTGACGTCAAATTAAAAAGAAGCGATGATAAAATCATCTTTGACTGGTATTCAAAAGATACCTCATCTGGAAGAATAATAAACTACAATGCAACACAACCAAAATCACAAATCCTTAACACAGCAAAGAACCTAATCCACAGAATTCTCAATATTAGCGACACACAATTTCATAACAAAAACACCAAAATAATAATAAATATTCTAAAAAACAATAGCTTTCCAATCCAAATAATAAATTCACTAATTGAAGACGTCAAACGTAAAACAAATAAAGAAAACAACGTAAGTTCTAATACTACATACAATAATATATCCAACACTACAAATAATACCACTCCAAATACTACATCTAATACTACGAAGGATGAAAAAGTAAAACATCTTTACGGTATACGTTACATACCAGGCCTCTTCGATAATAAACAGCTTAAAAAAATAATTAGCAACAACAACATAAACTTTGCATATAAACCCAACATAACCTTGAACACAATATTTACGAACACCAAAACACCAATTGACAAACAACAACACAATGTTGTCTACCAAATTCAATGCAAAGGAGACAACAACGAAAATTGTAGCAAGATATACATCGGCACTACGAAGAGATCATTAAATATTAGAATGGGAGAACATAAAATGGATATAGAGAAACAAAAAGCAACAACAGCATTAGCACAGCACGCACTGAACACCGGCCACTCACCTGACTTTGACAACGTCAAAATATTGGACAAGGAAACAAAAGAGAAAAAGAGAATATTAATTGAAAGCTTGAGGATACAACAAAATATTGACAGAACCATGAACTTGAAAGAAGATACGGACAACATAAGCGCGAGTTACGGAATAGCAATAATGTAATTTAGATGTGATACTAGTTTATAAGTCGTGTTAATTATCTTATATGTTTTAATTAGTATAAAATTAATGTAACGCGTCTTAAAATTATTATTGTAAGTGCAACTATATACAATTTCTTTGTGTTGTTGTTAAAAAATGTAATTTGTAATTTTATTATTTTTAAATAGACGAATTCCCTTGAAAAAGTCGCCAAACAAGCGACGAAACGTCGGGATGAAAAAGCAATAAATTACTGTTTTATTTGCTCAAAAATACCTGAGGCCTAATAGCTAAACATGAACAAAATTATAAAAATAAAAATAGGCCAAAAATAACAACTCCAAACAAAATACGGATAGCCAGCCGCCAAAAATATTTAAGAACAATAAAACTACACTACAACAATCATCAAAAACACACAATGAAGGGCTACTTCCAACACATTGCGCTTAAATATGACCACGACACATGCCAGACAATGAAACAATACTGCAACGAACTGAAGAGACAAACACATCAAAAAATGAGACTCAAATTCCTACTCACATGTAGAAGTTATGGAATTATTCCAAACCACACGAAAAATGCAACAAATAAGGTAAAACACTTATTTGACAATAATACCACAAAACAACAATACTCAAGAATAGAGACAAATTTCCATACAAAAATTCTTAACTTGGAAATTACACAAACAAACATTAGCATAAAAGCAACAAATAAAATATTACAACGCATCGATTGCTATTTACAGAACACATTAAATAAAGAAGACCACTTCACATTCAAACAAAAACAAAACTGCAGAACGAAAGCCATAGAGATGAATGTAACAGAAACACAAAATAAAAAAATTAATGCACTTAAAGAAATAATGTTCAACAAATTCGGTTTCACCTATAATGACCATTGGTTTGATAACAAAACCAATATAGATTTTCCCTTCGAATGTAAAGGGATGTTATCGTTAGGCAAAAAATTTGCGTTACCAATAACGAAGTCAAACTTCTCATCTTTACACGCAATTGCTGATATTGAACAATGTATTTCAGATCTAGAAGAAAGCGACAAAGAAATATGCAGGACAAAAATAGCAAGTAGAATAAGTAATTTTAAAAGAAATAAAAGATTGAGCCAAAAGGAAAGATTTATATCTGCGATTTACGAAAAAACAAAGAAATTTCTAAAAAACACAAAGACATCATAATATTGCAAGCAGATAAAGGAAATAAAACGGTAGCTCTGTACAAGAAAGACTACAATGATAAAATGGAAACACTTCTACAAGATAAAAACACATATAAGGTCCTTAGAAACGATCCGACTAGCAAATTACAGAAAATGAACAATAACCTAGTCCAAGAACTACACAAAAATAAACACATAAATCAGTTTGAAAAAAGAAAACTTCAATGTTCTGCTGCAAACGCACGTCGCATTTATGGATTGCCTAAGGTACATAAACCAAATATACCCCTAAGGCCATGGTAGAACAAATACAAGGTAAAGTTAATACTACAACAAATACAACTCGAACAACAACCACAAAGGAATTTGTTTTTGTTTGGAACGTTAGTGTCAAATATAAATGTAAACAAAATAAGGAAATGTCTATAAATTATTGGAATTTAAAAAACTAATAATTTTTCACATTTGATTGAATATTTTGAAAAACATAAATGAAAACTCGTTAGATTTTCAGTTTGAATGTTTCCATATCATTCCACTAAATGCACAATATCACGCAGGAAGTAGAATTCTTGCAAAAATGTTTGGGGTCGCTCGTAATTCATTGAAAAATGAGAAGCTGTTTCAATCTTTTGTTTTTGAAAACAAGAAGCACATGTTTATTAGGGCTTTATTTTTTTCAAGTTTAACAAAATACCACACATATTGACAAATATTGTACCGCCTCTTTAAGTGGTGTTTTAGTGTGCGACATGTCGTTCGGACCTGGAGGAGGTTACATGTCAATGATATGAAGGAGTCTTTATGGGAAATTGTTTTTATTTCAGATGAATAATTTTTTTTCTTCAAAAAATATATGTCCCTAATATACATCGAACATAGAAATAAATATATAAAATGTCGTATGGAATTTGACACTAACACTACAGCCCAGTTCAGTCAGCTGGGTATTGCTGCTACCTTTTCTTGTTCTACCATGCCCTAAGGCCTATTGTATCGTCTGTCAACGTCCCATGTTACCAATTGTCTAAATATATAGGCCAAATTCTAAAGAATATAATATCCCGAGACTATAACATTAAAAATTCCATACAATTAAAAAACGATCTAAGAGACTTTAAACCTACCAAGTCAGATATATTAGTCTCCTTCGACGTAATCTCATTATTTACAAATATCCCAGTCCACACTGCAATTCAAATCATAATGAATAAATGGGATCTCATTAAAAAATATACGGAAATTCCAAAAAGGCTGTTCCTTCAAATTCTGCAGTTCTGTCTGAAGGATAACAATTATTTCACATTTGACGACAAGGTTTACAATCAAATATTTGGAATGCCTATGGGAAACCCTCTTTCGCCTACAATCGCAGATATAGTTTTAGACCACCTACTTGACGAAACCATAGCTGAGCTACAACATAATGACATAAGTATCAAATACATAGCCAAATATGTAGATGATATCTTAGCAATTATTAACAAGGACGATGCGGAAAAAATCTTACATACTTTGAATAAATACCACAAGATAATACAGTTTACGATAGAATTAGAAGAAGAGAACGAAATACCATACCTTGACGTAATTTGAGAAGCGATGATAAAATCATCTTTGACTGGTATTCAAAAGATACCTCATCTGGAAGAATAATAAACTACAATGCAACACAACCAAAATCACAAATCCTTAACACAGCAAAGAACCTAATCCACAGAATTCTCAATATTAGCGACACACAATTTCCTAACAAAAACACCAAAATAATAATAAATATTCTCAAAACAATAGCTTTCCAATCCAAATAATAAATTCACTAATTGAAGATGTCAAACGTAAAACAAACAAAGAAAACAACGTATGTTCTTATACTACATACAATAATATATCCAACACTACAAATAATACCACTCCAAATACTACATCTAATACTACGAAGGATGAAAAAGTAAAACATTTTTACGGTATACGTTACATACCAGGCCTCTTCGATAATAAACAGCTTAAAAAAATAATTAGCAACAACAACATAAACTTTGCATATAAACCCAAGATAACCTTGAACACAATATTTACGAACACCAAAACACCAATTGACAAACAACAACAACACAATGTTGTCTACCAAATTCAATGCAAAGGAGACAACAACGAAAATTGTAGCAAGATATACATCGGCACTACGAAGAGATCATTAAATATTAGAATGGGAGAACATAAAATGGATATAGAGAAACAAAAAGCAACAACAGCATTAGCACAGCACGCACTGAACACCGGCCACTCACCTGACTTTGACAACGTCAAAATATTGGACAAGGAAACAAAAGAGAAAAAGAGAATATTAATTGAAAGCTTGAGGATACAACAAAATATTGACAGAACCATGAACTTGAAAGAAGATACGGACAACATAAGCGCGAGTTACGGAATAGCAATAATGTAATTTAGATGTGATACTAGTTTATAAGTCGTGTTAATTATCTTATATGTTTTAATTAGTATAAAATTAATGTAACGCGTCTTAAAATTATTATTGTAAGTGCAACTATATACAATTTCTTTGTGTTTTTGTTAAAAAATGTAATTTGTAATTTTATTATTTTTAAATAGACGAATTCCCTTGCAAAAGTCGCCAAACAAGCGACGAAACGTCGGGATGAAAAAGCAATAAATTACTGTTTTATTTGCTCAAAAATACCTGAGGCCTAATAGCTAAACATGAACAAAATTATAAAATTTCACCAACTGACAAAACATGCCCAATCAAGTGAAACAAATATACAATTCATTAATCAACATCAAGCTTTAAGTGTTACCCAACAACAACCAACTGAATCATTTATTCAAAGCTCAGAACTTCAACAACATCAACAAGTTTGTACTGGTACCCAACAGAAACCAACTATTGCATCTAATCAAATCTCAAAAACTCAACAACCAAGTGTAACATCTAATCAAACCCCAAAACAAGAAGAACAACCAAGTGTGTCGCGTAAGCATGCAAATAAAATGGACATAATTAATCGGGCCGATAAATTATGTGCAGAGTGCAACGTAGCAGTAAAGAATATGTTATCTCATATTCGAAGTGAGAATCACAGCACTGTTGTTAGAAAAAATTTAGAAAAAAGTATAAAAATTATAAAAAGTGCATTCAATCAGAACATTACTTGTTATGAAGTGGAAAATACTAAAGACATTATATTACCCCGTGATTTTCGAAGAGACGCTAAAGACTCAATAATAAAATGTTTAAAATTTGAGTTGGTTGAAAAAAAATTGTATCAAAGTCAATAGGGAACTACAGGGACAATATGTGAAGCCCACCGATGTAAAAGAGAAACCGTCAAAATCTACCGAGTCGACAACAACAGATCAAGTGTTTAATCACATATCCAAGACTGTAATTGTATCCTTAGGTGATGATCTAGATGAAATCTTTAAAAACCATGAGAAAGAGCTTGTTGACAAATCAGATGAGTTTCAAGAAAGAGGTTCTGGATGGGCCTTGGAAAAACATTTAAAAATTGACGTCAATATTAATAAAGTCACTGTAACTCGTGGAGCCCAATTCATCCCAACACCGGCATCATTAAGTTCAAAACATGCATGCATAAACATCAAAAACGTTGATGAATATTGCTTTAAAAGGTGTATGGTAGCGGCACTAAGTTTGACGAGAAAAGTAAATGCCGATAGAACGTATGCATACAAAGTCGATATCAAGCAGAACATCATTCGTCTCGACACAGGAATAACATTAAACTTTATGGGTTTAAGTATTCCATTGGCTCTTAAGGATGTAAAACAATTTGAAAAAGCCAACCCCGAAATCAGTGTAAATGTTTTCGGATATGAACGAGATTCCATTGAAGGCCCATACTACCTTAAAAAGGAGGAAAAGAGACATCATGTTAAACTTATTTTACTCAACGAATGGGATAAATTCCATTACATATGGATTAAGAACATGTCACGGTAATATAACAACATTTAAATATACTCAAATCATTGACTAATTAGTTGTATATTTCTGTTAATTTCAGACTTTTATCATCACAACTAAGTGCTCATGAACACGCAGCATATATCTGCAACGGCTGTGTTCAACATTTTCATAGGGAGAAGGACCTCGATGTTCACAAAAAGCAATGTGGGGGTGTAGTTTGCAGCATGTCCAAGACGAAGAAGGATGCCATACTCAAATCTGGAAATTACAAAAAGATGCAGATGGTGGGCATTAGTATATATGCTGATGCGGAGAGTGTTCGAAATGTGGATGGAGATCCCAATAACAGCGGAAAAACAGAGAAGGTAAAAGAGCACATTCCGTGTGCCTTTAGTTATAATATAAAATGTAGCTTTAACATTAACACCCGAAGAAGAATCACAATTTAAAACAAGTGTCAGATGCCACATATGCGACGTACCGTTAGGTGGTGATAGAGTTCGTGATCATTGTCACCCAACTGGTAAATATCGCCGGCATGCACATAATCGCTGCAATCTGCAGTATCAACTGCCTAAATTCATCCCAATTTTTTCCATAACTTCTCATCTTACGACTGTCACCTTTTTATTAAAGAATTATCTAATTTTGGTGGAGATATAAAAGTAATTCCTCAAAATAAGGAACTTTATATATCCATGTCCTATTTCATTAATATGAAAGATGATGAGTCGAATAACACTACTAGCACCAATAGTAGTGTTGTTGTGGGAGAAGAGGATGAAGAAGAATGGAGTGATGAGGGAGAGGATTCAGAGGAAGAAGATGGAGGGGAGGAAAGACAAAGTGAAAAAGACAAGAAGAAAAAGAAGAGACAAGATAGACTTGAACTACGTTTCCTGGACAGTTTTAGATTCATGCCTACAAGTTTAGACAAATTGGTAAAGAATCTGCCTAAAGACGATTTTCATGCGGTGAAATCATATTTCCCTAAGGAGAAAGATTTTACGCTCTTGACAAGGAAAGGTGTTTTTTCCTTATGATTATCTTTCATCATTTGAAAAATTAAAAGATACCCAACTACCACCCAAAGAAGAATTTTATAATTATACGACAGATTCAGAATGTTCAGTAGAGGACTACAACCATGCAAAACAAGTGTGGTAACATTTTCGTTGTCAGACTTTGGAAGATTACATGGAGTTGTACCTCAAAACAGATGTTCTCTTACTAACAGACGTCTTTGAAAATTTTAGAGATGTCTGAATGAATATTCACAAGTTAGATCCTTGTCAATATTTCACAGCTCCATCTCTATCTTGTGATGCAATGCTTCTCTGCACCAAGGTTGAGCTTGAACTTTTTACAGATATAAATATGTGCAATTTCTGTAAAAATGCGATTAGAGGTGGACTAACCCAGTGCTCAAATAGACATTCTGTAGCCAATAATGAAGATGTTCCCAATTATGACAAAAGAAAGCCAGAAGTAAACATATATTACTTGGACGTTAATAATTTATATGGAACAGCCGTGACAAAACCTCTCCCAGAAAAAATTTCAAGTGGGAAGAGGACTTGGAAAAATTTAATGATCCTAATGTGATACAATCAATTCCTGATGATAATATAACTGGATTTATTTTAGAGGTTGATCTCGATTACCCTCAGCATCTTCATGACAAACATAATGACTTACCCTTTTGTCCAGAAAACAAATGTGTTGGGGGTCCAAAACTAAACAGTTAATTGCGGACTTGACGGACAAAGAATCGTACACAATTCACCACTCTGTTTGAAACAATGTTTGCAACATGGACTGGATGGAAAGTACATAGAGTTTTGTCATTTACACAATATGCTCAAAATGCATTTGAAAAAGATTTTTTTTAAATTGCTATGACAATATGGAAAATATAGACAAGAGAAAAACTGTTAAAATTGTAACAGAGTGGGAGGATAAAAATAACAAGAAGAAAAGAAATGTAGCTAGCAAGCTAATTGCTAAACCAAATTTCCATAGTCTTTCTATATTTGCTGAAAATATGGTAGCTATCCAGATGCAAAACGTAAAAGTAAAATATGATAAACCATTATATTTAGGATTTTGAGTGCTAGAAATATCAAAGCTGTTAATGTATGCTTTCCTCTATGACTTTCTGAAAGCAAAATTTGGCGACGCCTTTATTTTAAATTATATGGACACGGACTCTTTCATCATAATATTTATAGGACTGAATCTATATACGGTATTGACTTTGAAAGAAATAGAGGAAAGGTTTGACGCCTCAGACTTCTCACCCAACAATAAGTATGGTATTCCTCTCATTAATAAAAAGAAATTGGGAAAAGAAAATAACGGGAAAACCATGATTGAGTTTGTAGGACTTCGTCCTAAAGTCTATGCTATCAAAGTAGTTGATAGCGACGATGTGAAGAAATCTAAGGGTGTTACAAAATCCGTAATAAAAAATATACAATAGATACATATTGGGAATGCTTATATGATAAAAAGGTTTTGTATGACACAATGTATTCATTTAGGTCAAGACAGCATACTATAACCACAGAAAAAATTACAAAAATATCTCTATGCCGTCAACACGACAAACGTGTTATAAGAGAAGATGGTATAAGTACATATGCTTGGGGCCACTATAAACTAAACAATATAAATGAGGATTTAAACTTGGATAATTTAGATTCACCTGTCCCAATGGACATTGATTAAAATGTAAATATATTAAATTAAAGAATTAAATAAATTAAGGAATAAAATCTAATCTATAAATATTGGATATTAATTGTCATATTGTTAGTATTTCAACATATTATCATTAAAATTTCGGCATTATTTTCATATTACTTTTTAGAAATTACACATGGTATTTGTATTAATCTTTTTTAACAATGTTTTACTAAATAACAATATATTCCCAGCAAAATGTTCGATGCCAAAGATGACATTCAATCATGGGTGCAAGTGATCTAGCATGTCATCTTTTTAGCATCTTCATCGATGAATTTTATATGAGCGTGGACCCCAAAAGATGACGTTCTTTTCTGGATCCTAAGCATGTCATTTTAACCAATGCGTTGACATGTCATTTTCACCAATGCTTTGGCATGTCATTTCCACCAATGATTTGACATGTCATTTTCACCAATGCTTTGACACGTCATTTTCACCAATGCTTTGACACGTCATTTTCACCCATGCTTTGACATGTCATTTTAACCAATGCTTTGGCATGTCATTTTCACCAACCCCTTGGCATGAAATTTTCATATTGTTTGGAAAATGGAAATGCTGTATTGAAATACATATGGTTTTCATGAAAAACAAAACTCTTTATTAATTCAAACGAATTCATGAAATAACTACAATTAATTTATCAGTTTAGTTTTTCAAAAGTTTACATCCAAAATTGCAATGTAATCACCACCGCTGCAACGCAAAAGATTACTTCCTCCGTTCTCCGCAACTGATATTCTTTCATCTTACAAAAGGTTTTTTCAATTAACTTCCCATCACCAGTTCAGATTTCGACATGTACTCCAAATGCACTCCTTTAAGTATTTTTATTTCGTAAATTACTTTTATTTTATAATTTTGTTATTTTATAACAACATGTTGGTAATTTATACTCTTTTGTTTAGTGACGGAAATATGTAGGGATCTACAACCCGGCTTGCTTTAGGGATCTCTAAGAACAAAATGTAACGAACGGGGAGGAGAGACCTTTTATGGAAAATACCATTTATGCTTAAATAATTTATTTTTAATTGTTTCTTTCCAAAAGTCGTTTCTTTATTTTCAGATTCTTGTTCCTTTTCGTTTCGGACCTTTTTCAAATTCCAAGAAGCGAGATTTGATTGATTTCGTTCTATGTCAGATTTAGAACAGACAAGGGAACTTTTAAAATAGCAATGTGTGCAGTCCGATTCTATTTTTAGCTCGATGGTTGGGACTTCATATAATACCAATTGTTTAGAAGTTTTAGTTGTTTGATATGCAGGAAATGTAAGACAACATCACGACGACAGTTCTAACAACTTTGGTCTGTTCCAGAAACTGCAAGAATCTACTTATTTTTACTACGATAACAATTTTTCCTTTATGTTATCGGAAAAAATAGTAAAAATTAGTAGATTGTTGCAGTACTGGAACATACCAAAATGAAAATAAACAGGTGTGTAAATAAAACCACAAACATCATCTCTATTGGATCGATGGAATGGGTACAAATGCTGATGAAAAGATCGGATCTTTCACGACTTCCTTTGCATTGGTTCAAATCCTAATGAAAAGATCGGATCTTCCACGACTTCCTTTGAACCAATGCAAAAGATGACATGAAATCACGTCATCGCAAAGAACCCCTTCCGTCAAATTTTGCTGGGTTATTATTAATTTTACTAACTTTACACATAAACGCCATTATTTTTATACCCTCCACCATATGGAGGGTATAATTAAATTTGTCATTCCGTTTGTAACACATCGAAATATTCGTCGGAGACCCTATAAAGTATATATATTATTGATCAGCATAAAATTCTATGTCGATTTGACCATGTCCGTCTGTCCGTCCGTCCGTCCGTCAGTCCGTCCGTCTGTCTGTTGAAATCAAGATACAGCTCGCAATTTTAAAGATAGAGAGTCAAAATTTGGTACAGAAGTTTTTATTACTTGCAGGATGGTTGGTATTGAAAATGGGATATATCGGTCCACGTTTTGATATAGCCCCCATAGAACGGTACCTCCCGATTTTCGGTATTTTTAAGGTTTTAGCTTCATTATCCTACCAAAATGGCTGAAATTTGGTACGTAGTCTTCTTTAAGGGTATAAAACTTTTCCACAGAATTTTGTCGGTATCGGTCCACACCTTTATATAGCCCCCATAGAACGGTACATCCCGATTTTCGGTATTTTTAAGGTTTTAGCTTCATTATCCTACCAAAATGGCTGAAATTTGGTACGTAGTCTTCTTTAGGGGTATAAAACTTTCCCCCAGAATTTTGTCGGTATCGGTCCACACCTTTATATAGCCCCCATAGAACGGTACCTACCGATTTTCGGTATTTTAAAGGTTTTAGCTTCATTATCCTACCAAAATGGCTGAAATTTGGTACGTAGTCTTCTTTAGGGGTATAAAACTTTCCACCAGAATTTTGTCGGTATCGGTCCACACCTTTATATAGCCCCCATAGAACGACACCTCTCGATTTTCGGTATTTTCAAGGTTTTAGCTTCATTATCACACCAAATGGCTGAAATTTGGTACTTAGTATACGTTGGTGGTATAAAACTTCCCCCAGAACTTTGTCGGTATCGGTCCATGCCTTCATATAGCCCCCATAGAACGGTACCTCCCGATTTTCGGTATTTTGAACGCTTTGGCCTCAATATTCCACCGAAATGGCTGAAATTTGGTATTTAGACTTTGTTGGGGGTGCTCAAACTTCCCCCTTAAATTTGTCGGTATAAGTCCACGCCTTCATATAGCCCCCATAGAACGATACCTCCCGATTTTTGTAATACTGAAGATTGTGACGTCAATATCCAACCGAAATGGCTGAAATTCGTTATTTCGTTTTCCAAGAGTTATAAAATATTCCAGAAGGGTATTATCAGTATAGGTCCACATCTTTCTATATTCCCATAGAAGCGTACTTCTTGACTTTCGGTATTTTTTAAGTTTTAGTCACATTCTCTTACCGAAATATAGGAAATTTGGTATTTAGTCTTCTTTGAGCCTAAAAACTTTCCGTCAGAAATTTGTCGGTATAGATCGACATTTTGAAATAGCCCCCATAGAATGGTGCCTCACATTGTTTTACCAAAATTGCTGAAATTTAGTATTAAGTCTTCTTCATACACGAAAGGAAACTAATTATTCCATTTTACTTCAATACAACTTGTGGTGGAGGGTATAACAAGTTCGGCCCGGCCGAACTTAACGCCGTTCTTACTTGTTACTAATTATCTATGTACTATTACTAACTAGATACATTTATAACGTTTTTTTGAAAAAATAAAAATAAAACAATACTTTTTATATTTGAAATTACAAAACAATGTGTTTTATTTCATTATTGAGTTTACATGATATAAAGGTAAGTATGCAAAGAACTTATACTATTTTTCGAACGATTCCAGTCAATGGAACATACTCCACCAGACGATCATGGATAATTAAGCAATATGCTGAGGTATTTTGAGGAATTGGTGTATTGGTTTCAAATTGAATTTTTAAATCGATAGGTCCATTCTTCACAGTTTCGTTTTGATTGCTGATGTCAATAACAGTAATTGGATTGTCTTTTAAGCTTGTATATGTGAGAAGTGGTTGGGGCTCCCTCATATAATAAGATTGTTGTTGTCATAGAGTACTGCATGATTAATATATAATATCTGCCTCTCGTAGTTCTTCAATTATAGAAACCGTATCATTTGTATGGTCATATTTTCCACTCTGATTTGATTCCACCAACAGCTTTAATCGTTCAACAAGAACATTCGGATCGTTCCAATATTCATCGATTATCTTATTTACTATATGAGTGTATTTATATCCTTTGTTAGATTTTACTCGTTCATTATGGTTGTAGTTTACTTTAGTGCATTTGAATCCAGTAAAATTTTCTTATATATCTCCAACTCTGATGCATCGTAGTTTTTAGGTTTTTGATGAAAGAGGAGTTCAAATACGCCTGATGTGAGTGCCCAATTCTGGTTTCCTACGACATTTTTTTTCATTAGTTATTGTTTGCGCCAATGCGGGGAAATATGCAAAGCCCAAACCGATAAATAAATAAAAACACAATAGTGGGGTTTTAGTTTTAAATAATAATGGCAAAGGCCGAGTTTATTAATAATAATAATAAATAAGGGTTGGTAAGACAGATTACCTGGTTTGCACAATAGCGGGGGAGCGCGACTTCGTATCGTGAGATAGAAGAGACGAGAATAAGTAAATGTCAACGATCATAACATGAAGGAAGGTGGCGGCTTTGGCGCCATTCGCCAGTCGTTGAAATCTGTTGACAGTGACGTTGACAGATCTAAACGAGGTCAACCCTTTAAGGACTAAAATGTGTTAACCCATTGTTAACAAATAATAATTTAAATCTAAATTATTCATGCCGGCCACCTTACAACACATTGCGATGTTGTAACTAAAATACAATACATAAATATAAATGTTTTCAATTCAATTATTTTTTTTTTTTTGTTTTATTTATTTTTTTTTTCAATTCATTCCATTTTTTCAAAAAACATGTTGGTAACACTATATGTTACATATGCCCGACAACACCCAACCAAAAATGGTATAGTGGGCTATCGGCAACCCTGGCGTCGCTTGCACCCGATGAGTTATGACCCTGGCATAAACTTCCGGCCCGAGTAACAAGGCCACCCGACCAGGCCTATTAAAATCGGGATCTGCCAATGGAAGACCTAAAAATGAGTCATGAATGCGCTCTGGGATTGCCGCTGTAGGCGTAAGCGCATGGTCCAAATTGGTCACCACAGCCACAATTGAAATGGACTGACTCCGGTCATAGATCGAACTAACGGTCAGGCGACATATTTGGCTACCTCACGATAGTGGGCCGATCGGACGACACAATCTTGACTATCAAAGTCGGGGATAGGCAGATACCTGTCTGGAGGGACAACAAGCCGACCAATCCTGTCTGCGAGGGGGGTGCGTTATCAGACGGACGACTATACGGACTGTTACGTGGCCGATATCTATAATCGGTCTGCGGACGACGCTGACGATTATTTGTGGGTTTAACCACGGTCTTCGCATCTTCATGAAGGAGCGTGTGGTGTTCTCCATTGCATACGGCACATTTTCTTTTGCTTCGGCAGTCCCTAGCTTGGTGGGATTTAGATAAACACCGTACGCAGTCATTATATTTTACGACAATGCGACGTCGCATGTCAACATTCATAACCCGGAAGTCACTACATCTATCCAGCGGGTGCATGCGATCACAAAGGCGACATTTGTGTGAGGCCGCAGATGGAACCTTATGGGTTTCGGACCTTAAGCTTTTGGCCGACTCCTCCGAATGAGGTGTGGCAACCGGAGCCGCAGATGGACCCGAAGATCCGGACTCGGTTCGTATAGTATCATTTTGGGGGGATGACGCAGGGACCGGAGCCGCAGATGAACCCACAGAGATGGATTCGGACTCGGTTTGCATGGTGTCGCTGGTAGAGGCGGGGGCCGCAGATGAATCCTCATTATTGGACTCGGACCCGGGCTCGGATATTTTTACAGCCGCGATTGGCTCGGCAAGGGCTTCTTCCACTGCAGCCGACGACATTCCAGTTTGGGGATCGGTGGGGCGAGGTTCCATAACAATATTGTCATCAACGTTCAAAAGTTCGTCTTCCGAATAGATTTTCATCGACATACTATATAACGAGAAGAGAACCATATTATTCGATTGCGGGGGTGTGGTCGGTCAGAACGACCAATTTTGTAATGGGCCGTCTTACAACGCCGTTTTCGGTTCGAACGTCCGCGACTCGAACGTGCCCGTCGGTGACCGGAAAAACATTTTCGATACGCCCTAATTTCCACGACGTGGGCGGAAGCTGATCATGACGAACAACAACTAGATCGTCTATCGCTATTTCTCGTTGTGGAAATTTCCACTTATATCTCATATGCAAATGCTTGAGATATTCATCTTTCCACCTCAAACTAAACTGGTGGGCAAGGGCCTGAACTTTCCTAAACCGATTGACTAGACTTAATGGTTGCTCTGTGATGAGAGGTTCAGGCGGGGCTAACAAGGGGGAACCAATCAAGAAATGACCTGGCGTTAGTGCCACTATTTCGTCTGGACTGTCCGACATTGGACATAAAGGACGAGAATTAAGGCACGCTTCGATCCTAGCCAATACCGTTGCTAATTCCTCAAACGTGAATTTTAAATTTCGAGATTGCTTTCGAAAATGTAACTTGAAGCTCTTGACTCCCGCTTCCCATAACCCTCCCATATGAGGGGCACCAGCAGGTATAAAATGCCACGATAGGCCCTGGTCTGATAAAGACGAGGAGACGGAGTCAGCGCTTTTTCGGAGGAAATCTTTAAAATTCCTTTGAAGTTCTCGCGAAGCTCCAACAAAATTTGTTCCATTACCCGAAAAAATGGAATGGGGACAACCACGTCGAGCAATAAATCTATGTAACGCAGCCATAAAATTAGCAGTCGACAAATCGGACACTGCTTCCAAATGAATTACCTTTGTAGAGAAACACACAAAGACACATACATAGCCCTTGGTTATTTTACAAGACCGACCTAGATAAGATTTTACATCAAACGGACCTGCGAAGTCCACGCCAGTATTGGTAAAAGGCCGATTAAGAGTTGTTCTCTCTGGGGGAAGGGCAGCCATAAATTGATTGCAAGCCCGTTTCTTCAACAAAAGGCACACTTTGCAACGCCGAACAACCAACCGAACCAAATTTTTCATACGAGGAATCCAATATTCCAATCTCAAAGTTCGCATCATTAACTGAATATCACCATGAACACATTTTTGGTGAATATATTCTACCAACCGTAGAGCAAAGACACTCCTATAGGGGACAATAATAGGATTACGTTCCGAAGGTGCAAGTGTAGGCGAATATACCAGTCTGCCATTCATTCGCATGACGCCATTGTCATCTACGAAAGGATTTAGAGGAGCCAACAAACTCTTACTATTTAACGGCTTCTTTTCTAACAAATTCTTATAATCGCTGGCGAAATATATTTTTTGAGCCGTAATTGCACAATAATTACGTGCGTCAATAATATCTGCCGAAGAAATGCGTGTAGAAGGATAGTAGTAATGGTTTCTATACCGGGGATGCGTTTGACGAATGAATCTAAACGCGTATACAATGAAGTGAAGAGCTCTACGCAAACAAGAAAAATCTTCCAAAATCTCTTTAAATGTCGACGGAAAAAAAGAGAAGCGACATTTAACCGGGCGCATTTCCATTTCAGTACTAATCGGAGCCAGATCACGAATAGACCATTCCGATTTAGTTTTACCCAGCCAACTAGGGCCGTTCCACCATAGGGGGGAGGCAGACAATTCTACCGGAGACAAACCACGACTTCCTAAATCCGCGGGGTTATCTTCTGATTTGACATGGTACCAATTGTAATTGCCAACATTTTCTTGGATTCGACACACCCTATTGGCTACAAAAGTCGTCCAAGTAGAGGGGGTTCGTTTCAACCAAGCAAGAACTATCGTCGAATCTGTCCAACAATAAATTTGATTAAATTCCAGATCTATTTCCCGCACAATAGTTTTTAATAGATCTGATGCTAAGACTGCTCCACAAAGTTCCAAGCGAGGCAGCGAAATTGATTTCAACGGGGCGACTTTTGTTTTGCACGATAGCAAATTAACGAAAATGTTTCCCTCAGGGGACTCGACACGTACATAGACTACCCCCGCGTATGCCTTTTCCGAAGCATCGGAAAAGACATGAAGTTCAGCAGAAAATCCTGGAACATATTGAACCCATCTAGGTATCCTAATCGAGTTAATATGGGGATATGTTTCAACAAAACTTCTCCATTCAGCCTCAGTAGCTGCTAGAAGTGAATCATCCCAACCAATGTTGTCCAGCCAAATCTTCTGCATGATAATTTTCGCCCTAACAATCACAGGGGCCAACCAACCGACGGGGTCAAACAATTTTGCAATTGCCGAGAGAACTTCCCTTTTAGTGAAGTGTTTATTGACAATAGGACTCACTTCGAAGAAGAAACAATCTAAACGCGCATTCCACCTAATGCCCAAGGGTTTAGAACTACTAGCTTCTACAAACGATAAAAGTTGAGCATCTACCAAATGCTCAGGGGGAAAACGATCCAAAATAGCTCTACTATTCGCTGTCCATTTTCTCAGCTCGAACTTTGCCGACGATAGTGCCCTAATCAACTGGTCCCTAGCTGCCAATGCAGTTTCGATGTCGTGAGCTCCGGCTAAAACGTCATCAACGTACATACATTTTCGCAATATATGCGCCGCGAGGGGAAACTCTGACTCAGTATCATCTGCCAGTTGAAGAAGCGTCCTAATCGCTAAGTATGGTGCACAATTTACACCGAACGTCACTGTCTGTAGTTCATAGTCTTGGACTTGGTTTGTTGTTGAATCCCGATACAAAATTCTCTGAAGAGGCGAATACTTTGAGTCCACACGAACTTGCCTATACATTTGAGTAATGTCCGAGTTAAACACGAATTTGAAGATACGCCAACGGAGGATCAAAAGAACTAAATATTGCTGTAACGTTGGACCTACGTGCAATATGTCGTTAAGACTCTGCCCATTCGAAGTTTTATTTGAGGCATTAAACACTACTCTAAGTTTCGTGGTCGGTTTTTCAAGGTTTATCACGGGGTGATGGGGTAGACAACAAGAAAGGACATCCATTGAAGTATTTGCGGATACCGGTCTCATGTGGTCAAGTTCCAAATATTCCGATAATACTTGGTCGTAAACTAGTTTTATTTCAGGATTTTTCATTAGAGAATTCTCGTTCCGAAAATATTGTTTGAGGACGTTTGTGCGGGACTCTCCCAAGTACCCGATAGCGCTAATCTCAGATTTAATCGGCAGCGTAACAATATACCTACCCTCTGAGTCCCTACGAGTAGTTCGGACGTAATTCTCCTCACAAAAACGGTCCGATGGGGATAATATTTTGCGTTTGGGAGTCTCCTCGATTTCCCAGAATCTCAAAAGGGTCTGGTTGATTTTGTCTTCCTCTGCTACCTCAACAGTAGTGGCAAAAGTTCGAACTTGTGCTGCAGGGACAGGACCCGTAACAAGCCAGCCAAATACAGTATTTTGAGCCAGTAGTGCTCCAGACAAAATGGGACGACAACCATCTAGCAATATTTTGGGATACAGATCAGCACCTAACAGCAAATCGACAGGACGAGATTCAAAAAGGTTAACATCTGCCAAGCGAAGATCGGGAATTTGCGACCTTAAGTCAGAATTAACCATAAAAGAGGGGAGATTTCCTGAAATGGTACGCAAAACTAAAACGTTGGTTTCTAATTCCAGAGAAGGGTCGAAGGGACTGCTAATTTGAATACGACAAGCTTTACTAGCAGTGGCCGAGAGTGAACAACTAACTCCTGAAATTACAGCATTCGCAGAACGAACAGGAAGCTTCAAACGAGTTTGGAGTCGCTCGGAAATAAAAGAGGACTCTGAAGCAGGATCTATCAACGCCCTAGCAGGGTACGAAACACCTAGATGAACAATATTCACCATTGCGGTACCTAAAAGTACAGCTTTGTTCTGCGCGGCATGAAACACTTGTCGGGGCAAGCAACCAGCGGACGTGGATGGTGCGCAATTTTCCGAATTAGGGGGGACAGTCGAAGAAGTAGTACTAGAATTTTGGGGGACATGGCTAGTCACGGTGGAACTTCGAGTTGAATTATTCGATGTAATATCCTCCCGATGCAACAAAGTATGGTGGGTCTTATTACACTTCGAACACCGACGTTTGCTATCACAATTCTTTACTTCATGATCGTTCCTAAGACAATTAATACAAAGATGATGACGTTTCATCACTTTGTACCGATCTGCGGGTTTAAGACTCTTAAAGCGGGGACAGTCATACAATTTATGACGCTGATTTTGACAAATTATACAATTTGAACCTTTCGAAGCGCGGGGAGAACGCGGCGGCTCTGAAACTCTGGTATTCGAATGATGCGCTTGAACTTTACTATTATTTGACCGCTTAGACTGATCTGTACCACGCATATCATGAAGGCACATGAGTGTACGAATTCGCTCAGTGAGAAAGGTATCCAAGTCTTTCCATGACGAAAGAGAGGATTTATCTTTAACACTCTGCTCCCAAAGAGTCTGAGTGATTTTTGGCAATCTCTGGAGACACAAAAATACTAATATCGGATCCCAATTTTCCGTGTTGACATCATACACGGACATCGACGATAGGCATCCGTTGATACCACGTTGGATCGACTTTAATCCCGAACTAGTCTCACTATAGAGGACCGGAATATCAAACAAAACTTTCAATTGGTTGTGAACCAGAAGCCGGGGATTATCATAAGTTTCGACTAGTGCCTTCCACGCGAGCTCGAAACTACGATTAATTAAGGGGAACCTCGAGACAATCTCGCGAGCTTCACCAGAAGTCTTCCTAACGAGATGACAAAGTTTTTCTACGTCGGTAAGACGACCATTAACAATATATATAGCCGTAAACAAATCCCTAAAGGTTGGCCACGAATGGAAATCGCCTTCAAAAATGTCCGTATCGCATGGCGGTAGGGCAAGGTTGTGGACACAATCCAAATGAGAAACTTCATCCATAGTCCTAAAACTGGCACTATTATTTCTCGCCATAGAGGAAAGCGGCGTTTCTATCTGCGAATGATTTTCGCGAGAAGCATGAGTCGAAGAACTCAAATTGTTGTGCGTTGCTTGCGGGTTTTCTTTAGGCGACTTAGCTAAATTCTCTCCTGGCGTTTCTATCAACGAAGCAACCGAACCACAAATACTACCATTACTAGAGGAGGTACGATATTTCTTAAATTGCCCTAGTTTCCTATTAATTGCTGACTGGCAGTCGACATAAATTTGAAATGACGAATTGTACTTCTGATCGACCGCATCGATAACCTCTTTCGTCGTCTCTACTGACGACATCATAAAATCACAGCACCTTTCAAATTTTTCCTGTGCTTGTGTCCAAAGTTTTTCTAATGCACTAAGATGAGCCTGTAGCGCATGAATATCAAGCTGCTCATCACGCATCGTATTGAAACGAGCATTAAACTGGATGACCGCATCCGAAGTTCTAGTGAACATATCTATTGGGGTGAATGGCATTTTGAACATGTTTCCCGAAATATGTACTACAACAAGCAAGAAGGGAAGAACTAAAGCACGATCTGCTCTTATAATGTATTCAAAAATCAAGAATAAAACTGATTCTACTTCGCACGATATACGAAGAAACCACAAAAGGATCAAAAAGTTATCCACAAACTCCAAAAGTTTCAAAAAATCGACCGAATTTTTCAAAGGTCCAAGAAAAACACCAAAAGCTTCCGAAAATCTAACGAAACCGCACTATAGGGCCAAAGAAATCGGAAATGTTCGCGAAATAAATGCCTTGAACCTCTCACACAGTAGTGAAATATCAAAAAATTGGTCTATAATCACCAAAATTATAATCTGCGATGAGATATTTAGCAACCAAATGCAAAGATACGACGCAAAATATGTGAAAAATTTTCAAATAAATAATAAATATTTCAAATATATTCCAAAAAAATATCAAAAAATATATAAAAATGGTTAGTTTTTATTAAATTGTATATTTTTCCCGGTAATTTTCCAAAAACCGTATTTTCGCGCACAAAAAATTCAAAATATTTTAATTTTTATATTTTCTACCGAAAATATTGAGATTTTATAACTTTTATTTCCACAGTTTACCTACTATTTAGGCAATCGAACTAGCGAATGTAGCGTATTTTCCAAAAATAAATATTAAAAAATAAAAAAAGTCGTATTGACCAATCGTAGGGTGTACGCGTTATTAATTTTTTCAAAAACGTCGTTTTCTAACACCCAATTATCACTCAATAATCGAAAATAAAATTCAAAAAATTTTAATATTTTATGTTGTTCCGTTTATCGAGGGTCACCTGTATAATATGTTACGTTGCGTATATCGAGGGTCACCTGTAACACAACAGACAATACCAAACTTATGTATGTATATGCGTATCAAGTGGCTGACCGACTAGGCAACGATATTAGCCGTATGATTTCTATGGCGTTTGTGTGTAGGTACACCTATTACTGATCACTAGTGGACGAACGAACAAACAAACCAATGCAATTGAAGTGCGTGTATTTTTTGGGGTGATTTATGAATAATATTTTAATTATTAAAAATGCAATTTTGCAAAAAATTTAACAATTTTAAAATTTCAATTACACCAATCGATGGGGAATTTTATGCACATTTAAATGACACCGCATGTATGAGAATGGCTGCTTGAGCCAGAGCAATAAAACAACAAAAAAAGTTTCTTCTAAAAATTATAAATTGTCACTGGGGCAACTTTATTTAAACACAATTATAGATAAATATAATTCGTAAATATGTCTGCTCCCGATGGGACAATAATTTTAACTAATAATATTATTTAAACTATAATTTAATTAAGGGGCGATTAATATTAATTGAAAGGCAATTTAAGATATTTGGCACGACAGAGATTTATGTTTATTTTAGGCAGCAAGGCAGAACGAAATATTTTAACGCAGCACGGCAGAAGATATTAACAAGAATGACTTTAACTGATCAGCTTCAATTACAGCAGGGCAGAATATTATTGTTTACTTGCTCCCTCTGCTAGCGTCGCTACCACTCTTTACCATCGTTGATACACATAAAAGCATTAGAAAAGAATAAATAAATAGCGACAACAACAACAACAACAGAGAAAGCCTAGCAGAGACAATAGGTAGAGATCATTGTCCACACAAAGCATAAAGCAATGTTTGGCCTTGAACCGATGAGGACATGATTGAAAAGGAAATAGAAAAAATATGCATTAGAATGCAAATAGGTATGCCAGTTGGGACAAATTTAAATAGCTGTGGGGACATTATTAATTTATGGGCAAAAATAATAATAATTACCGAAGTGAACGATAATTTTCAATAACTAAATAATAATGATAATAAATGGAACATACCACTAATGAAATAAATGATAATTAAAATAAATTAAATAAATAAATAAAATAATTTATAACTATTGCTCCAACATTCCCCCGCACATAGAACAACTGTTCTTGACAAAGGGTAAGGTAGATGATGAGGTGTTTTATTCGGTTTCCGAGATAACCGAGCTGTGCCTCTGCTCACAGCAACTCTCATCGGGATCTTGAGGGGACTTGAACTCTTCTTGAAGAGGCAGCAGAGCGACTTTTGAGACAGGACGTTTGTAGATTCTTCCACTAGACTTCAGGGATACAACTCGTACTCTTCCATCAGCACCAGGGTGAACTTCCGTAACTCGGGCAAGTGGCCATTGACCTGGAGAAAGTCTTTCATCGAAAATAAGGACAAGATCTCCAGTTTCTATATTTTTCTGGGGCTTCAACCATTTAGGGCGAGATTGCAGACGGTTGACGTACTCGTATGACCAACGCTTCCAGAATTGTTGTTGTAGGAGTTGAACTACTTTCCACCGGGAAAGTCTATCGATTGAGTAATCAAGCAGATTTTCGTCTGGGGCAGATAAAATCGGTTCTCCAACCAGAAAATGAGATGGAGTTAGGGCCTCGCAGTCGGAGGGATCGGTAGACATTGGGCATAGGGGCCTCGAGTTGAGACATCCTTCAATTTGCGTCAAAAGAGTTGCCAATTCCTCATAAGTAAGAATTCGATTAGCCATAATTCTTTTCAAGTGATGTGTTGTGGATTTGACTCCGGCTTCCCAAAGTCCTCCAAAGTTTGGGGAAGCGGGAGGTATAAAGTGCCAGTTAGTGTCATTGTCAGCTAGCAGAGTTGCCAGATCTTCAGGGAGAGATTCTGTGCTTCTTCTTTGTAGAATTTTAAGCTCCTTGTTTGAGCCAATGAAATTCGTGCCACAATCGGAGTACAAATCAGAGCACATACCACGTCGGGAAGTAAATCTTCTGAAGGCGGCAATAAAAGCATCGGTTGAGAGACTAGTTACGGCTTCAAGGTGAAGTGCTTTGGTTACCATGCAGATGAATAGGCAGATGTAACCTTTTGTTGTGACAGAGTTTCTGGCAGTAGACTGTTTAATGGTTATTGGGCCAGCGTAATCCACACCACTATGTTTGAAGGGCCTTGTGGGTTGAAGCCTTACTGAGGGAAGATTGCCCATGATTTGTTGCAGGGATTTGGCCTTGTACTTAAAGCAAGTGATGCATTGCCTTTGGACCTTTTTTGCCAGATTGCGGGCAGACAAAATCCAGAACCTCCTGGTAACGTAGGCTTGCATCTGTATGAGGCCGCCATGGAGTGTCTTCTCATGAGCATCTGCAAAGATTAAACAAGATAGAGGACTATGTTTGGACAAGAGCATAGGATGTTTAAAATCATAATTAAACTTAGCTTTTTGTATTCTGCCACCAACACGCAAGACGCCATCATCATCAAGAAACGGGCAAAGTTGGGCAATTCTGCTACCAGAAGGAATACTTCTTCCTCTTTTAAGCTGTTGTATCTCCTCAGGGAACTCGACTTCTTGAGACAATAGAACAACTTTTTGCAGCGCCCTTTTCAATTCCGTCGCTCGGAGAAAGCCAGTAAAACGGATTTTGGAACCAGGTTTATATTGAAGAAACCGCAAGATATAGGCCATGACTCGAGTCAGTCTGCTTAGAGACGAGTATTTAGTTAACAAATCCGGATAATTTGAGACCGTAGATGAGTTGATATTTATAGATGATTTTCGTTTTTCCAAATTCGTTTCAAAAGAGTTGTCTGGCTGCTTGGGCCAGAGAGATGGAGGCTGAGAGAGCCAGAGAGGACCAGTCCACCAAAGAGAATGTTGAACTAACTCAGTCGACGTAATTCCACGGGAAGCACAGTCAGCCGGGTTGTCATGAGTAGAAACATAACGCCACTGTGAAATATTCGAGTGTCTTTGGACTTCACTCACTCTGTTTCCAACGAAAACACTCCATCTTGAAGACTCTCCTCTGAGCCAACACAAAACGGTAATGCTATCAGTCCAGTAATAGACATTAGAAATGTTGAGATCTAGCATATCTTGAACTTTCCGCGTAAGTTTAACCAGCAGTGTTGCTCCGCATAATTCCAGCTTCGGGATAGACAAGACCTTCAGTGGGGCAACTTTAGTTTTGGATTGAAGCAAGTTCACTACACCTTCTCCATTGTTATTTAAAACTTTGATAAAAACTGCAGCAGCGTACGCTGACGTTGAAGCGTCGCAAAAACCATGCAACTCCACGGGACAATCTTTAAAAGTGCCAATCCATCGGGGGATTGAAACCTGTTCTAAGGTCTTTAGCTCTTTGAGATATGTATTCCAATTGGACTTCATGGAAGGAGAAATGTCGTCTTTCCAATCGATGCCTTCGAGCCATAACTTTTGAAAGTAAATTTTCGCTTGAATGGTGACAGGGGCTAGCCACCCTAGAGGGTCATACAATTTTGCTGCGTCAGATAGAAGACTAGCTTTAGTGACTTCGGGTTTTATCGGAAAGTTGACTTCGAAAGAAAACGTATCTTCATCAGTATTCCAGCCCAATCCCAGAGCTTTCACGACATTAGGTTCATTTAGATTGAAAATGTTAGCCTTTTCACGAAAATCTTCCGGAATATGGGACATAAGTTCTGAAGAATTTGACGTCCATTTGCGTAAGTTAAATCCTCCTGCCGAAAGTAGTTGAACCAATTGTTTTTGCAGGAATATTGCTTCTGACTCCGAATCAGCGCCGGAAATAATGTCATCTACGTAGGTATCAGTTTTTAAAATCTTACAGGCTTCAGGGTAAGTTTTATTTTCATCATCTGCCAACTGATGAAGAACTCTAATGGAGAGGTACGGAGCCGAGGAAGTGCCATAAGTGACAGTCTGAAGTTTGTAGATGCAAATATCCGAATCAGAATTTCGCCATAATATTTGCTGATAGTGTTGATGACTGTCTACAACTTTAATTTGGCGGAACATTTTTTCTAGATCGGAGCGAAAACCAATTTTAAATCGACGCCATCTATTGATAATTGCAGGCAAATCATTTTGCAAAGCAGGACCAGGGAAAAGTTCTTCGTTTAATGAAGTAGAAGAAGGCCGTTTGCTGCTACCATCGAAGACTACACGAAGTTTTGTCGTAGAGCTAGATTCTCTAATAACGCCATGATGAGGCAGAAAATATCCAGAAAGTTGAATGGATTGAGGATAAGGCCCAATATTAACCATATGCCCTAAAGATTCGTATTCATCCATGAACTTCCTGTACTCTGAGGCAAAAATTGGTTCTTTCACGAATTTACTTTCAACTTGTTTTAAACGTTTTAAAGCACTGAAGTCACTGTGACAGAAAGTAGGAGGAGATTTGCCGAGAATTTGTGACCTAAAGGGTAAGGCGACGGTGTATCTTCCATCGGAGCCACGAGTATAAGTTTTCTTGAAGAATTCCTCACAAGCTATTTCGTCAGAAGTCAAATGGCGAGATTCTATGAGTTCCTCTTGTTCCCAAAATGCTTTCAATTGGGTATCCAAGGAACAGAAATTAATGTTGACCGTATGATCATACGAAACTTCAGCCGTTGGGCCAGAAACAATCCACCCGAAATGGGTTAGTTGAAGAAAAATTCCCTTTTCGAATTTCTTCTGTTGAGGAAGTAAAATGTCTCCGTACAAATCGCCACCAATCAGTAGATCTATCGGATCATTTTTGTCGAAATCAGGATCAGCTAGAGAAAATTCAGCCAAGGAGGGCAATTTATTTCTGTCCACTGGACCAGCACAATAACTATTTAAGGAGGGCATGACGTAAGCCTGACTTCTCAATTCAAAGCCAGCTTCATAGTGCGAGGCAAGATTAAATTTAACAAATCGTTTCACAACAACGGTTTCACCTCCTACACCAGTGATTCGAGCAAAGGTATTGTATTTTTGTAGACGCAGTAGTTGAGAAGCACTTTCCGTTATCAATGTAGCCTGGGCTCCTTGATCTAAAATGGCCCTCAATTTAAAATTTCCAAAGTCGCTCTTCACTATGACTCGAATAGTTGCTAGGAGCACCTGAGGCATAACTGAAGCGCTCAATAGAGACAAGTTGACATTAGAATTCCCAACAGAGGAAGAAGGAGCTACATTATCATCACGATTTTCAGCAGTATTAGAAATATTGGACCGACCTTGAGTTGTATACTCATTATGCATAATAGTGTGATGCGGAAGGTTGCATGATTTACAACGACTTAACGATTTGCAGTCCTTTGAGAAATGGCCAAGGTTCAGACAGTTACGACAAACTTTCTTTGAGTTAATGAATTCGCGCTTAGAGGCAGAGGGCATAGCAGCAAACTTGAAACATTTATAGAGAAAATGTCGTTTCCCACAGCAGGGACAATTATCGTTATTAACGGCCGCCATATTTACTCGACGATTTTGATGCATTCTTTGAGAGGGAAAAGATTTTGGCGCATTTTGTTTATATTGTGGCTTTGATGTGGTCTCAGTATATTCGGCGATAGACTCTAAAGTTCTAAATGTTGTCTCAAGAAAATTATATAATTCGGATATCTTCGGAATTTCCGTGGCTGCCTTTAAAGACTGTTCCCACTCTTTGCAGGTTTGCAAGTCTAATTTACTGACTGTAATATGGATGAGAAGAGGATCCCAGCTGGAGCAATCGATACCTAAAGTGCTCAACAGAGCCAAGCTATTTCTTGTCGAATCGAGCGAAGTTTTAATGCTTTCGCATGAACCATTTGATTTTGGGATACTTAAAAGTTTTCGCAGCACAGTGTCAGCTATTTTTCTTTTATTGTGATATCGTTTATCCAGCGCAGCCCATGCAAGCTCATAGCTCCCTTCAGAGGCAGGGTACTCATTTACGATGGACAAAGGAGTATCTCGGCAAGAATTTTTCAAAAAGTAGTATTTTTGCACTTTCGACAAACTTTGGTTACTGTGCACCAGAGAAACAAACATGTCTCTGTACGAGATCCAACTTAAGTAATCACCCGAGAAAGTGGGGATGTCTATTTTAGGAAGACGAACTTCAGGGATGAGGGAATCGCTTCTTTGAGAAGAATTTGAGGCATGGAAAGTGGAGTGGAAATTCGGAGAGTTAGGAGGCCGATAGTCAGACATAGAGTCGAGTAATTTTCCTTTACCGCTGGGATAAACTTTAAAGAACGAGTAATGAACATCCTCTTTAAAATATGGGACATCATCAGAGTTAATTGACTTGTCACGAATGACATCAAAAAGCTGCTCATGGTTGGCCTCAAATGTTCTTTTAATCTCGTCGATCTCATCGAGACAACTTTGGCACAAACCTCGAGTTTTTTCACCGTCGGGCAATTTGTCGAAGTCGGAAATAATTCGCTGAACACGAGCCAAAAGAATTTTTTGATCTTCGATCGGTCTAGCAAAGTCCGCCATTTTAAAATTATGTGACTTTTAGAAAACAGAAAATGTGTGGCAACGATTTATATTTACCAAAACGGGCAAATGTTCGAAAATTTGGAATAAAGTTTATAAAAATGTCTATTTATTTCTCACCAAATATGATGCAGAGCAAGATTTTAATTTGGCACACAAAAGGTATTCACAAACTTGATCCAACGTTGTGATTGTGTTAAATTCAAACTTCGTCACTTTGTCTTTCCACCAAATTATTTATTTTTTAGTACACAGATTCAATTTAGTTAATTAATAATTTTTGAAATAATTTTGTTGACAAACTGTATGTCCCAGCATAGGGTAGATGAAAACGTTCGCAATAGTTGTTATAAGATTTCCCAGCACAGGGCAGATATCGAATTTCAATTGTTTAATAATTTTTTCCGTTTGAGTTTGAACTATTATAATATTTTGTTGGCACACTGTATTGTTCAATTTACAATCAATAAATGTTCACAGTTGTGAGAAAAATTTAATTTTATTGCAGTAAAAGTAGCAGAGTAAGATAATTTTTTCACTTTTCTTGAAATAATTTAGCACAACAATGTTCACTGAATGTTATTTTATTTATTGGGAATAATCACTTTTTCTTAATTGTTTGTTCACTATTCCCGGGTTTCGGCACCATTAAAATGTATGAGAATGGCTGCTTGAGCCAGAGCAATAAAACAACAAAAAAAAGTTTCTTCTAAAAATTATAAATTGTCACTGGGGCAACTTTATTTAAACACAATTATAGATAAATATAATTCGTAAATATGTCTGCTCCCGATGGGACAATAATTTTAACTAATAATATTATTTAAACTATAATTTAATTAAGGGGCGATTAATATTTATTGAAAGGCAATTTAAGATATTTGGCACGACAGAGATTTATGTTTATTTTAGGCAGCAAGGCAGAACGAAATATTTTAACGCAGCACGGCAGAAGATATTAACAAGAATGACTTTAACTGATCAGCTTCAATTACAGCAGGGCAGAATATTATTGTTTACTTGCTCCCTCTGCTAGCGTCGCTACCACTCTTTACCATCGTTGATACACATAAAAGCATTAGAAAAGAATAAATAAATAGCGACAACAACAACAACAGAGAAAGCCTAGCAGAGACAATAGGTAGAGATCATTGTCCACACAAAGCATAAAGCAATGTTTGGCCTTGAACCGATGAGGACATGATTGAAAAGGAAATAGAAAAAAATATGCATTAGAATGCAAATAGGTATTCCAGTTGGCACAAATTTAAATAGCTGTGGGGACATTATTAATTTATGGGCAAAAATAATAATAATTACCGAAGTGAACGATAATTTTCAATAACTAAATAATAATGATAATAAATGGAACATACCACTAATGAAATAAATGATAATTAAAATAAATTAAATAAATAAATAAAATAATTTATAACTATTGCTCCAACACCGCACATCAATTTTTATTTTCAACAGAAAAGCCAAAAAATACACTTTTCTTCAATTATTTTGATTTTTTCTTTATTTTCAATTGCCGTCGGCAAAACAATATTTGCATTCAAGACGGAGGGGGACGGGGTACGCGACGCGTTGTAAAACGGCCACAAGGAATATAAACGACGCGATTGTTGTTGTTTTCACACAATTTTTTCTTCGATATTTATTTCTTTTTAAGAATATTAGTATTTATTTAATTTCACCGGCACTTTTTTTCACTGTACGTACCTGTTTGCTTTAAATGTAAACAAGATGATGGTGATAATGAGATGATGTGGGGTGGACTGTATTGATGGTGATGATGTTGATGCTTTGCAAAAAAAAAGAAGAAAACAATTACTTCTTTGACAACAGCTCGTTCGTAATCCGGTACGAATGGACCAATGTTTGCGCCAATGCGGGGAAATATGCAAAGCCCAAACCGATAAATAAATAAAAACACAATAGTGGGGTTTTAGTTTTAAATAATAATGGCAAAGGCCGAGTTTATTAATAATAATAATAAATAAGGGTTGGTAAGACAGATTACCTGGTTTGCACAATAGCGGAGGAGCGCGACTTCGTATCGTGAGATAGAAGAGACGAGAATAAGTAAATGTCAACGATCATAACATGAAGGAAGGTGGCGGCTTTGGCGCCATTCGCCAGTCGTTGAAATCTGTTGACAGTGACGTTGACAGATCTAAACGAGGTTAACCCTTTAAGGACTAAAATGTGTTAACCCATTGTTAACAAATAATAATTTAAATCTAAATTATTCAGTTATTTTTAAAGGTTTATCTCCAAATTTCCATTCCCCATTATTATCTTTATGTGGACTGTATACAGTGTCCAGGTTATTCATATTTTCCAATTAATAAAGATATGAAAATAATCATCATGATCAGAATAAAAAGATTCTTCTCCTTTCTCGTCGTTGCTTGATTTATCTTGTTCGTACTCATAATCACGCGGAGTGGTTTCTTCTTTAACATCTTCCTTATATCTCTTGATACTGGAAAACGGTGATTTCCCATACTCATGTTGTTTGCGGAGCAATAAAAAAAATTAAAAAAAAACAAAAAAAAGAAAAACACCAGTATCAATTCTTTTATAATAATAAAAATGAAAAATCCTTTATTTAATAATATTGTTCGGAAAACAATATCTTTACCTTTTATTTACAATTGGTGTTGTTCGGTGGACGAAAATCCAAAGAGAAGTAAAGTTACAATGTAACGAGTAAGCTAGGTGTTGCAAAGTGGCGCGAATTTTACTCGTTAGAATTTGACATCTATCACTTTGTGCGAATGCACAAAGTTGCATTTGTGCTGGATATGTAAAAATTCTAACAGAAGAAATTAAAAATTTCCTAAAATGCGGAAACCATTTGGAATTAAACATTTCTCGGCCACCTTGGAACATCCAGCGATGTTACAACTAAAACGACTTAATATCTAGTTATGAATGTGTCTATGTACATATATGAAAATTCAAGGGTAGAACTGTCAACGGTGAGCATTTTCATTTAATTCATTTATTAAATAATTTTTTCAAAAAAACAAGTGGCTCGGAGAGCCCATGCCAATCTTCATTGACGCTACATCTTCAACTTACATACTACAGGGCCCAGTAATAACCCACCCAAATATAGTAAGTTCAGCCAACGGAAAACCCGGGTTCGAGAAGGTTTGCATCTTTATGATTCTGGGGTAAACCTCAGACCCAAGAATGAGACATATGTGTTTCGCCCTATAGAACTCGGGATCTGCTAATTGTAGACCAGCATATCTTTCCTTAATACTCTCTGGTGCTGACGTCGAAGGTTTCACGATGTCTCGTAACGGCATGACCTGCGCAAACACCGTCACGTTTTGGGCCCGTTCATACAAAGACCCCACATTTATTTGGGAAAACATGCCATGTCCCATTGGCACCACACCCAACTGAAGCTTCTCCGCAAGCGACTGGCAGATCCGACTGTGCCCCGAACACGAGTCTAAAAGAGCCCTTACGGGTATTCTTCGCTCACCTATATTGATGTTCACAATCATTGTTGGGGTCAACGTCACGGTTGGCTGGAAGGAAAGCAAAGGAGCGGACATGGGGATGGGATTTTGGAAGGGAGTGAAGGGAGACATTTCGTTGTTAGAGGATGGGACAGAAGGATGTGAACGCACATTTCTGCGGTTTGGCCTCCTAAGATCCAGATTTGGTGAATTGTTTGTGGGGTGTAGCAGAGTGTGGTGATCACGTTGACAGATCTGGCATCTTTTTGGGTTCCGACAATTCCTGTCCCCATTAAGACAGTTCGAACACAACCGTTTGGACACCACGACCCGAACTTTGCCCTCATGGGACAAACTTTGAAATTTACCACAGTCACGAAGTTTGTGACCGTGATTGCAGAATGCGCAGCGCTGTTCACTTCTTCTCGAACCTGAGTTTTTCCGAATAGATACAGTCGATACGGAATTCCGCGGATACGGAATTCTTCAACGGTTCACCCGAAGCCTTTGGTGCAACCTCCCGGATAGGAGCGGCTTCCGTGATATCTAAATCAAAGCTAGGAGCCCGAGGTGTGTGTGCAGTCTCCAGGATAGGAGTCACCTCGGCTCTATTTGCCTTAAGGGCACTACCATTATCTACTGGAGGACGGGGTGCAACCTCCCGGATAGGAGCCGCCTCCATTTTCTCCGCACTATATTATAAGATAATATTATAAGAAACAATTACTCGTTGGCCACAATGACCAACTTGACTACCGGTCGTCTTACAACACCGTTTTCTGTGCGGACATCAGCCACGCGTACGTGTCCGTCGACACCCGGAAACACGTTGATAACGCGACCTAGTTTCCACGAAGTGGGGGGTAATTGCTCATTACGAATAACGACTAAATCGTCCGTCTGTATATCGCGTTCCGGATATTTCCACTTATAACGTTTATGGAGACCTTTCAAATACTCTTCCTTCCACCGGAGGCAGAATTGTTGAGTTAAAGCTTTCATTTTTCTAAACCGGTTAACGATATGCAGGGGAGATTCATTTATTGTTGGCTCCGGAGGAGCAAGAATTGGAGATCCTATCAAAAAATGTCCCGGAGTAAGTGCCACTTGAGAATCTGGACTGTCTTTCATAGGACACAGTGGCCGCGAATTTAAACATGCTTCTATCCTACATAGAAGTGTAGACAGTTCCTCAAACGTATATTTTATGTTCTTTGCATGCTTCTTAAAATGCATCTTGAAACTTTTCACAGCAGCTTCCCAAAGGCCACCCATATGTGGAGCCCCAGCAGATATGAAATTCCATGTTATTTCCTGATAACTCAATTCAGAACATATACGCTCACGACTTTCCCTCAAGAAACCTTTGAAATCCTCCTCTAGGTGTCGCGAAGCTCCAACGAAGTTGGTGCCGTTATCCGAAAACATCGTTTTAGGACAACCGCGACGCGAAATAAATCTATGAAATGCTGCTAGGAAAGTTGTTGTGGATAAATCAGAAGCAGCTTCTAAGTGTACAGCCTTTGTCGAAAAACAAACAAAAACGCAGATGTATCCTTTAGTAATCTTGCAACATCTACCAGTGAATGATTTTATGTCAATAGGCCCGGCAAAATCTACCCCTGTGGTAGCAAATGGCCTAGTGAAAGATGTTCTCTCCGGAGGGAGAGCTGCCATGATTTGAGTACAAACTCGACTTTTGTACAATGAACAACGCTTGCAACGACTAATTACTGTACGAATCAATGTAGTGGGACGAGGTACCCAATATTCACTACGAACTATACGCAACATTAATTGAATTTGTCCATGGATTGAACGAATGTGAATATCCTGCAGTAACAAATAAGTAAAGCGACTATGATATGGAAGTAGTATAGGATGAGTCTCCGAAGGAGAAAGAGTTGGCGACCTAACTAAACGCCCATTGATTCTCATAACACCGGCTTCATCTAAATACGGATTTAATGACAAAATCGAACTTTTAGGATGCAACGGCTTTTTATTTAACAGACAATCATACTCTTCATCATAATGTACCTTCTGAGCTAAAATTGCTAAACGTATTTTAACACAATGAATCTCAGAACATGAAAGAGATATTTCCTCAAAATTATGATTTCCTTTATGCAGACGATGAGTGTTGTGGAAAAACCTAACCATGTATCCAATGGCCCCTATAGCCGTTTTCAAACACGAAAATCTTTCTAAAATGTCAGAATATTCTGAAAAGAACGAGACATGACTTTTAACACCTCGCATCTCTACATCCGTATCAAGAGACGATAAATCAGGAATATTCCATTGCGACCTATCAGAACGAAGCCAAGTAGGACCACACCACCACATTTCAGATGCAGCTAAGTCTGCCGGCGAAAGTCCACGACTACCTAAATCTGCGGGATTGTCTTCTGAGCGCACGTGATACCAATTTTCTTGACCAACGTTTTCATGAATTCTGTTCACCCTATTGGCAACGAACGTTGTCCAAGTTGAAGGGGTTTTTTTAAGCCACGAGAGGACGATCGTAGAATCTGTCCAGCAATATATCCTACGAAAATCTATACCAATCTCAGAAATAATTGATTTCACCAACTCTGAAGCCAAAACTGCACCACATAGTTCCAACCTAGGCAATGAAATCGACTTAAGCGGAGCAACCTTGGTCTTACAAGATAGTAAAATTGTGTAAATTTGCCCATTCGGTGTGACAATACGAATATATATCACCCCCGCGTATGCCTTTACTGAGGCATCAGAAAAAACGTGAAGTTCGGCTTGACAATCTGGGGCATAATTAACCCATCGAGGAATGTTAATGTAATTAACATCCTTATAGGTGTTCACAAAACTTTGCCATTCACTTGCCGTCGAAGATGGTAGTGAATCATCCCAGTCAATTTTATCTTACCAAACCTTTTGCATTATAATTTTGGCTACCACTATCACTGGTCCTAACCAGCCTACAGGATCAAACAACTTTGCGATAGTGGATAAAACTTCCCGTTTGGTATATTTATCTTTGTGAGCGAGAGGGTTCACACTGAAATAGAACAGATCTGTTTGCGCGTTCCATCGAATCCCTAGAGGTTTGGAACTACTCGGTTCTACGAATGTAAGAAGCTTTGTGTCGTACAAATGTTCAGGGGGCAAGCTTTCTAGTATGGTACGGTCATTCGACGTCCACTTTCTTAATTCAAATTTGGCAGATAATAATGCTTGAATCAGTTCATCACGAGCCTTTTGAGCGGAGACCAAATCGTGATAACCTGCCAAAACGTCATCCACATACATACACCTACGTAAGATGTGGGCTGCAAGCGGAAATTCCCTTTCAGTATCGTCAGCTAATTGTAATAAAGTCCGTAAAGCTAAATACGGTGCACAGTTTACACCGAAAGTTACTGTTTGGAGCTCATAGTCTTGAATGTCTTGGTCGGGAGAATCCCTAAAAACTATTCTTTGAAGAGGTGTGTGTTGGGAACAAACTCTAATTTGGCGATACATTTGAGTTATATCGCAGTTAAAGACAAACTGGAAGAGTCTCCATCTTAATATAAGCAGGACTAAATCTAACTGCAAAGTAGGACATACATACAAAATGTCGTTAAGACTTTTGCCACTAGAAGTTCCGCTAGAGGCGTTGAAAACGACTCTTAATTTGGTAGTGGGCTTCTCTGGATTTATCACAGGGTGATGAGGCAAATAGCAAACCATGGAAGTGGCTGAAGATGAAGAAACAGGCTTCATGTGACCTAAATCTAAATACACCTTTACTACCCCATCGTACACCTCCTTAATTTCTGGTTTTCGTAAGAGGGAAGCCTCGTTACGAAGGAATTGTCGTAAAGAATTCGTTCTTGAATGTCCTAACGCTGATTGACCTAAATATTCTGGCTTAATGGGAAGGGTGACCACATATCTGCCCTCAGAGTCCCGGACAGTAGTGGACTTGAAATTCTCCTCACAAAATTTGTCCGATGGAGACAAAGAGTAGTGGAATGTAAGAGTAGTGGAATGTACCCTCACACTGGAATTTGGAACTGGGCCTGTAACTATCCAACCGAAAACTGTCTTCTGCGCCACTAATGAATCTAACAGATTAATATGAGTTCCCTGCAATAAAATTCGTGGGTATAAATCTGCTCCTATTAACATATCTTCCGGTCTACAGTCGAATAACTGTGTATCTGCCAAACGAAGATTTGGCAATCGTGAAGCGAACTCAGGACTAACCAAAAAGGATGGCAAATTGCCTGAAATACTAGGAATCACTAGCGCCGTTAACTGAAATACCAAAGAATCCTGTATAGGAGAGGCAATATTCAGCGAACATATCTTCCTAGAAGTAGTGGCCACTGTCTGATTTACCCCTGACACCGTGGCAAGAGTCGAACTTGCGGAGATACCTAACTGACGCTGCAATTTTTCGGTTATAAAAGAGGCTTCAGACGCTGGATCGATGAGAGCACGAGCAGGATAATTAATACCGTGATGAATAATGTTCACCATGGCCGTGCCCAATAAAACATTTCTATTCTGGGAAACATGGAGGGTGTTAAAATTTGACTGACCAGACGTCAAACCTGACGAAGTCGATGGACCATTTTGATCAATAGCGGAGGAAGAAGGTGGAGCTGAAGAAGAGTTCGAATTTCTTTGTAGTGGAGCAGCTGATCTAGAAGCATTTGAAACATTTGAAGATTCTCTATGAAGTAGCGTATGATGCCGTTTATTACACTTCCCACAACTATGCTTACTAATACATTTCTTTACTTCATGCCCAACAGTCAAACAATTCAAACAACACTGGTGTCTACAAATCACCGAATAGCGACTTTCGACTGTCATTTTTATGAACTCTGGACATAAACGCAAGGAATGAACAGATCTGGGACAGAGAACGCAACATTTTTGAGAAGGAGCGGACGAAGATTTAGTCGAGGCTTTAGTTACGTGAGAGCGAATCTTTTTATCACCTTTTTTGGAAGAATCTATACCCCTTATATCTCGAAGACATGTTAAAGTTTGAATTCTTTCCGAAAGGAAACAATCCAAATCTTTCCAAGTTGACAATGCAGATTTGTCCTTTACTGTATGTTCCCACAAGGTGACAGTATCTTTGGGCAACCTTTGAATACAAGTGAAAACTAATATTGGGTCCCAATCAGCTGTAGAGACATCATAAATGGCCATTGCAGAAATGCAACCATTTATTCCTCTTTGTAAATTTTTCAATCCTGAACAAGATTCGTTTTCAAGGACCGGAAGATCGAATAATAATTTCAATTGATTATTGACAAGTATACGAACATTGTCATAAGTGGCCTTTAATGCCTTCCACGCTAAGTCAAAACTCTTATGGGTAAGAGGAAACTTGGAAACTATATCCTTCGCTTCGCCACTTGTCTTTTTCAATAAGTGACATAACCTTTCAATGTCACTTAGACTGTTATTTTTAATGAAAACAGCGGAGAAGAAATCCCTAAATGTCGGCCAGGAAAGGAAATCCCCGTTGAAAACATCAATATCGCAAGGAGGTAGATGCAAATTATCAAAATTACTTTCACCTAAGTACGCTGACGCTCCCATTGATGCTCCCGTACGATGAGAAACCTGAGAAATAGGTAAACTATCATCGGAACCATTGTACTCCGATCGCAGGGTACTATTTCCATTGTGCCCAATATTGGCCGAAGAGGTCTTCGGTGTTCTAACTTTATCCAATTTCCTATTAATCATGGCAATGCTATTTATGAATGCCTTAAACGCTACTTGGTATTTACTCTCAGCCGAGGTAACATCTGTAGGATCAGGATGATCAGAAGTTTTTAGGTAATTAAGACATTCATCATACCTATCTTTGACTTTTCCCCACATTTCCTTTACTTCAACGGCTTGCGCCTCAAGAATGTAAACATCAAAATCTTCATCTCGGAGAGCAGATAGATTTTGATCGAAAGTGATAAGGAAATCAGTGGCTCTAATGAAAAAGTCCAAAGGAGTAAGCGACATTTTGATTAGAATTTAAATTAATTGACCGAAAGCACAAAAAATCCAAAAAATATAAAAATCTTCTAAAATCGCTCGAAAAAATTAGCCAAACACCAAATGAATTCGAAAAAATTCACTATATTCTGTTTTCGAATAAAAATTCTAAGATCCAAAAACCACCAATGTAAACAAAAATTTATAGAAACGCTTCAAAAAATTCGAAAAAAATTGCCTAAATCCAAAAATATTTAGAATCGGTATCGAAAAATACCAAAATTTTCTTTTGATGTATCGAAAAATACTCCAAAACCCAAGAAAATTCAACAAAAATTACGAATTAATTTTACCCAGTGTACCGAAAAGTAACACAATTTTCCTCAGTGTATCAAAAAAAATCGGTTAGCTGTGTCGAAAAATACACAACCCAATTATTTTTCAAGAAGAAGGGGAAAAAAATTCAAAAAGTTGAAAAAATCTCGAAATTCGAAAAAATTTCGCCCAAAAGTAGGGTGTACGGACTGTAAAATACACCCGAACGACCAACAACAACAATAAATTTTTTCAAAAAAAATCAATAAATTTTATAAGTAGTTCAGATAAATATAGAAATATATTTATAATAATCAAAATTATTCACTTATTTAATTTTACTTTACTTTATATCGAGTGTAGGGTGCACCGTAGGTCGACCCGTTTAATAATTTTTTCACTCGTATAAATTCTTCAACAAAAATCGATAATTTTTTTTTTTAATTTTAATGTAAATTTAATTCAAAACTTTTTAACCGACCGTCGTATAACTGCCTTTTGAACCGGGCCTCGTATATTAATAATATGTACGTATGTGTGTATACCCAACGTCAACGATAAACAAGCAATCAGTGAGGATGGTTGGCAGGTATATTTGTTAGTGTTTTTTTTTTCTTTCTTTTTCTAATTCGAATTGGGCACTTTACATATGGATAAAAAAACACTAACAACTCTATGAAATTATTTAAAAAATAATTTTGCCACCAACAAATATTATTGAAGGGTTCACTGCACTTTTTAATTTTGCTTGTTTATTACACTTTCTTTAATATTCTCGCTTGCTGAGAATATGAAATTTGGAAAGAATAACAATAACAACGCGCGACGGTGTTGTAAGACGGACGTATTTATATATGGAATGTGAAGAAATTAACACTTTTTCTTTTAGCAGAAATGCAAGGAAAACACACGCGAATGCTCACTAATATTGACGGTACTCACCTTAAACAATATTAGATGAAATTTATGGATGATGAATTTAATGAGGGATGTGGGTGAATTCTTTTGATGGATGGATTGCTGTTATTATGCTGCTGTGACGGAGTCAGTGCGCCTTTGTGAAACAAAGAAAAACCAAAAACCAATTAGATGTTGTTGTTGCAAACCAATTAGATTCGATTCGGCTCGAACAGGACCAATGTTTGCGGAGCAATAAAAAGAAATAAAAAAACCAAAAAAAAGAAAAACACCAGTATCAATTCTTTTATAATAATAAAAATGAAAAATCCTTTATTTAATAATATTGTTCGGAAAACAATATCTTTACCTTTTATTTACAATTGGTGTTGTTCGGTGGACGAAAATCCAAAGAGAAGTAAAGTTACAATGTAACGAGTAAGCTAGGTGTTGCAAAGTGGCGCGAATTTTACTCGTTAGAATTTGACATCTATCACTTTGTGCGAATGCACAAAGTTGCATTTGTGCTGGATATGTACAAATTCTAACGGCAGAAGAAATTAAAAATTTCCTAAAATGCGGAAACCATTTGGAATTAAACACATGTATTTTCAATTGTTGTTTTAACTAATTTGTTTAATCATCTGTTATTGGTTTGAAGGTGTTTTCCAATTGTGTTGTTCTTGCTTGCTCTCGCCTTTTAATGTTTTGAAATTTTCTTTTCAAAACATTGCGGGATTGAACCAGTCGTTTCAACATTTCTTCTTCCATTGTTAGAGATATACTGTAAAATGTGGGATATTGTTACAATATAAATAGTGTATCCCTTGACCTTAACCCAACATGATCTTTAACCCGACTTAACCCGTACCCAACTTAACCCGAACCCAACCTAACCCGAACCCAACATAACCCGAACCCAACCTAACACGAACCCAACCTAGCCCGAACCCAACCTAACACGAACCCAACCTAACCTGAACCCAACCTAACCTGAACCCAACCTAATCCGAACGCAACCCAACCTGAACGCAACCTAACCCGAACCCAACGTAACACGAACCTAACCCGAACCCAAAATAACACGAACCTAACCTGAAGCCAACCCAACCTGAACATAACCTTTACCTATGAATTCACGAAGATAGGATACTATAGATTTTTTCGAACTTGATCTACCTTATTCCTTATTCCATGTTTTGAGACATATTAAAAATTGTTTTAATACGAAAATTGTTATGTCAAGCAATACAAATATGAATTTCAGAATCTTTGGGTATTACTTGGACAGATGGCATGTTTAATTATGACCAGGATTAAACATGCTGTTAAACAGAAGATCATTCAATATCTTTGTTAGGGGCAGACATCAAGCTTAATCATTTGTCCAGTCTTTTTGTCATGAAACTCTGCGTCAAAGCCCCTCAACCCTGTTAACATCAGTGATCCCCTTGCAAAGCTGTGAAATGGAGAATATTACTATCAGCCATTTCTTGGAAATACCAAACCAAAACCACTGCATTTTTGTATTTTATAAGGGTAAATCAGACAAAACAAAATGCTATTTCGGTGGGGTGGTTTTGGTTTTTTTTTGGTATTTTTGCAGTTGTGGTATTTTTGTAGTAAACCATAATTCCAGCTTCCATAACATCTGATATACCACAATATCCACTAGTTGCCGGATAAATATACCTTAAGAAACCTTTCTATTCAATATGCAAAATTGAAAAATTTTTATGTAAAATTGAAAAATTTGTATGCAAAATTTACTAAATCTACGGACATATTTTTAACTTTTGTCAAGTGTACCTCATCTGTTAGAAAATGTTCCATGTGTTGCAAGCCGTTTATAGCTGAAGTTATATGTATATAGTTTATTTCTCTTAAATCCTAAATACCACCAGTTTTGTTTACATTTGATGAAATGTAACCAAATTGACCACGTTCTCGTTGACAAAAATCCGATTTTTCGTGATTTTATCGATCACCAACCCACTAACATGGAGTATAGAAAGCATAACAAAGCAGAACATTTATATGAAAAAAGAAATATTCTTGGAGTATTGATTATTAAAGTTGTGTTTACATTTAACGCAATGTAGACAAATTGGCTACATTAAGGTTGACAAAAATTAAATTTTGGTCAATGTATCGCACTTTGACTCACTATCTATCGTAATATATAGAGAGAGAAAATGTATGTATATGAACCAACAAATGGAGACCATTGTTAATTACTCCTGCGGGAAGTCATATAATATCTGAGACTCTCTCATTCCTATTTATTTAAACTCAACTCAACGTATGTTATGAAATTTGCCAAAGCCAGATCTAAACGATTACATATATATTGACATGTATTTTTGATAACATTAACGAAAAAATGTTGTTGTTTATTTCCAATTCTCTGTCTATCGCTCCCTCTCCCACATATATAGGAGGCAAAATATGCAACATTGTTTCATATTTTGCTTCCCACATAAACTGGAGGTAAAATATGCAACTTTGTTTCATTTTTGCCTTGCATAATTCAAGCGTGTTCATATATGTACATATGTATTTTTGATGACAATGATGCTATACTCTCACTCATTCATATGTTTTAATTTTGTCTTACTCTAAACATTTTCGAGGTAGTTTTTGTTAGTTTTTACCACTGTGCATCTAAATTTAAGATCCGTTAATAATATGTGACGTGTTAAGTTCTGATGATGGTCTCAACAAATCCCATCAATATATAATTATTTCGATGAATCAAAGTATTGATTGTATTCCAGCATCAAAATCCGCCCTCAACCCAATCCCCACCTCACACTTGAACCCCCTCTACCATCATTTGATCATCAACATGCATAACATATACAAAATGTGTAATATCCACAAGGGCAAGAATTCCTATGAACAAAGAAATATTCTTGTAGCAATGAAGACTGCAGATTTGTTTACATTTGTTAAATGTAAACAAATGGCCTAATGCTCGTTGACAAAAATCAAATTTTTGGTTAATGTATCGATCACCAGTACGCTAACATGGAGTAAAACAATGGAAAGAATTTGTACGAATCATTTCGTTTTCACTTAATGTTTACTCTTGGGTTTTTATTGCAATATGACAAACTCTGACATTCATCTCAACTCACAGCCGCGTTATGAAATTTAAAAGACGAACGAACCTGACCATCATCAATAATTTCACAATATTGTGAAATTCATTATGCCTACATATGTTAAGTTATGTGCGTGAATGGACATGCTCACAGAGAGACGGACGGACGGAAAAATGCTCTTTGATTATGTGTATGATTAGGCATGCTTACAGACAGACAGATATATATTGAAATGTATTTTCTTTACATTAGCGATCAAATGTAGTTCTCTCTCAACTTCTCGGTCTGGCTCCCTCCCACACATGTACAGTTTAAATGTGGTTCTCTCCCGAAATCAAGGTCTGGCTCCCTCCCACCCATATACAGGAGGTAAAAAATGCAACATTGTTTCATATTTTGCTTCACATATACAGGAGGTGAAATATGCAACATTGTTTCATATTTTGCTTCACATATACAGGACGTAAAATATGCAACATTGTTTCATATTTTGCCTCGCTTATATTTTTGATTATATTACCGATCAAATATGGTTCTCTCCCAAAATCAAGGTCTCGCTCTCTCCCACATAAATACGAAATGATTACGGTTCTCTCATATATTTCCTCCCCTTATCCGCTCATATAAATGGGCCAAATATGCATCATTTCATTAATTTAGACTATAAATGTTAATCAGCCAAACATACTAGTTGTAATTTTTCTTGATTTGACCCACTGTGCAGTTAAATTTAAGTTCCTCTCTCTCTCACATACACACACAGACATACTCTCTCTCACACACACACACATACTCTCTCTCACACACACATACTCTCTCTCTCTCTCACACACACACACACAGAGAGAGAGAGGAGATAAAAAAGTATCAAATTACAGCCAAGTCACCATGTGGCGTATGATTAATTTTAATTCAGAACCGGCATTAGCCCTCTACTGAAGTAGAAACTGCCCTCGAAGATGTTGGCAATTCAGTCTGTGACTCACTGGTAGTAAAATGTGTTTCTGTTTGTCGATTTGTTTGTGTTCTAGAATAATTATTTGATCCACTCGCTACGTTGTTAGCTTTCGATTGTGAAATATTATTAAAATGTAGTTTTGTATGATGCTTCTTCTTGCAATGCATACACATATTAGTCAAGAATATGTCAGTATGCACAGTACACATTCTTGACTAATATGTCCACTCGTTAAACAATTGTTACAAATTCGTTTTTCTTTTACCAATTCAACTCTTTGAACCACAGACATGCTGTTAAACCTTGGACAGTTTCTTAACACATGGTTTTGTCTACATATCACACATCTATTTAAATTCATTACGTTTGAACTGTTCGTGTGAGCTCCATACTAGAATTGTGAATGTTGTGGAGCTGAATGCAATTTAGTGCGATCAATTCTTTCTAATACTTGATGCCTATTTATTAGAAACTCTTCCATTTGAGACCATTTTGGTAATTTAGAGTGGGATTAAAGTGATTGTTCCCATTGCGTTACTGTCTCTATCGGAAGCTTAGAGGAACATAAACAAATTAAAATTGGATCCCACTGACTCACACTAATTTCATGAGCGTTTAATATAGCTAGGCAATCGCTAATGATTGTTTGGATCCGTTTTATGTCCTCACTATTAGCGGACTTTGCTGGCGCAATTTCGAAAAGAAGTTTGAGTTGGTTGTCGACTAAAACCCGTTTATTCTCATAGCGTTTCTTTAATGCATCCCATGCCAAAGTAAAGTTTAAATCTGACAATGGGAATCTGTCTACTATCCTGCCAGCTTTATCTGCCAGTTTTATTTTTTAGGTGATATAGTTTTTGAGCCGCTGTTAATTTAACGTGAGTACCATATAGCCACAAACATATCCCTAAATGTGGTCCATTCTTCGTAGCTTCCGTAGAAGTCTTTAGTGTCGCAAGGTGGCACTTTACATACATGACTGAGCTATGGAATAATGATCGATTTGTAGTGTCTTCGCTTACCGATGTATTAGAAACATTGCTCGTCTCTTTCAACATTTCCGTTAAACTAGCCTTGGTTGATTGATATTTGTCCCGAGCGGACGCTAAATCTTCTTTGGCTTTCTTTTTATGCTCATCGTCAATTGCCTTGTTGTAGGACAGATAGACGCTCTCAAAAGCGTTTCGAACGTTATGCCAATCCTCGTCGATTGACTCTAATTTTGTTTCTATTAGTGATTCTGAAAAATCATTTTCTGGGCTGTTTAATATGTTTATACATGTTTCCACCAAATTGTCTAGTTCGTATTCGAACCTTGTGCAAATCGTTGATTCCATTTTGCAATTTTTTATATTATTATTGTATTATTGATTTAGTAATTATTATTTTTTTTTTATTTTATTGCATTATTTGAAATTTATTATATATATATATATATATATATATATATATATATCACTATTTGCCGTTTTATAACTTTGAAAGTTCTTTTAGTAAAAGAAAATCAAGCTATTTCAATAAATTATATATTTGGATTTAATAGCCTTTTAGAATATACTCCTTGGAAGTTTATTTTTTAAACTTTGGGAGTAAAGTCCACTATGAATTTATTTTTATTATTATTCATTTTATTTTATATTTTACTGATAGTTTATTTATAATTATTTGATCTGCATTATTATTATTTTTTAATAGTAAAAATGAAATGCAATGATGTGAAATGCAACCAGAATGTATTTACTTGCGTTACGTTATGTTACGGTCACTGTACACCCGCCTCTACGTTTTTCTCGAACTGAACTATTGTTTAAAGGCACTCAAGGGTACTCAGTAATTGGTAATCGCAAAAAATATTTCACTAATATAAACAAACACACAATAGCTTCGTTCCAGTACTTTTTTAATGATTAAAGTGTCAAAAGAGCAAACTGTCGAAAATGAGTCCAATACACACATTTTTCCAAAATGTACGGTAACGAAAAAATGGCAGAAACGTCAAAAAATCTGGAACAAATGTCAAAGTCAGCGAATCAGAAGCCGACAAACATTTTGCACATTTTTGCTCGCTCCAATCTGTCGTGTAAACAGTTTCTAAAGAAAATGCTATTCAGCGCCATTTTTGTTCAAAGAGAAGTGAACATTTTGCAACTTTTTTGGTGTACGGGAACGCATTTCGGGTAAAAATGTGCAAAATGTGTTAAATGTGTAAAAACTTTCTAGTTCTGGAACGAAGCTAATATGTCGGTCCGTGAAATTTATTAAAGAAATATATTAAACTGTGGAATTGATTATTTTATTATAAAAGTGACCACAAATGTATAATTAATAAACTAAATTTTTTAATTTTGGCTGCAAAACAATTTGGATTTTTATTTGTGTTAGTGTTGAGCTTTGCTGTATTTTCAAGTGAAGAAGAAGACAGCTATGAATTTCAACACAAATAGCCAAGGGAGTTTCTTTGAAAATTAGATCAAAGATATGAGTTAAAAAATGGCAAATCTAGGCCGCTAATTTGTTTTAAGGCTCGAAGGATCATGTACAGATTTCCTCCAAAGGAAGAAGGATCTGCAATATCAACTTTATATTACAGGCGTAATTTAAGATCTAGAGAATTGTTGTTGGCGGTAAATGCAACAACTCAAAAACAACACAGCAAATACACCAGACGTATACGCTTTATACTCACTGTGAGGTTGTTGGTTAAGGCACAATAAAATAAAAGAAAATACTTAAAATATTAAAATATTTTAGCCAGAGTTGAGGCTTGCTTGAATTCTCGACCCTTGACACCTGCTAGTGACGATCCAGATGATTTGTCTCCTTTAACCCCAGGACATTTCCTCATTGGCACTCTAATGTTGGCTCCAGCGGAACCCGACATCTCCGACTCTGATGTGTCTTTAGTCAACAGATGGAAACGTCTAAACATAATCTCACAGTCATTTTGCAATAGATGGAAAAATGAGTACTTAACTGAATAACGTAAGAGAACTAAGTGGAAACATCAGGAAGAAAACGTAAAAGAGGTAGATTTAGTCACAATCAAAGACGACCGATTTTCTCCCAACGAATGGAGAATGGGCAGGATCCAACAGACATTTCCAGGGGTAGATCAAAAAGTTAGGGTCGTGGACATTAAGATGTGCAGTGGAACGTTTAGTAGACCCATTTCAAAAGTTGTTAAACTCTTTTCCGACTGACAAGTCGGGTATTCACTTTCCAACAAATACATTACTCAATTATTTTTAATTACAGATATGACTGCTTATTTCCCAAAACCCCAATCACCTGAAATAGTGGAAGATCAGGGGCGTCACAGTATACCAGCACGGCGAAATGAGCGTCAAGAACGGAGTAGGTCAAATGCAAGAAGAAATCTAAGAGGAGACGGACAGGCTAGACTCCCCCACTGCCAGTTCTTATGCGGTCTTTGTCAAGAAGATCATTCATTTGGCGCCGGACTGTCCATCAATAACAGGCTTTCGTCGATGCGATTTTAGGCATCATACCTATAATGTCGTGGGGTCCGTGTAAGAAATGAAAGAACAACTTCTACTTTAAGTAGGTGATAAACGAATGTCTTTTATTTCATTTTCATTTATTTACATACTTCATTTCGGAGTTGGCACACGAGAAGCGTTTCCAGATAAGAAACTTATTCTCATTAATAGTGTTGATACATATGCATATAATATGCATACCCTTTTTTGTTGAAATGTATTATTTAAGACCTTTTACAAAAACATAAGCAGTTTCTTTATAATGGGCTACTTCAGAAATATGATAAACTAACTACCCTTCGTATATTCTGACAATTTTTACTGTACATTTTGTTTTATTTTCGTTTTAACTACCTTGCCACCTTGGCGTGGTCTTAATTCACGTCTAGGAGTACCTTCTTCGGGATGGTAACGTGTGTAAGAGTTGTGTTCTATTTGGGCTTGACCCACATCATTTTCAGGAGATATTGACTTGTTTGTGTAAGCTGCAACAGCATTATGTGTGATAGCTCCTGCATGCACCGTGGAATTGTTGCTTTCTGTAACATTTTGTTTTGGACTTCGTATCTGATTAAGATGTCTTTTTATTTGCCTATTATTCTTGGTTAAGACGTAGAGATATGTCCTTGGGCCAAGTTGTTTATTAATTGTTGCAGAAGACCAACTAGCTTTATTTGGATTAGAATAATCCCGTACCCAAACTCTTTCACCCTCATTGAATTCAATGTTTCGAGATCCCCCGTAATTGGTAACACTTTTCTCTTGGTTTTGCACTATTACATCCTGAACCAGTGGTGGTTTTAGTAAACTAAATATTGTTTTTGGTGTTCTATTGAGAAAAAGATTTGCAGGCGTGGCATTTGTTGTACAATGCACTGCGTTGCGGTAATCTGCAAGAAATCGACAGATAATCGCGTCTAAACTTGCATGTTTGTCTTATTTAAGATTGGCATAAATTGACTTTTTTAATGTTTTTACAAAATTTTCAGCTTGGCCATTTGTCGCAGGATGACCAGGGGCTGTTAAAACATGTCTGACACGATTGGGTTTTAAAAATTTTTGAAACTTCTCTGATACAAATTGTCGTCCGTTATCAGACACAAACGTATCTACAACGCCATATCGTGCAAACAAAACCATCATTACTTTAATGATAAAACTGGAAGTTATATCCTTGGTGGAAAAAACTTTTACCCATTTTGAAAACGGGTCAATTACTATAAATAAATAGTAATTTTTAATGGGACCTGCGAAGTCAGCATGTATTCGACTCCATACAGAATCAGTCGGTTTCCAAGGAATTAATTTGGCTTTTCAGGACTAGCGTGAAGCTCTTGACAAGGAATACAATCCCTGATTAATTCCTCAATTTTCTTGTCTAGCCCAGGCCACCACATATATGATCGTGCCAAACCCTTGGTCTTGACTATACCTAGGTGCGAAATATGCAATTGTCGCAATAATTCCTTTCTTAGTTTCGGGGGAATAACTGACTTATAACCCCACATAATACAACCATATTCCACGTTCAATTTATTGACCTTGTCACGAAATGGTTTAAAAGTTGAATCTTTCATTTTATGAAGAGAGCCTGATTGGATTGCCTCACGAACCTTTGAAAAAATTGGATCACGCTGTGTTTCTCTTGCGATGTCTTGAAAGCTAATGTGCATACAGTTTTCTGAATTAATAAAATTTACATAGTTGTCTTCTTGATAATCTTTGACAACCACGGATTGCGGCATCCTCGATAAGCCATCAGCAATATTACGCTCACCTGTTACATATTCGATAGCACAATCGAATCCGGACAGTATTACTGCCCATCTCTGAATACGAGCTGCTGCCATAACAGGTATTGCTTTTGTTTGACCAAATAAAGACAATAGTGGTTTGTGATCAGTGCGGATTATAAATTTGTTTCCCAAAAGATATTGCCGCAATTTTGACACACTAAAAATTATAGCTTACCCTTCCTTTTCAATGGGTGCATAATTTAATTCATTTTGGTCAACGCACGAGAAATAAATGCTATTGTTTTATAGAATTATCAGGAAGCTTGTGACTTAGCACTCCAGCGATGGCATTGTTGCTGGCATCCGTGGTGAGAATAATCGGTAAATTCGCATTGAAATGGATCAACACTTGATCTGAAATAATATCTGCCTTTATTTGTTCGTATGCTTGCTGGCATTCCTTTGACCAATTAAACGTTACATTTTTTGATAATAATTTATATAAAGGTATCATTTTGTCTGCAAAGTTGCTAACAAATTTTGAATAATAATTTACCATGCCAGCGAAGGCTTTTAATTCGGTCACATTTGTTGGTACCGGTGCATTTTTAATGCTAGATATCCGTTCTGATGTTTTTCGAAGACCAAATTTATCTATTCGAAAACCTAAATAGGTAACCTCGGATTAAAAAAAATACATTTGCTCTCATTTAAAGTTAGGCCGGCAGATTTCAACTTTGACAAGACTGCGTCCAAAGTCCATCAGAATTTCTACCAGTAATTGTTATATCGTCCTGGTAGACGACGACATGTGGGATTCCACGAAGAATATTTTCCATGGTCTTTTGGAAAATAGAAGCAGCCGTTTTAACGCCAAACGGAAGACGTTTGACCCTCAACGTCCCGATATGCGTACTCCACGTGCATAGTTGTTGGGAGATAGAATCTAAAACCAATTGGTTGTACGCATTCGACATGTCTAACAGACATGACTGCTTATTTCCCAAAACCCCAATCACCTGAAATAGTGGAAGATCAGGGGCGTCACAGTACACCAGCACGGCGAAATGAGCGTCAAGAACGGAGTAGGTCAAATGCAAGAAGAAATCTAAGAGGAGAAGGACAGGCTAGACTCTCCCACTGCCAGTTCTTATGCGGTCTTTGTCAAGAAGATCATTCATTTGGCGCCGGACTGTCCATCAATAACAGGCTTTCGTCGATGCGATTTTAGGCATCATACCTATAATGTCGTGGGGTCCGTGTAAGAAAAGAAAGAACAACTTCTACTTTAAGTAGGTGATAAACGAATGTCTTTTATTTAATTTTCATTTATTTACATACTTCATTTCGGAGTTGGCACACGAGAAGCGTTGCCAGATAAGAAACTTATTCTAATTAATAGTGTTGATACATATGCATATAATATGCATCCCCTTTTTTGTTGAAATGTATTATTTAAGACCTTTTACAAAAACATAAGCAGTTTCTTTATAATGGGCTACTTCAGAAATATGATAAACTAACTACCCTTCGTATATTCTGACAAATTTCATATTTTTACTGTACATTTTGTTTTATTTTCGTTTTAACTACCTTGCCACCTTGGCGTGGTCTTAATTCACGTCTAGGAGTACCTTCTTCGGGATGGTAACGTGTGTAAGAGTTGTGTTCTATTTGGGCTTGACCCACATCATTTCAGGAGATATTGACTTGTTTGTGTAAGCTGCAACAGCATTATGTGTGATAGCTCCTGCATGCACCGTGGAATTGTTGCTTTCTGTAACATTTTGTTTTGGACTTCGTATCTGATTAAGATGTCTTTTTATTTGCCTATTATTCTTGGTTAAGACGTAGAGATATGTCCTTGGGCCAAGTTGTTTATTAATTGTTGCAGAAGACCAACTAGCTTTATTTGGATCAGAATAATCCCGTACCCAAACTCTTTCACCCTCATTGAATTCAATGTTTCGAGATCCCCCGTAATTGGTAACACTTTTCTCTTGGTTTTGCACTATTACATCCTGAACCAGTGGTGGTTTTAGTAAACTAAATATTGTTTTTTGGTGTTCTATTGAGAAAAAGATTTGCAGGCGTGGCATTTGTTGTACAATGCACTGCGTTGCGGTAATCTGCAAGAAATCGGCAGATAATCGCGTCTAAACTTGCATGTTTGTCTTATTTAAGATTGGCATAAATTGACTTTTTTAATGTTTTTACAAAATTTTCAGCTTGGCCATTTGTCGCAGGATGACCAGGAGCTGTTAAAACATGTCTGACACGATTGGATTTTAAAAATTTTTGAAACTTCTCTGATACAAATTGTCGTCCGTTATCAGACACAAACGTATCTACAACGCCATATCGTGCAAACAAAATCATCATTACTTTAATGATAAAACTGGAAGTTATATCCTTGGTGGAAAAAACTTCTACCCATTTTGAAAACGAGTCAATTACTATAAATAAATAGTAATTTTTAATGGGACCTGCGAAGTCAGCATGTATTCGACTCCATACAGAATCAGTCGGTTTCCAAGGAATTAATTTGGCTTTTCAGGACTAGCGTGAAGCTCTTACATAGTTGTCTTCTTGATAATCTTTGACAACCACGGATTGCGGCATGGCTTATCGAGCCATCAGCAATATTACGCTCACCTGTTACATATTAGATAACATAATCGAATCCGGACAGTATTACTGCCCATCTCTGAATACGAGCTGCTGCCATAACAGGTATTGCTTTTGTTTGACCAAATAAAGACAATAGTGGTTTGTGATCAGTGCGGATTATAAATTTGTTTCACAAAAGATATTGTCCCAATTTTGACACACTAAAAATTATAGCTTACCCTTCCTTTTCAATGGGTGCATAATTTAATTCATTTTGGTCAACGCACGAGAAATAAATGCTATTGGTTTTATAGAATTATCAGGAAGCTTGTGACTTAGCACTCCAGCGATGGCATTGTTGCTGGCATCCGTGGTGAGAATAATCGGTAAATTCGCATTGAAATGGATCAACACTTGATCTGAAATAATATCTGCCTTTATTTGTTCGTATGCTTGCTGGCATTCCTTTGACCAATTAAACTTTACGTTTTTTGATAATAATTTATATAAAGGTATCATTTTGTCTGCAAAGTTGCTAACAAATTTTGAATAATAATTTACCATGCCAGCGAAGGCTTTTAATTCGGTCACATTTGTTGGTACCGGTGCATTTTTAATGCTAGATATCCGTTCTGATGTTTTTCGAAGACCAAATTTATCTATTCGAAAACCTAAATAGGTAACCTCGGATTAAAAAAAATACATTTGCTCTCATTTAAAGTTAGGCCGGCAGATTTCAACTTTGACAAGACTGCGTCCAAAGTCCATCAGAATTTCTACCAGTAATTGTTATATCGTCCTGGTAGACGACGACATGTGGGATTCCACGAAGAATATTTTCAATGGTCTTTTGGAAAATAGAAGCAGCCGTTTTAACGCCAAACGGAAGACGTTTGACCCTCAACGTCCCGATATGCGTACTCCACGTGCATAGTTGTTGGGAGATAGAATCTAAAACCAATTGGTTGTACGCATTCGACATGTCTAACAGACATGACTGCTTATTTCCCAAAACCCCAATCACCTGAAATAGTGGAAGATCAGGGGCGTCACAGTACACCAGCACGGCGAAATGAGCGTCAAGAACGGAGTAGGTCAAATGCAAGAAGAAATCTAAGAGGAGAAGGACAGGCTAGACTCCCCCACTGCCAGTTCTTATGCGGTCTTTGTCAAGAAGATCATTCATTTGGCGCCGGACTGTCCATCAATAACAGGCTTTCGTCGATGCGATTTTAGGCATCATACCTATAATGTCGTGGGGTCCGTGTAAGAAAAGAAAGAACAACTTCTACTTTAAGTAGGTGATAAACGAATGTCTTTTATTTCATTTTCATTTATTTACATACTTCATTTCGGAGTTGGCACACGAGAAGCGTTGCCAGATAAGAAACTTATTCTAATTAATAGTGTTGATACATATGCTTATAATATGCATCCCCTTTTTTGTTGAAATGTATTATTTAAGACCTTTTACAAAAACATAAGCAGTTTCTTTATAATGGGCTACTTCAGAAATATGATAAACTAACTACCCTTCGTATATTCTGACAAATTTCATATTTTTACTGTACATTTTGTTTTATTTTCGTTTTAACTACCTTGCCACCTTGGCGTGGTCTTAATTCACGTCTAGGAGTACCTTCTTCGGGATGGTAACGTGTGTAAGAGTTGTGTTCTATTTGGGCTTGACCCACATCATTTCAGGAGATATTGACTTGTTTGTGTAAGCTGCAACAGCATTATGTGTGATAGCTCCTGCATGCACCGTGGAATTGTTGCTTTCTGTAACATTTTGTTTTGGACTTCGTATCTGATTAAGATGTCTTTTTATTTGCCTATTATTCTTGGTTAAGACGTAGAGATATGTCCTTGGGCCAAGTTGTTTATTAATTGTTGCAGAAGACCAACTAGCTTTATTTGGATCAGAATAATCCCGTACCCAAACTCTTTCACCCTCATTGAATTCAATGTTTCGAGATCCCTCGTAATTGGTAACACTTTTCTCTTGGTTTTGCACTATTACATCCTGAACCAGTGGTGGTTTTAGTAAACTAAATATTGTTTTTTGGTGTTCTATTGAGAAAAAGATTTGCAGGCGTGGCATTTGTTGTACAATGCACTGCGTTGCGGTAATCTGCAAGAAATCGGCAGATAATCGCGTCTAAACTTGCATGTTTGTCTTATTTAAGATTGGCATAAATTGACTTTTTTAATGTTTTTACAAAATTTTCAGCTTGGCCATTTGTCGCAGGATGACCAGGAGCTGTTAAAACATGTCTGACACGATTGGATTTTAAAAATTTTTGAAACTTCTCTGATACAAATTGTCGTCCGTTATCAGACACAAACGTATCTACAACGCCATATCGTGCAAACAAAATCATCATTACTTTAATGATAAAACTGGAAGTTATATCCTTGGTGGAAAAAACTTCTACCCATTTTGAAAACGAGTCAATTACTATAAATAAATAGTAATTTTTAATGGGACCTGCGAAGTCAGCATGTATTCCACTCCATACAGAATCAGTCGGTTTCCAAGGAATTAATTTGGCTTTTCAGGACTAGCGTGAAGCTCTTACATAGTTGTCTTCTTGATAATCTTTGACAACCACGGATTGCGGCATGGCTTATCGAGCCATCAGCAATATTACGCTCACCTGTTACATATTAGATAACATAATCGAATCCGGACAGTATTACTGCCCATCTCTGAATACGAGCTGCTGCCATAACAGGTATTGCTTTTGTTTGACCAATAAAGACAATAGTGGTTTGTGATCAGTGCGGATTATAAATTTGTTTCACAAAAGATATTGTCCCAATTTTGACACACTAAAAATTATAGCTTACCATTCCTTTTCAATGGGTGCATAATTTAATTCATTTTGGTCAACGCACGAGAAATAAATGCTATTGGTTTTATAGAATTATCAGGAAGCTTGTGACTTAGCACTCCAGCGATGGCATTGTTGCTGGCATCCGTGGTGAGAATAATCGGTAAATTCGCATTGAAATGGATCAACACTTGATCTGAAATAATATCTGCTTTTATTTGTTCGTATGCTTGCTGGCATTCCTTTGACCAATTAAACTTTACGTTTTTTGATAATAATTTATATAAAGGTATCATTTTGTCTGCAAAGTTGCTAACAAATTTTGAATAATAATTTACCATGCCAGCGAAGGCTTTTAATTCGGTCACATTTGTTGGTACCGGTGCATTTTTAATGCTAGATATCCGTTCTGATGTTTTTCGAAGACCAAATTTATCTATTCGAAAACCTAAATAGGTGACCACGGATTAAAAAAAATACATTTGCTCTCATTTAAAGTTAGGCCGGCAGATTTCAACTTTGACAAGACTGCGTCCAAAGTCCATCAGAATTTCTACCAGTAATTGTTATATCGTCCTGGTAGACGACGACATGTGGGATTCCACGAAGAATATTTTCAATGGTCTTTTGGAAAATAGAAGCAGCCGTTTTAACGCCAAACGGAAGACGTTTGACCCTCAACGTCCCGATATGCGTACTCCACGTGCATAGTTGTTGGGAGATAGAATCTAAAACCAATTGGTTGTACGCATTCGACATGTCTAACAGACATGACTGCTTATTTCCCAAAACCCCAATCACCTGAAATAGTGGAAGATCAGGGGCGTCACAGTACACCAGCACGGCGAAATGAGCGTCAAGAACGGAGTAGGTCAAATGCAAGAAGAAATCTAAGAGGAGAAGGACAGGCTAGACTCCCCCACTGCCAGTTCTTATGCGGTCTTTGTCAAGAAGATCATTCATTTGGCGCCGGACTGTCCATCAATAACAGGCTTTCGTCGATGCGATTTTAGGCATCATACCTATAATGTCGTGGGGTCCGTGTAAGAAAAGAAAGAACAACTTCTACTTTAAGTAGGTGATAAACGAATGTCTTTTATTTCATTTTCATTTATTTACATACTTCATTTCGGAGTTGGCACACGAGAAGCGTTGCCAGATAAGAAACTTATTCTAATTAATAGTGTTGATACATATGCATATAATATGCATCCCCTTTTTTGTTGAAATGTATTATTTAAGACCTTTTACAAAAACATAAGCAGTTTCTTTATAATGGGCTACTTCAGAAATATGATAAACTAACTACCCTTCGTATATTCTGACAAATTTCATATTTTTACTGTACATTTTGTTTTATTTTCGTTTTAACTACCTTGCCACCTTGGCGTGGTCTTAATTCACGTCTAGGAGTACCTTCTTCGGGATGGTAACGTGTGTAAGAGTTGTGTTCTATTTGGGCTTGACCCACATCATTTCAGGAGATATTGACTTGTTTGTGTAAGCTGCAACAGCATTATGTGTGATAGCTCCTGCATGCACCGTGGAATTGTTGCTTTCTGTAACATTTTGTTTTGGACTTCGTATCTGATTAAGATGTCTTTTTATTTGCCTATTATTCTTGGTTAAGACGTAGAGATATGTCCTTGGGCCAAGTTGTTTATTAATTGTTGCAGAAGACCAACTAGCTTTATTTGGATCAGAATAATCCCGTACCCAAACTCTTTCACCCTCATTGAATTCAATGTTTCGAGATCCCCCGTAATTGGTAACACTTTCCTCTTGGTTTTGCACTATTACATCCTGAACCAGTGGTGGTTTTAGTAAACTAAATATTGTTTTTTGGTGTTCTATTGAGAAAAAGATTTGCAGGCGTGGCATTTGTTGTACAATGCACTGCGTTGCGGTAATCTGCAAGAAATCGGCAGATAATCGCGTCTAAACTTGCATGTTTGTCTTATTTAAGATTGGCATAAATTGACTTTTTTAATGTTTTTACAAAATTTTCAGCTTGGCCATTTGTCGCAGGATGACCAGGAGCTGTTAAAACATGTCTGACACGATTGGATTTTAAAAATTTTTGAAACTTCTCTGATACAAATTGTCGTCCGTTATCAGACACAAACGTATCTACAACGCCATATCGTGCAAACAAAATCATCATTACTTTAATGATAAAACTGGAAGTTATATCCTTGGTGGAAAAAACTTCTACCCATTTTGAAAACGAGTCAATTACTATAAATAAATAGTAATTTTTAATGGGACCTGCGAAGTCAGCATGTATTCCACTCCATACAGAATCAGTCGGTTTCCAAGGAATTAATTTGGCTTTTCAGGACTAGCGTGAAGCTCTTACATAGTTGTCTTCTTGATAATCTTTGACAACCACGGATTGCGGCATGGCTTATCGAGCCATCAGCAATATTACGCTCACCTGTTACATATTAGATAACATAATCGAATCCGGACAGTATTACTGCCCATCTCTGAATACGAGCTGCTGCCATAACAGGTATTGCTTTTGTTTGACCAATAAAGACAATAGTGGTTTGTGATCAGTGCGGATTATAAATTTGTTTCACAAAAGATATTGTCCCAATTTTGACACACTAAAAATTATAGCTTACCATTCCTTTTCAATGGGTGCATAATTTAATTCATTTTGGTCAACGCACGAGAAATAAATGCTATTGGTTTTATAGAATTATCAGGAAGCTTGTGACTTAGCACTCCAGCGATGGCATTGTTGCTGGCATCCGTGGTGAGAATAATCGGTAAATTCGCATTGAAATGGATCAACACTTGATCTGAAATAATATCTGCTTTTATTTGTTCGTATGCTTGCTGGCATTCCTTTGACCAATTAAACTTTACGTTTTTTGATAATAATTTATATAAAGGTATCATTTTGTCTGCAAAGTTGCTAACAAATTTTGAATAATAATTTACCATGCCAGCGAAGGCTTTTAATTCGGTCACATTTGTTGGTACCGGTGCATTTTTAATGCTAGATATCCGTTCTGATGTTTTTCGAAGACCAAATTTATCTATTCGAAAACCTAAATAGGTGACCACGGATTAAAAAAAATACATTTGCTCTCATTTAAAGTTAGGCCGGCAGATTTCAACTTTGACAAGACTGCGTCCAAAGTCCATCAGAATTTCTACCAGTAATTGTTATATCGTCCTGGTAGACGACGACATGTGGGATTCCACGAAGAATATTTTCAATGGTCTTTTGGAAAATAGAAGCAGCCGTTTTAACGCCAAACGGAAGACGTTTGACCCTCAACGTCCCGATATGCGTACTCCACGTGCATAGTTGTTGGGAGATAGAATCTAAAACCAATTGGTTGTACGCATTCGACATGTCTAACAGACATGACTGCTTATTTCCCAAAACCCCAATCACCTGAAATAGTGGAAGATCAGGGGCGTCACAGTACACCAGCACGGCGAAATGAGCGTCAAGAACGGAGTAGGTCAAATGCAAGAAGAAATCTAAGAGGAGAAGGACAGGCTAGACTCCCCCACTGCCAGTTCTTATGCGGTCTTTGTCAAGAAGATCATTCATTTGGCGCCGGACTGTCCATCAATAACAGGCTTTCGTCGATGCGATTTTAGGCATCATACCTATAATGTCGTGGGGTCCGTGTAAGAAAAGAAAGAACAACTTCTACTTTAAGTAGGTGATAAACGAATGTCTTTTATTTCATTTTCATTTATTTACATACTTCATTTCGGAGTTGGCACACGAGAAGCGTTGCCAGATAAGAAACTTATTCTAATTAATAGTGTTGATACATATGCATATAATATGCATCCCCTTTTTTGTTGAAATGTATTATTTAAGACCTTTTACAAAAACATAAGCAGTTTCTTTATAATGGGCTACTTCAGAAATATGATAAACTAACTACCCTTCGTATATTCTGACAAATTTCATATTTTTACTGTACATTTTGTTTTATTTTCGTTTTAACTACCTTGCCACCTTGGCGTGGTCTTAATTCACGTCTAGGAGTACCTTCTTCGGGATGGTAACGTGTGTAAGAGTTGTGTTCTATTTGGGCTTGACCCACATCATTTCAGGAGATATTGACTTGTTTGTGTAAGCTGCAACAGCATTATGTGTGATAGCTCCTGCATGCACCGTGGAATTGTTGCTTTCTGTAACATTTTGTTTTGGACTTCGTATCTGATTAAGATGTCTTTTTATTTGCCTATTATTCTTGGTTAAGACGTAGAGATATGTCCTTGGGCCAAGTTGTTTATTAATTGTTGCAGAAGACCAACTAGCTTTATTTGGATCAGAATAATCCCGTACCCAAACTCTTTCACCCTCATTGAATTCAATGTTTCGAGATCCCCCGTAATTGGTAACACTTTCCTCTTGGTTTTGCACTATTACATCCTGAACCAGTGGTGGTTTTAGTAAACTAAATATTGTTTTTTGGTGTTCTATTGAGAAAAAGATTTGCAGGCGTGGCATTTGTTGTACAATGCACTGCGTTGCGGTAATCTGCAAGAAATCGGCAGATAATCGCGTCTAAACTTGCATGTTTGTCTTATTTAAGATTGGCATAAATTGACTTTTTTAATGTTTTTACAAAATTTTCAGCTTGGCCATTTGTCGCAGGATGACCAGGAGCTGTTAAAACATGTCTGACACGATTGGATTTTAAAAATTTTTGAAACTTCTCTGATACAAATTGTCGTCCGTTATCAGACACAAACGTATCTACAACGCCATATCGTGCAAACAAAATCATCATTACTTTAATGATAAAACTGGAAGTTATATCCTTGGTGGAAAAAACTTCTACCCATTTTGAAAACGAGTCAATTACTATAAATAAATAGTAATTTTTAATGGGACCTGCGAAGTCAGCATGTATTCGACTCCATACAGAATCAGTCGGTTTCCAAGGAATTAATTTGGCTTTTCAGGACTAGCGTGAAGCTCTTACATAGTTGTCTTCTTGATAATCTTTGACAACCACGGATTGCGGCATGGCTTATCGAGCCATCAGCAATATTACGCTCACCTGTTACATATTAGATAACATAATCGAATCCGGACAGTATTACTGCCCATCTCTGAATACGAGCTGCTGCCATAACAGGTATTGCTTTTGTTTGACCAAATAAAGACAATAGTGGTTTGTGATCAGTGCGGATTATAAATTTGTTTCACAAAAGATATTGTCCCAATTTTGACACACTAAAAATTATAGCTTACCCTTCCTTTTCAATGGGTGCATAATTTAATTCATTTTGGTCAACGCACGAGAAATAAATGCTATTGGTTTTATAGAATTATCAGGAAGCTTGTGACTTAGCACTCCAGCGATGGCATTGTTGCTGGCATCCGTGGTGAGAATAATCGGTAAATTCGCATTGAAATGGATCAACACTTGATCTGAAATAATATCTGCCTTTATTTGTTCGTATGCTTGCTGGCATTCCTTTGACCAATTAAACTTTACGTTTTTTGATAATAATTTATATAAAGGTATCATTTTGTCTGCAAAGTTGCTAACAAATTTTGAATAATAATTTACCATGCCAGCGAAGGCTTTTAATTCGGTCACATTTGTTGGTACCGGTGCATTTTTAATGCTAGATATCCGTTCTGATGTTTTTCGAAGACCAAATTTATCTATTCGAAAACCTAAATAGGTAACCTCGGATTAAAAAATACATTTGCTCTCATTTAAAGTTAGGCCGGCAGATTTCAACTTTGACAAGACTGCGTCCAAAGTCCATCAGAATTTCTACCAGTAATTGTTATATCGTCCTGGTAGACGACGACATGTGGGATTCCACGAAGAATATTTTCAATGGTCTTTTGGAAAATAGAAGCAGCCGTTTTAACGCCAAACGGAAGACGTTTGACCCTCAACGTCCCGATATGCGTACTCCACGTGCATAGTTGTTGGGAGATAGAATCTAAAACCAATTGGTTGTACGCATTCGACATGTCTAACAGACATGACTGCTTATTTCCCAAAACCCCAATCACCTGAAATAGTGGAAGATCAGGGGCGTCACAGTACACCAGCACGGCGAAATGGGCGTCAAGAACGGAGTAGGTCAAATGCAAGAAGAAATCTAAGAGGAGAAGGACAGGCTAGACTCCCCCACTGCCAGTTCTTATGCGGTCTTTGTCAAGAAGATCATTCATTTGGCGCCGGACTGTCCATCAATAACAGGCTTTCGTCGATGCGATTTTAGGCATCATACCTATAATGTCGTGGGGTCCGTGTAAGAAAAGAAAGAAGAACTTCTACTTTAAGTAGGTGATAAACGAATGTCTTTTATTTCATTTTCATTTATTTACATACTTCATTTCGGAGTTGGCACACGAGAAGCGTTGCCAGATAAGAAACTTATTCTAATTAATAGTGTTGATACATATGCATATAATATGCATCCCCTTTTTTGTTGAAATGTATTATTTAAGACCTTTTACAAAAACATAAGCAGTTTCTTTATAATGGGCTACTTCAGAAATATGATAAACTAACTACCCTTCGTATATTCTGACAAATTTCATATTTTTACTGTACATTTTGTTTTATTTTCGTTTTAACTACCTTGCCACCTTGGCGTGGTCTTAATTCACGTCTAGGAGTACCTTCTTCGGGATGGTAACGTGTGTAAGAGTTGTGTTCTATTTGGGCTTGACCCACATCATTTCAGGAGATATTGACTTGTTTGTGTAAGCTGCAACAGCATTATGTGTGATAGCTCCTGCATGCACCGTGGAATTGTTTCTTTCTGTAACATTTTGTTTTGGACTTCGTATCTGATTAAGATGTCTTTTTATTTGCCTATTATTCTTGGTTAAGACGTAGAGATACGTCCTTGGGCCAAGTTGTTTATTAATTGTTGCAGAAGACCAACTAGCTTTATTTGGATCAGAATAATCCCGTACCCAAACTCTTTCACCCTCATTGAATTCAATGTTTCGAGATCCCCCGTAATTGGTAACACTTTTCTCTTGGTTTTGCACTATTACATCCTGAACCAGTGGTGGTTTTAGTAAACTAAATATTGTTTTTTGGTGTTCTATTGAGAAAAAGATTTGCAGGCGTGGCATTTGTTGTACAATGCACTGCGTTGCGGTAATCTGCAAGAAATCGGCAGATAATCGCGTCTAAACTTGCATGTTTGTCTTATTTAAGATTGGCATAAATTGACTTTTTTAATGTTTTTACAAAATTTTCAGCTTGGCCATTTGTCGCAGGATGACCAGGAGCTGTTAAAACATGTCTGACACGATTGGATTTTAAAAATTTTTGAAACTTCTCTGATACAAATTGTCGTCCGTTATCAGACACAAACGTATCTACAACGCCATATCGTGCAAACAAAATCATCATTACTTTAATGATAAAACTGGAAGTTATATCCTTGGTGGAAAAAACTTCTACCCATTTTGAAAACGAGTCAATTACTATAAATAAATAGTAATTTTTAATGGGACCTGCGAAGTCAGTCCATACAGAATCAGTCGGTTTCCAAGGAATTAATTTGGCTTTTCAGGACTAGCGTGAAGCTCTTACATAGTTGTCTTCTTGATAATCTTTGACAACCACGGATTGCGGCATGGCTTATCGAGCCATCAGCAATATTACGCTCACCTGTTACATATTAGATAACATAATCGAATCCGGACAGTATTACTGCCCATCTCTGAATACGAGCTGCTGCCATAACAGGTATTGCTTTTGTTTGACCAATAAAGACAATAGTGGTTTGTGATCAGTGCGGATTATAAATTTGTTTCACAAAAGATATTGTCCCAATTTTGACACACTAAAAATTATAGCTTACCATTCCTTTTCAATGGGTGCATAATTTAATTCATTTTGGTCAACGCACGAGAAATAAATGCTATTGGTTTTATAGAATTATCAGGAAGCTTGTGACTTAGCACTCCAGCGATGGCATTGTTGCTGGCATCCGTGGTGAGAATAATCGGTAAATTCGCATTGAAATGGATCAACACTTGATCTGAAATAATATCTGCTTTTATTTGTTCGTATGCTTGCTGGCATTCCTTTGACCAATTAAACTTTACGTTTTTTGATAATAATTTATATAAAGGTATCATTTTGTCTGCAAAGTTGCTAACAAATTTTGAATAATAATTTACCATGCCAGCGAAGGCTTTTAATTCGGTCACATTTGTTGGTACCGGTGCATTTTTAATGCTAGATATCCGTTCTGATGTTTTTCGAAGACCAAATTTATCTATTCGAAAACCTAAATAGGTGACCACGGATTAAAAAAATACATTTGCTCTCATTTAAAGTTAGGCCGGCAGATTTCAACTTTGACAAGACTGCGTCCAAAGTCCATCAGAATTTCTACCAGTAATTGTTATATCGTCCTGGTAGACGACGACATGTGGGATTCCACGAAGAATATTTTCAATGGTCTTTTGGAAAATAGAAGCAGCCGTTTTAACGCCAAACGGAAGACGTTTGACCCTCAACGTCCCGATATGCGTACTCCACGTGCATAGTTGTTGGGAGATAGAATCTAAAACCAATTGGTTGTACGCATTCGACATGTCTAACAGACATGACTGCTTATTTCCCAAAACCCCAATCACCTGAAATAGTGGAAGATCAGGGGCGTCACAGTACACCAGCACGGCGAAATGAGCGTCAAGAACGGAGTAGGTCAAATGCAAGAAGAAATCTAAGAGGAGAAGGACAGGCTAGACTCCCCCACTGCCAGTTCTTATGCGGTCTTTGTCAAGAAGATCATTCATTTGGCGCCGGACTGTCCATCAATAACAGGCTTTCGTCGATGCGATTTTAGGCATCATACCTATAATGTCGTGGGGTCCGTGTAAGAAAAGAAAGAACAACTTCTACTTTAAGTAGGTGATAAACGAATGTCTTTTATTTCATTTTCATTTATTTACATACTTCATTTCGGAGTTGGCACACGAGAAGCGTTGCCAGATAAGAAACTTATTCTAATTAATAGTGTTGATACATATGCATATAATATGCATCCCCTTTTTTGTTGAAATGTATTATTTAAGACCTTTTACAAAAACATAAGCAGTTTCTTTATAATGGGCTACTTCAGAAATATGATAAACTAACTACCCTTCGTATATTCTGACAAATTTCATATTTTTACTGTACATTTTGTTTTATTTTCGTTTTAACTACCTTGCCACCTTGGCGTGGTCTTAATTCACGTCTAGGAGTACCTTCTTCGGGATGGTAACGTGTGTAAGAGTTGTGTTCTATTTGGGCTTGACCCACATCATTTCAGGAGATATTGACTTGTTTGTGTAAGCTGCAACAGCATTATGTGTGATAGCTCCTGCATGCACCGTGGAATTGTTGCTTTCTGTAACATTTTGTTTTGGACTTCGTATCTGATTAAGATGTCTTTTTATTTGCCTATTATTCTTGGTTAAGACGTAGAGATATGTCCTTGGGCCAAGTTGTTTATTAATTGTTGCAGAAGACCAACTAGCTTTATTTGGATCAGAATAATCCCGTACCCAAACTCTTTCACCCTCATTGAATTCAATGTTTCGAGATCCCCCGTAATTGGTAACACTTTTCTCTTGGTTTTGCACTATTACATCCTGAACCAGTGGTGGTTTTAGTAAACTAAATATTGTTTTTTGGTGTTCTATTGAGAAAAAGATTTGCAGGCGTGGCATTTGTTGTACAATGCACTGCGTTGCGGTAATCTGCAAGAAATCGGCAGATAATCGCGTCTAAACTTGCATGTTTGTCTTATTTAAGATTGGCATAAATTGACTTTTTTAATGTTTTTACAAAATTTTCAGCTTGGCCATTTGTCGCAGGATGACCAGGAGCTGTTAAAACATGTCTGACACGATTGGATTTTAAAAATTTTTGAAACTTCTCTGATACAAATTGTCGTCCGTTATCAGACACAAACGTATCTACAACGCCATATCGTGCAAACAAAATCATCATTACTTTAATGATAAAACTGGAAGTTATATCCTTGGTGGAAAAAACTTCTACCCATTTTGAAAACGAGTCAATTACTATAAATAAATAGTAATTTTTAATGGGACCTGCGAAGTCAGCATGTATTCGACTCCATACAGAATCAGTCGGTTTCCAAGGAATTAATTTGGCTTTTCAGGACTAGCGTGAAGCTCTTACAAAGTTGTCTTCTTGATAATCTTTGACAACCACGGATTGCGGCATGGCTTATCGAGCCATCAGCAATATTACGCTCACCTGTTACATATTAGATAACATAATCGAATCCGGACAGTATTACTGCCCATCTCTGAATACGAGCTGCTGCCATAACAGGTATTGCTTTTGTTTGACCAAATAAAGACAATAGTGGTTTGTGATCAGTGCGGATTATAAATTTGTTTCACAAAAGATATTGTCCCAATTTTGACACACTAAAAATTATAGCTTACCCTTCCTTTTCAATGGGTGCATAATTTAATTCATTTTGGTCAACGCACGAGAAATAAATGCTATTGGTTTTATAGAATTATCAGGAAGCTTGTGACTTAGCACTCCAGCGATGGCATTGTTGCTGGCATCCGTTGTGAGAATAATCGGTAAATTCGCATTGAAATGGATCAACACTTGATCTGAAATAATATCTGCCTTTATTTGTTCGTATGCTTGCTGGCATTCCTTTGACCAATTAAACTTTACGTTTTTTGATAATAATTTATATAAAGGTATCATTTTGTCTGCAAAGTTGCTAACAAATTTTGAATAATAATTTACCATGCCAGCGAAGGCTTTTAATTCGGTCACATTTGTTGGTACCGGTGCATTTTTAATGCTAGATATCCGTTCTGATGTTTTTCGAAGACCAAATTTATCTATTCGAAAACCTAAATAGGTAACCTCGGATTAAAAAAAATACATTTGCTCTCATTTAAAGTTAGGCCGGCAGATTTCAACTTTGACAAGACTGCGTCCAAAGTCCATCAGAATTTCTACCAGTAATTGTTATATCGTCCTGGTAGACGACGACATGTGGGATTCCACGAAGAATATTTTCAATGGTCTTTTGGAAAATAGAAGCAGCCGTTTTAACGCCAAACGGAAGACGTTTGACCCTCAACGTCCCGATATGCGTACTCCACGTGCATAGTTGTTGGGAGATAGAATCTAAAACCAATTGGTTGTACGCATTCGACATGTCTAACAGACATGACTGCTTATTTCCCAAAACCCCAATCACCTGAAATAGTGGAAGATCAGGGGCGTCACAGTACACCAGGACGGCGAAATGAGCGTCAAGAACGGAGTAGGTCAAATGCAAGAAGAAATCTAAGAGGAGAAGGACAGGCTAGACTCCCCCACTGCCAGTTCTTATGCGGTCTTTGTCAAGAAGATCATTCATTTGGCGCCGGACTGTCCATCAATAACAGGCTTTCGTCGATGCGATTTTAGGCATCATACCTATAATGTCGTGGGGTCCGTGTAAGAAAAGAAAGAACAACTTCTACTTTAAGTAGGTGATAAACGAATGTCTTTTATTTCATTTTCATTTATTTACATACTTCATTTCGGAGTTGGCACACGAGAAGCGTTGCCAGATAAGAAACTTATTCTAATTAATAGTGTTGATACATATGCATATAATATGCATCCCCTTTTTTGTTGAAATGTATTATTTAAGACCTTTTACAAAAACATAAGCAGTTTCTTTATAATGGGCTACTTCAGAAATATGATAAACTAACTACCCTTCGTATATTCTGACAAATTTCATATTTTTACTGTACATTTTGTTTTATTTTCGTTTTAACTACCTTGCCACCTTGTCGTGGTCTTAATTCACGTCTAGGAGTACCTTCTTCGGGATGGTAACGTGTGTAAGAGTTGTGTTCTATTTGGGCTTGACCCACATCATTTCAGGAGATATTGACTTGTTTGTGTAAGCTGCAACAGCATTATGTGTGATAGCTCCTGCATGCACCGTGGAATTGTTGCTTTCTGTAACATTTTGTTTTGGACTTCGTATCTGATTAAGATGTCTTTTTATTTGCCTATTATTCTTGGTTAAGACGTAGAGATATGTCCTTGGGCCAAGTTGTTTATTAATTGTTGCAGAAGACCAACTAGCTTTATTTGGATCAGAATAATCCCGTATCCAAACTCTTTCACCCTCATTGAATTCAATGTTTCGAGATCCCCCGTAATTGGTAACACTTTTCTCTTGGTTTTGCACTATTACATCCTGAACCAGTGGTGGTTTTAGTAAACTAAATATTGTTTTTTGGTGTTCTATTGAGAAAAAGATTTGCAGGCGTGGCATTTGTTGTACAATGCACTGCGTTGCGGTAATCTGCAAGAAATCGGCAGATAATCGCGTCTAAACTTGCATGTTTGTCTTATTTAAGATTGGCATAAATTGACTTTTTTAATGTTTTTACAAAATTTTCAGCTTGGCCATTTGTCGCAGGATGACCAGGAGCTGTTAAAACATGTCTGACACGATTGGATTTTAAAAATTTTTGAAACTTCTCTGATACAAATTGTCGTCCGTTATCAGACACAAACGTATCTACAACGCCATATCGTGCAAACAAAATCATCATTACTTTAATGATAAAACTGGAAGTTATATCCTTGGTGGAAAAAACTTCTACCCATTTTGAAAACGAGTCAATTACTATAAATAAATAGTAATTTTTAATGGGACCTGCGAAGTCAGCATGTATTCGACTCCATACAGAATCAGTCGGTTTCCAAGGAATTAATTTGGCTTTTCAGGACTAGCGTGAAGCTCTTACAAAGTTGTCTTCTTGATAATCTTTGACAACCACGGATTGCGGCATGGCTTATCGAGCCATCAGCAATATTACGCTCACCTGTTACATATTAGATAACATAATCGAATCCGGACAGTATTACTGCCCATCTCTGAATACGAGCTGCTGCCATAACAGGTATTGCTTTTGTTTGACCAAATAAAGACAATAGTGGTTTGTGATCAGTGCGGATTATAAATTTGTTTCACAAAAGATATTGTCCCAATTTTGACACACTAAAAATTATAACTTACCCTTCCTTTTCAATGGGTGCATAATTTAATTCATTTTGGTCAACGCACGAGAAATAAATGCTATTGGTTTTATAGAATTATCAGGAAGCTTGTGACTTAGCACTCCAGCGATGGCATTGTTGCTGGCATCCGTGGTGAGAATAATCGGTAAATTCGCATTGAAATGGATCAACACTTGATCTGAAATAATATCTGCCTTTATTTGTTCGTATGCTTGCTGGCATTCCTTTGACCAATTAAACTTTACGTTTTTTGATAATAATTTATATAAAGGTATCATTTTGTCTGCAAAGTTGCTAACAAATTTTGAATAATAATTTACCATGCCAGCGAAGGCTTTTAATTCGGTCACATTTGTTGGTACCGGTGCATTTTTAATGCTAGATATCCGTTCTGATGTTTTTCGAAGACCAAATTTATCTATTCGAAAACCTAAATAGGTAACCTCGGATTAAAAAAAATACATTTGCTCTCATTTAAAGTTAGGCCGGCAGATTTCAACTTTGACAAGACTGCGTCCAAAGTCCATCAGAATTTCTACCAGTAATTGTTATATCGTCCTGGTAGACGACGACATGTGGGATTCCACGAAGAATATTTTCAATGGTCTTTTGGAAAATAGAAGCAGCCGTTTTAACGCCAAACGGAAGACGTTTGACCCTCAACGTCCCGATATGCGTACTCCACGTGCATAGTTGTTGGGAGATAGAATCTAAAACCAATTGGTTGTACGCATTCGACATGTCTAACAGACATGACTGCTTATTTCCCAACACCCCAATCACCTGAAATAGTGGAAGATCAGGGGCGTCACAGTACACCAGGACGGCGAAATGAGCGTCAAGAACGGAGTAGGTCAAATGCAAGAAGAAATCTAAGAGGAGAAGGACAGGCTAGACTCCCCCACTGCCAGTTCTTATGCGGTCTTTGTCAAGAAGATCATTCATTTGGCGCCGGACTGTCCATCAATAACAGGCTTTCGTCGATGCGATTTTAGGCATCATACCTATAATGTCGTGGGGTCCGTGTAAGAAAAGAAAGAACAACTTCTACTTTAAGTAGGTGATAAACGAATGTCTTTTATTTCATTTTCATTTATTTACATACTTCATTTCGGAGTTGGCACACGAGAAGCGTTGCCAGATAAGAAACTTATTCTAATTAATAGTGTTGATACATATGCATATAATATGCATCCCCTTTTTTGTTGAAATGTATTATTTAAGACCTTTTACAAAAACATAAGCAGTTTCTTTATAATGGGCTACTTCAGAAATATGATAAACTAACTACCCTTCGTATATTCTGACAAATTTCATATTTTTACTGTACATTTTGTTTTATTTTCGTTTTAACTACCTTGCCACCTTGGCGTGGTCTTAATTCACGTCTAGGAGTACCTTCTTCGGGATGGTAACGTGTGTAAGAGTTGTGTTCTATTTGGGCTTGACCCACATCATTTCAGGAGATATTGACTTGTTTGTGTAAGCTGCAACAGCATTATGTGTGATAGCTCCTGCATGCACCGTGGAATTGTTGCTTTCTGTAACATTTTGTTTTGGACTTCGTATATGATTAAGATGTCTTTTTATTTGCCTATTATTCTTGGTTAAGACGTAGAGATATGTCCTTGGGCCAAGTTGTTTATTAATTGTTGCAGAAGACCAACTAGCTTTATTTGGATCAGAATAATCCCGTACCCAAACTCTTTCACCCTCATTGAATTCAATGTTTCGAGATCCCCCGTAATTGGTAACACTTTTCTCTTGGTTTTGCACTATTACATCCTGAACCAGTGGTGGTTTTAGTAAACTAAATATTGTTTTTTGGTGTTCTATTGAGAAAAAGATTTGCAGGCGTGGCATTTGTTGTACAATGCACTGCGTTGCGGTAATCTGCAAGAAATCGGCAGATAATCGCGTCTAAACTTGCATGTTTGTCTTATTTAAGATTGGCATAAATTGACTTTTTTAATGTTTTTACAAAATTTTCAGCTTGGCCATTTGTCGCAGGATGACCAGGAGCTGTTAAAACATGTCTGACACGATTGGATTTTAAAAATTTTTGAAACTTCTCTGATACAAATTGTCGTCCGTTATCAGACACAAACGTATCTACAACGCCATATCGTGCAAACAAAATCATCATTACTTTAATGATAAAACTGGAAGTTATATCCTTGGTGGAAAAAACTTCTACCCATTTTGAAAACGAGTCAATTACTATAAATAAATAGTAATTTTTAATGGGACCTGCGAAGTCAGCATGTATTCGACTCCATACAGAATCAGTCGGTTTCCAAGGAATTAATTTGGCTTTTCAGGACTAGCGTGAAGCTCTTACATAGTTGTCTTCTTGATAATCTTTGACAACCACGGATTGCGGCATGGCTTATCGAGCCATCAGCAATATTACGCTCACCTGTTACATATTAGATAACATAATCGAATCCGGACAGTATTACTGCCCATCTCTGAATACGAGCTGCTGCCATAACAGGTATTGCTTTTGTTTGACCAAATAAAGACAATAGTGGTTTGTGATCAGTGCGGATTATAAATTTGTTTCACAAAAGATATTGTCCCAATTTTGACACACTAAAAATTATAGCTTACCCTTCCTTTTCAATGGGTGCATAATTTAATTCATTTTGGTCAACGCACGAGAAATAAATGCTATTGGTTTTATAGAATTATCAGGAAGCTTGTGACTTAGCACTCCAGCGATGGCATTGTTGCTGGCATCCGTGGTGAGAATAATCGGTAAATTCGCATTGAAATGGATCAACACTTGATCTGAAATAATATCTGCCTTTATTTGTTCGTATGCTTGCTGGCATTCCTTTGACCAAATAAACTTTACGTTTTTTGATAATAATTTATATAAAGGTATCATTTTGTCTGCAAAGTTGCTAACAAATTTTGAATAATAATTTACCATGCCAGCGAAGGCTTTTAATTCGGTCACATTTGTTGGTACCGGTGCATTTTTAATGCTAGATATCCGTTCTGATGTTTTTCGAAGACCAAATTTATCTATTCGAAAACCTAAATAGGTAACCTCGGATTAAAAAAAATACATTTGCTCTCATTTAAAGTTAGGCCGGCAGATTTCAACTTTGACAAGACTGCGTCCAAAGTCCATCAGAATTTCTACCAGTAATTGTTATATCGTCCTGGTAGACGACGACATGTGGGATTCCACGAAGAATATTTTCAATGGTCTTTTGGAAAATAGAAGCAGCCGTTTTAACGCCAAACGGAAGACGTTTGACCCTCAACGTCCCGATATGCGTACTCCACGTGCATAGTTGTTGGGAGATAGAATCTAAAACCAATTGGTTGTACGCATTCGACATGTCTAACAGACATGACTGCTTATTTCCCAAAACCCCAATCACCTGAAATAGTGGAAGATCAGGGGCGTCACAGTACACCAGCACGGCGAAATGGGCGTCAAGAACGGAGTAGGTCAAATGCAAGAAGAAATCTAAGAGGAGAAGGACAGGCTAGACTCCCCCACTGCCAGTTCTTATGCGGTCTTTGTCAAGAAGATCATTCATTTGGCGCCGGACTGTCCATCAATAACAGGCTTTCGTCGATGCGATTTTAGGCATCATACCTATAATGTCGTGGGGTCCGTGTAAGAAAAGAAAGAAGAACTTCTACTTTAAGTAGGTGATAAACGAATGTCTTTTATTTCATTTTCATTTATTTACATACTTCATTTCGGAGTTGGCACACGAGAAGCGTTGCCAGATAAGAAACTTATTCTAATTAATAGTGTTGATACATATGCATATAATATGTATCCCCTTTTTTGTTGAAATGTATTATTTAAGACCTTTTACAAAAACATAAGCAGTTTCTTTATAATGGGCTACTTCAGAAATATGATAAACTAACTACCCTTCGTATATTCTGACAAATTTCATATTTTTACTGTACATTTTGTTTTATTTTCGTTTTAACTACCTTGCCACCTTGGCGTGGTCTTAATTCACGTCTAGGAGTACCTTCTTCGGGATGGTAACGTGTGTAAGAGTTGTGTTCTATTTGGGCTTGACCCACATCATTTCAGGAGATATTGACTTGTTTGTGTAAGCTGCAACAGCATTATGTGTGATAGCTCCTGCATGCACCGTGGAATTGTTTCTTTCTGTAACATTTTGTTTTGGACTTCGTATCTGATTAAGATGTCTTTTTATTTGCCTATTATTCTTGGTTAAGACGTAGAGATATGTCCTTGGGCCAAGTTGTTTATTAATTGTTGCAGAAGACCAACTAGCTTTATTTGGATCAGAATAATCCCGTACCCAAACTCTTTCACCCTCATTGAATTCAATGTTTCGAGATCCCCCGTAATTGGTAACACTTTTCTCTTGGTTTTGCACTATTACATCCTGAACCAGTGGTGGTTTTAGTAAACTAAATATTGTTTTTTGGTGTTCTATTGAGAAAAAGATTTGCAGGCGTGGCATTTGTTGTACAATGCACTGCGTTGCGGTAATCTGCAAGAAATCGGCAGATAATCGCGTCTAAACTTGCATGTTTGTCTTATTTAAGATTGGCATAAATTGACTTTTTTAATGTTTTTACAAAATTTTCAGCTTGGCCATTTGTCGCAGGATGACCAGGAGCTGTTAAAACATGTCTGACACGATTGGATTTTAAAAATTTTTGAAACTTCTCTGATACAAATTGTCGTCCGTTATCAGACACAAACGTATCTACAACGCCATATCGTGCAAACAAAATCATCATTACTTTAATGATAAAACTGGAAGTTATATCCTTGGTGGAAAAAACTTCTACCCATTTTGAAAACGAGTCAATTACTATAAATAAATAGTAATTTTTAATGGGACCTGCGAAGTCAGCATGTATTCGACTCCATACAGAATCAGTCGGTTTCCAAGGAATTAATTTGGCTTTTCAGGACTAGCGTGAAGCTCTTACATAGTTGTCTTCTTGATAATCTTTGACAACCACGGATTGCGGCATGGCTTATCGAGCCATCAGCAATATTACGCTCACCTGTTACATATTAGATAACATAATCGAATCCGGACAGTATTACTGCCCATCTCTGAATACGAGGTGCTGCCATAACAGGTATTGCTTTTGTTTGACCAAATAAAGACAATAGTGGTTTGTGATCAGTGCGGATTATAAATTTGTTTCACAAAAGATATTGTCCCAATTTTGACACACTAAAAATTATAGCTTACCCTTCCTTTTCAATGGGTGCATAATTTAATTCATTTTGGTCAACGCACGAGAAATAAATGCTATTGGTTTTATAGAATTATCAGGAAGCTTGTGACTTAGCACTCCAGCGATGACATTGTTGCTGGCATCCGTGGTGAGAATAATCGGTAAATTCGCATTGAAATGGATCAACACTTGATCTGAAATAATATCTGCCTTTATTTGTTCGTATGCTTGCTGGCATTCCTTTGACCAATTAAACTTTACGTTTTTTGATAATAATTTATATAAAGGTATCATTTTGTCTGCAAAGTTGCTAACAAATTTTGAATAATAATTTACCATGCCAGCGAAGGCTTTTAATTCGGTCACATTTGTTGGTACCGGTGCATTTTTAATGCTAGATATCCGTTCTGATGTTTTTCGAAGACCAAATTTATCTATTCGAAAACCTAAATAGGTAACCTCGGATTAAAAAAAATACATTTGCTCTCATTTAAAGTTAGGCCGGCAGATTTCAACTTTGACAAGACTGCGTCCAAAGTCCATCAGAATTTCTACCAGTAATTGTTATATCGTCCTGGTAGACGACGACATGTGGGATTCCACGAAGAATATTTTCAATGGTCTTTTGGAAAATAGAAGCAGCCGTTTTAACGCCAAACGGAAGACGTTTGACCCTCAACGTCCCGATATGCGTACTCCACGTGCATAGTTGTTGGGAGATAGAATCTAAAACCAATTGGTTGTACGCATTCGACATGTCTAACAGACATGACTGCTTATTTCCCAAAACCCCAATCACCTGAAATAGTGGAAGATCAGGGGCGTCACAGTACACCAGCACGGCGAAATGAGCGTCAAGAACGGAGTAGGTCAAATGCAAGAAGAAATCTAAGAGGAGAAGGACAGGCTAGACTCCCCCACTGCCAGTTCTTATGCGGTCTTTGTCAAGAAGATCATTCATTTGGCGCCGGACTGTCCATCAATAACAGGCTTTCGTCGATGCGATTTTAGGCATCATACCTATAATGTCGTGGGGTCCGTGTAAGAAAAGTGAATAAAAATGAGTGGAGGGGGGATTCCAAACCAAAGTAGGGAAATGCAACCAAGAGGAATCCAAAACCTTTGAGTGGACTGTATATAATTGGATTAGTTTTACGTTTTAATGCTGGACAACAAGTGAAGTTCTATGGTGGCTTTTTGTGTTATGAACTTTAGGTTTGGGGGTTTCGTTCAATTTTTTTTAGTACAATGATAAAATTGACGAAGGTACTCACTACTTATTACAATTCTCAATAAGCTTAAGTACTAAATATAATAATTCACAAACTTAAAGCTACAGTGGTAATTCAATATACTTAATCTAGCAATATATAAATTACAATTCATTTATTTATATGTAAATACAAAATTTCAATTCATTATATGTGACAAATAATTCAAATTTGTCCATGGCGCCGGCCTTGCACTTGTGCAACCGATGAGGCGACGCACATGACTTCTGCCAAAGACTTTATGGCTTGAGACAGGACCAGTTGATCGGGCATAAGTACACTACTGGCGGGTGCCCTTGGATGAGTGTTGTGGGTTTGGACACGTTGAGCAGAGTGGTTGTTGCGTTGACGGTGATAGTGGTTGTTGTGAGGTTGAGAACGGTGAGTGTGTTGATTGTTGTTGCGCTTATAGGAATGATGTTGAAGACGATGGTTCTGATGTTGGTTGGACCGGTGATGGCCCTGTTGACGGCTGCTGGGACGGTGATGGTGCTGTTGAGGTGATCTTTGCGGCTGTTGGCGTGGAGACTGTTGACGCTTACGCTGATGTTGTTTCTCTTTGTGCCTCTGCCTTGATCTTTTTGGACCCTGTTGACTTTGCTTCTTGGAGTGATTTCTGCGTCTATTACGCTTATTTGAAGAGCCTTGTCGATTGGGGGAGGATAGGCGGTCGTGCACGGTGGGTCTGACCACCTCATCAGATTCTTCATGGAGGACCAAGGCGGTAGAGGACTCCGGGTGCAACATTGAGTGGTGCTGGCTGCCGCACTTTTTGCAAACCACTTTGGAGTGGCATCTTCGAACTTGATGGCTTCGGGCTAGGCAATTCATACAGTAGTCGTTGTCCCTGACTACTTTTCTTCGGTCGTCAACACGCATGAGGATGAATTCGGGACAGAACCGAAGGGCATGGCTTTTGTCGCAAATTACGCATTGGTACAGTTCCCGAGTGCTAGAGTTGCGGCGAGACCTACAATGTAAAACATTGTTAGTAAAATGTAATGGTATGGTGGGAATGGAAATGATAATGTACATGTGTAGCAAATGAGTATGAGACGAGATAATTCAATGAGCTGAGCTTGAGTAGGGTTGAGAAGAGTATTTTATAGTAGAAAGTGATAAGAGTTAGAGTAAAGAATGAGACGAATTTGAGCATCGAAGGAGAAGAGTTTGAGTAATACGTTAGAATTTTATGAATCTGAATCGAGCAGAGGTAAGTAACAAAGTTTTACTATTGGTCTTTTAATAATTCCAGAGGATGTTTTAATATCAGCCACTCTAACATGGCTATCACTACCAGAGTGTGTCGTTACGACTCTACCTAAGCGCCATTCGCTTGGTGGTAGTAAATCGTCCATTACGAAAACTAAATCACCAGGTTTTAAGTTAGCAGATGAGTTTTTCCATTTATAGCGTTTATGTAGGGACTTTAAATAATCTTCCTTCCACCTAACGGCGAACTGCTGATGCATAGCTTTCAGTTTAATCCATCTATTTACAGTGGATAAATTTTCAGAAATTTGTTCGGGTAATGCCATAATTGGTGATCCTTTAAGGAAATGTCCTGGAGTTAAGGCTGTAATGTCAGAAGGGTCTTCTGAGATTGCAGAAATTGGACGAGAGTTGAGAACTCCTTCTATACGAGCTAATACGGTAGCAAATTGCTCAAAAGTGAACCTATGTGCTCCTGCAATACGTTTGAAATGGTGCTTAAAGCTTTTAACAGCTGATTCCCACAAGCCTCCCATGTGAGGTGCGTGTGGGGGAATAAAACGCCATTCAAACCCGTGAGTGGAATACTTGCCAGATATATCACTAGGAACCATTTTTATAAAGTTTGAAAATTCTCTAAGAAGTTTTCGACTAGCACCGATGAAATTCTTCCCATTATCAGAAACTATCCGAAAGGGTAGTCCTCGCCTCCCAACGAATCGAGCAAAGGAAGCCTCGAAAGCTACAGAGGAGAGTTCAGAACATGGCTCTAAATGGATAGCTTTGGTTGCAAAGCACACAAATAGGCAAACGTAACCTTTTAGAGTAGGAGCATTTCTCAAAGTGGAACTCTTAATTTCAAAGGGGCCTGCGAAATCTATACCAGTTATATGAAAAGGGGGAGTCAAAGCGCATCTTTCTGGAGGTAATGGGGCCATAATCTGGGTACAAGGTCTCTTTTTGAAAATTATGCATGTTTTGCATTTATGAATAATGCTTTTGACCCTCGGCTTGAGTCGAGATATGTAAAATTCAGTTTGGACCATCCTGCACATTTGATTACACTCAGCATGAGCTAGACATAAGTGTAAATGCCACAAATACAATCGACAAAAACGAGAATTTCCAGAAACAATCATGGGATATCGTTCATTATAAGGGAGATCTGCGTTGGCCAACCTGCCATTAACACGCAGAATATTGTTATGATCCAAAAAGGGATTGAGTGATTTTAAAGGGCTTTTTGGTGAAATGTCTTTACCATCTTCCAAATCCTTGCATTCCTGTTCATAAAATTTGCGCTGATAAAAATAAATGAGTCCATATTTGGCCGAAAAAGTTTCAGAGTGCGAAAACTGCGGGGAAGTATTTTTGGGGGACTTTCTACTCCTGCTTAAACAATTGTTGTAGAACCGATATACATATGAGAATACTCTCAGAGCTCTATGATAAGTTGAGAATGGTTTCAAAAAATCAATGTCTTCTTCGACAGCCACCATGCTTTGTATATTTGGGCGTCTTCCTGTATCTGGGGTAGCTATTGGAATTTTCTTGGGCCATTCAGAACGGGGTTTGTAAGCCATTTGGGACCGCTGAACCACAAAGAGTTGGTTGCTAAATCTTGAGGTCTACAGCCTCTTGTGCCAAGGTCGGCAGGATTGTCATGCGTGGGTACATGACGCCAAACACCATTTGGAACTAATTCCAATATTTGAGCCGTGCGATTAGCCACAAATGTTTCCCATGACCAAGGGGGTTTGGACAGCCAACCTAAAACTATTGTTGAATCTGTCCATAGGGTTATACTAGTGAAGTTAAAATCGAAAGTGGAGATAACATAATTAGTCAGTTTTGCCAGGAGGACTGCTCCACTGAGCTCAAGTCTTGGTAAACAGACAGGTTGAAGAGGAGCAACTTTGCTTTTTGCAACTAGTAAATTGGAGAACACAACTGACTTTTCGTTTTGACATCTGATATAGACACATGCGCAATACGCAGCTTGGGACGCATCAGAAAACCCATGGATTTCCACAGAATCAGTTGGATAATACTGAATCCACCTAGGAATCGTAATTGACGATATGTTTTGGAAATCAGAGACGAGCGTGTTCCATTTTGATTGAGAATCTGGACGTAAGTTTTCGTCCCAATCAATACCTTCTAACCATAACTGCTGCATTAAAACCTTTGATCTAATAATAATTGGTGCTATCCACCCTGCGGGATCGAATAATTGTGCAACAGCTGAGAGAACCATACGTTTAGTCATAGAGGAATTTGTGGACAGTGAGCCAATGGAATATGAAAACTGATCTGAGAAAGCATTCCATTTCATACCTAAAGTTTTGGTCGAACTTGATTCCTGTAAGCGGAGAAAATCGGAATCATATAAATCTTCCGTTTCAATATTAGAGAGAATTGTTTGGTCATTAGCGGTAAGTTTTTTCAGAGGAAAACCAGCACTTTTAAGAACGTCAATTAGATCTTGTTGCTTTTGAATAGCTTCTTCAATTGAAAAACTGCCCGATAGAATATCGTCGACGTAGGTTTCTTGCCTTAAAATTTTTGCCACATCAGGGTATTTGTTTTCGGAGTCTTTTGCCAATTGCAAAAGTGTGCGGATCGCCAAGAACGGCGCACAATTAACACCAAACGTTACAGTCTTAAGTTGGTAATCTTTTATGTGGCCTTCGTCACCTTGACGGAATAAAATGCGCTGATAGGGTCTATCATGAGGATGTACGAGTATTTGTCTGTACATTTTTTGGATGTCTCCACTGAAGACATAAGGGTACTTTCTCCAATTCAAAATGACAGACGTTAAATCTGTTTGGAGAGTGGGGCCGGTGTGGAGAACATCATTTAAAGAATAACCGGACTTTGTTTTGCGAGATGCATTAAAAACAATTCGTACTTTTGTTGATTTGTGTTCGGGGCGAACAACAGCGTGATGAGGAAGATAATAGGAGTTGTATTTGTTATCAATACAGACTTCTCGAGACGAGCATTCTTCTACATGATCTAACGCGACATATTCGTTTAAAACCGAGCTGTATTCGGTACGTAAGTCAAGATCATGAGATAAAGTTTTTTCCATTCGAGCATATTGTGCCAATGCAATGAGACGAGACGAGCCGAGATAAATTGAGTCAGCAAATTCCTTCTTAAAGGGAAGCCGAACAATGTAACGCCCATCAGGTGAACGTGAAGTGGTTTTATTATAAAAATTTTTACAGAACTGGTCTGCTGTGGAGACTTTTGGTACATTTGGAACTTCTTCTAGTTCCCAAAACTTCCTTAGCAATTCGCTTATTGGAGGTTCATTTTTTTCAATTATTGTAGTGGAGAAGAGTTGAACACTTTCGGTTTTAATGGGTCCACTTAAAACCCAACCGAATATAGTTTTATAAGCGGAAGTATTGCCACAAATATTCTTTTTAATGCCTTCAAGATTTATAAATCTGTCGGCGTCATTACCAAGTATGAGGTCTATTTGTGAGGACTTATTAAAGTGTGGATCTGCCAAATCTAGATCTTTGAGATCAGATGGGTGTGCAATTTCAAAGGAAAGAGCCGGCACTGGCTTTGTTACCTTGGGAAGGATAATAGCAGATATAGAAAATCGAACATCACACTTTTTAGAGACAATAGTCAACTCACACTCGTTATCAGAAACTTGTTGTTGACCTCCAACTCCAGAAATTTCAAAATGGCTTCGAATGGTGGGAATTTTGAGAAGATTTCTGATTTTTTCAGATAAAAATGTTCTTTGAGACCCAGAGTCAATTAACGCTCGCACAGTGAACAGTTCTCCAAGATGTTCAATTTGCACTAGAGCCGTTCTTAGGAGAATCATGTCATTATTGGCAGAGAAATTAGCTTGAACATTGGAGCCTTTTTTATTTGACGTTGATGGCTTTTCTTGAGGAGACGAGTAATTTTGTTTTGGGGAGAATTTAGAAGACGATTTATTGGGATTGTACTTATTTTCAGTACCATCTTCGTGAGAAGAAGAATCGTTGACGTGCAGAAGACTGTGATGTGATTTGTGGCAAATAATGCAAGTATTGATACTTTTGCAGTTGATTTTGATGTGAGACGGGGAAAGGCAATTCGAGCAAAGTTTATTTTTGAATACAAAACTTAAACGCTGATGGGAGGTAAGTTGTCGAAACTCTTGACATTCTCTTATTGCGTGATTCCCATTACAAAGTGGACATAACGTGCTTGATCTATTCTGAGACGGCTGATTTTGGAATCTATTACAATTCTGAGAAGGGGCAGAATTCCTTTGTTTGGTGGTGCGAATATTAGAAATTCTCTCCACTACTTCAAATCGATTTATAAGGAACTCATCTAACTGAGCCCAAGTTGGCAATTCTCTGTGAGACTTCAGAGATTGCTCCCAATGAGATAGGGTTTCGTCTGGCAATTTAGTGGAAATGAGGTGAATCAATATGGGGTCCCAACTTTCAACATTTACATTGAGAGTTTTCAAAGTACTAAGGCAATCAGAAACGGTAGAATGTATTTGCTGAAGTGATTCGCTACTTTCATTTGTGGCAACTGGGATATTAAATAGGATTTTAAGCTGATTGTCGACCAAAACACGCCTATTTTCATACCTAGCCTTCAGAGCATCCCATGCCAATTTGAAATTATCATCACACAACGGATATCTTTTGACTATCGCACCGGCAGGACCTCTGGTTTTATTTCTAAGATGATACAGTTTTTGAGCCTGAGACAATTCGGGATGGTCTACGTAGACCGCCGTGAACATATCACGGAAAGACGGCCATTCTTCGTACCCTCCTTTAAATACCTCAGTATCGCAAGGTGGCACTTTGATACAGACGCTTGACTTTGCAACGGGGGCTTGATTTATAGCTTGCGAAAAATGAGGAGGGACAATACTCTGCCTTGCTTTTACATTATTTGCACCTGATATCCTAAGTATATCTAAAATCTGTGATCTAGCAGTATAGTAGGCCTCGGTGGTTGCATTTAAATTTACCATAGCATTCTCTTTGAAATCTTTGATACCAGCCGCTTTTGGGGAAAGTATTAAATTCTCATAAGCATTTTGAACACGTTGCCATCGTTTTTCTAAATCCTCCAACTTAACCTCTAAAACGGTATCAGTCTGATCAGTAATGTCACTAGCCTCGAATTGAGTACAAAAATTGAGCAGAAGGTCACATTCAAACAAGAACTTACTTTGCTCTGGACATGTGTGTGCGGAACTGACTGAAGGGCGAGCGCCGTCTGAAATTTGGCTATTTGAGCCTTCGGATGTAGAAGCGTTTAAACTCATTTTGAATAGAGTGCTAAAATCAACAAATTTCGAACAAAAGAAAGGGGGAGTTGCTAATAGAAAGAGTAGTAGTTTTAAGGGGTGACTACGAAACCAAAGCAATAGTTTTAAAGGGTGACTATATAACCTTTAAGAATAAGAAGAGCGGGGACAATTCTCTAAAGCAACTTTGCTGAAATTAGCTAAACTTCTACTAAAACGACTTCAAATACTTTAAAAATGTTCTTCCAAACTAAAAGATCCGAGCAACTTTGTATTCAAGGGAAAAATAACAATACCCGACCAAATTGTAAAATCGACCAAATTGCTTCTTTTTCAAAAAATGCAAGCGAAATTCACAACAAATCAATTCAGCGTTGCCAAAAAATTCAATTGAAAAAATGCGATGAAAACTTGTTTCAAATATGTATATATTCGACCAAATTAAAAAGCGTCAAGTGCGAAAAATACTCAATCCGACCAATTTTTTGGCAATGGGTTACTTGCTTCGTATATCTCAGCATAAAAACTTAGAAAAACAATGGCGATAGCTGTAGAAATTAGTGAATTAATAATTCCCAAAATTTCGACCAAAAAATAGCTAAAGGCACAATTTACAAAAATGGTTCAAATAACTTTTACACTTGCACAATTCTGAACAACTTCAACACAAAGTTCACAAAAAATATCAGAATGTTGAAGGGAGTGAGCTTATCAATGGAAAATGATTATTTAAAAAAAAGTGACCAAATTCAAGAAAATAGTTAAAAGTCCAAACTGACCCAATTCGACGAACTGGCAACTCTTTTTTGGGCTAACACAATCAAGTTGTTATAAAAATGTTCTACCGAATAGAGTATCATCAAAAGTAATAAAGTTGTCTACAGATTAGGGTATTATTGAAAAATGGACCAAAAAATAAAAAAAAGAGAAAATCGACCAAATTCCGCAGTACAGATAAACTGGCAACTTTTCCCCAATATTACGAATGAGGGTTTCAATTATCTCAATAAATCGTGAGTTTGGAAAAGTTTTGATCCAAAAAATCAATAAACCAAAAATGTTTTGAAATTAATTTGGTTAAATTGCAAAGACCAAAAGTAGTGGCAACTCTATCGCACGTAATGCGAATTGATGTTTTCCAATCGGAATAATTTTTTGATGTAAACTTGGAAAAAGTCTGTTAAAAATTTCGACCAAACAAAAAAATTTAAAAAATCGACCAAAATGAGTAAAGGGAAGAACTGGCAACTCTAGTGTTATAAGTTATGGGTTAGAACTTGATAACAAATTGCTTGCTCACTTCGAGTAATCAGAATTGTAATAAAATTTTCGGATTAAATTCCCATAAAAAAGTTTGAATATTTGAATATTTTAAAATTCGACCAAAATGTCGTAATTTCCACAAGAATTTATCAAAAAGGGCAGTAAATTCGTCAACGAATTTACTAACCACTTTTCGCACAGACATAAAGTGTGTTTCAAAGTGTTTCAAAATATTTTTAAGTTTCACTTACCACAAAAAACTAAAAGTTTTTTGCATTATGGCAACCCTTATAAAATTCGTAAATATGTATATAGAAATGTATGTAAAATACTACACATGCAGGTTAGTTAAATATTGTTAGTTTAAATAGTGCGATGAAAATTCATAAATTTGTAAATTTCGATTTACAAACAAATTTGTAAATTTTAATTTTGATTGTTTGGGTTACTTCCCCTTATTCAACGAAAAATTAGTTTTCTCTTATTTTTGTGTTTCTCTATTCTAACTACAGCGCTGGATTGGCGCCTCTCAACGTAGTTAGAATATCCAGCTATTGCTTTAGCTGTTTGTCGCTATTAATGTAGATATGTATGCTTGTGTGTATATATGATGGGTATATGCAGTGTGTTTGATGGGTAATGATGAATTTTGTTGTTGATATTTCTTGTTATCTTCCTTTCGTTTTATATTTTCTTTTTGTTATGTTGTATAGTGAGCGTCAAAAGACCGTATATATTGTATTAGTACAGTGCGTTTGAAAAGAATGTATAAGGTGATTTAATGTGAAATTAGTGTAATTATTTCTTGATGGAAAATGGAAATTGTAAAAAAATATTTTAGGAAAAATAAATGTTTATGTGTGTACGTGCGTTTGAATGTGTGTTGTTTCGCATATATTGTGTGAGAAGTGTGTAGTTATGTATGTGCATCTATTTATCTTGTACATAAATGTAAATATATTTACTATTTATTGCAGTTTACGACTGTTCACCTTCTTCTTTATGTACACTAGGGACGCCGTTCTTCTTCTTCTTTTGCACTTATTTAACTGTCGGGTTCACTGACCTCTTTTGTACATAGGCACCACTACTCTGCGGACAGACAATAATGTCAAGATTTTTTACCGATATAACATCACTTTTATACGGACGGACAGCTTCTTCACCGCTCACACACACACACACTGTAACACAATTTCCACCAACTTTCTCCACTTTAACTTTCAAAGTTTAACACCTTCTTTTTGCACACACTGTACTATTTCTTTGATATATGACTTGTTGTTGTTAGTTAAATATGTTATTTTTTTATGTTTAGCCAAACACAAATCACTTGCATATGTCGGTATGTATGTACGTATATGTATGTATGTATATTTTTGCAAAATATTACAATTCTTTTCGTTGCTTCGTATGTAAAATTTTCTGATTTTTGCTTTTCGCTCTTTTGGGATGTATGTATATGATATTTTTTAGCACTTCGCACAGAATTTTCTCACTATGTTTTGTGTTTGGCTTTCACTCATGGGGAGAATAATAAAAAAGTTGTATCACTTACCAAACCGGAGGTATATATGTATGTACGAGAAGTATGTATGATGAAGTTACCTCATTGTTGTTGCTGTTTATTAGAAAAGATCACTGCTTCTTATGTGACGGTTGCGGAGGACCATGAATAAAAATGAGTGGAGGGGGGATTCCAAACCAAAGTAGGGAAATGCAACCAAGAGGAATCCAAAACCTTTGAGTGGACTGTATATAATTGGATTAGTTTTACGTTTTAATGCTGGACAACAAGTGAAGTTCTATGGTGGCTTTTTGTGTTATGAACTTTAGGTTTGGGGGTTTCGTTCAATTTTTTTTAGTACAATGATAAAATTGACGAAGGTACTCACTACTTATTACAATTCTCAATAAGCTTAAGTACTAAATATAATAATTCACAAACTTAAAGCTACAGTGGTAATTCAATATACTTAATCTAGCAATATATAAATTACAATTCATTTATTTATATGTAAATACAAAATTTCAATTCATTATATGTGACAAATAATTCAAATTTGTCCAAAAAGAAAGAACAAATTCTACTTTAAGTAGGTGATAAACGAATGTCTTTTATTTCATTTTCATTTATTTACATACTTCATTTCGGAGTTGGCACACGAGAAGCGTTGCCAGATAAGAAACTTATTCTAATTAATAGTGTTGATACATATGCATATAATATGCATCCCCTTTTTTGTTGAAATGTATTATTTAAGACCTTTTACAAAAACATAAGCAGTTTCTTTATAATGGGCTACTTCAGAAATATGATAAACTAACTACCCTTCGTATATTCTGACAAATTTCATATTTTTACTGTACATTTTGTTTTATTTTCGTTTTAACTACCTTGCCACCTTGGCGTGGTCTTAATTCACGCCTAGGAGTACCTTCTTCGGGATGGTAACGTGTGTAAGAGTTGTGTTCTATTTGGGCTTGACCCACATCATTTCAGGAGATATTGACTTGTTTGTGTAAGCTGCAACAGCATTATGTGTGATAGCTCCTGCATGCACCGTGGAATTGTTGCTTTCTGTAACATTTTGTTTTGGACTTCGTATCTGATTAAGATGTCTTTTTATTTGCCTATTATTCTTGGTTAAGACGTAGAGATATGTCCTTGGGCCAAGTTGTTTATTAATTATTGCAGAAGACCAACTAGCTTTATTTGGATCAGAATAATCCCGTACCCAAACTCTTTCACCCTCATTGAATTCAATGTTTCGAGATCCCCCGTAATTGGTAACACTTTTCTCTTGGATTTGCACTATTACATCCTGAACCAGTGGTGGTTTTAGTAAACTAAATATTGTTTTTTGGTGTTCTATTGAGAAAAAGATTTGCAGGCGTGGCATTTGTTGTACAATGCACTGCGTTGCGGTAATCTGCAAGAAATCGGCAGATAATCGCGTCTAAACTTACATAGTTGTCTTCTTGATAATCTTTGACAACCACGGATTGCGGCATGGCTTATCGAGCCATCAGCAATATTACGCTCACCTGTTACATATTAGATAACATAATCGAATCCGGACAGTATTACTGCCCATCTCTGAATACGAGCTGCTGCCATAACAGGTATTGCTTTTGTTTGACCAAATAAAGACAATAGTGGTTTGTGATCAGTGCGGATTATAAATTTGTTTCACAAAAGATATTGTCCCAATTTTGACACACTAAAAATTATAGCTTACCCTTCCTTTTCAATGGGTGCATAATTTAATTCATTTTGGTCAACGCACGAGAAATAAATGCTATTGGTTTTATAGAATTATCAGGAAGCTTGTGACTTAGCACTCCAGCGATGGCATTGTTGCTGGCATCCGTGGTGAGAATAATCGGTAAATTCGCATTGAAATGGATCAACACTTGATCTGAAATAATATCTGCCTTTATTTGTTCGTATGCTTGCTGGCATTCCTTTGACCAATTAAACTTTACGTTTTTTGATAATAATTTATATAAAGGTATCATTTTGTCTGCAAAGTTGCTAACAAATTTTGAATAATAATTTACCATGCCAGCGAAGGCTTTTAATTCGGTCACATTTGTTGGTACCGGTGCATTTTTAATGCTAGATATCCGTTCTGATGTTTTTCGAAGACCAAATTTATCTATTCGAAAACCTAAATAGGTAACCTCGGATTAAAAAAAATACATTTGCTCTCATTTAAAGTTAGGCCGGCAGATTTCAACTTTGACAAGACTGCGTCCAAAGTCCATCAGAATTTCTACCAGTAATTGTTATATCGTCCTGGTAGACGACGACATGTGGGATTCCACGAAGAATATTTTCAATGGTCTTTTGGAAAATAGAAGCAGCCGTTTTAACGCCAAACGGAAGACGTTTGACCCTCAACGTCCCGATATGCGTACTCCACGTGCATAGTTGTTGGGAGATAGAATCTAAAACCAATTGGTTGTACGCATTCGACATGTCTAACAGACATGACTACTTATTTCCCAAAACCCCAATCACCTGAAATAGTGGAAGATCAGGGGCGTCACAGTACACCAGCACGGCGAAATGAGCGTCAAGAACGGAGTAGGTCAAATGCAAGAAGAAATCTAAGAGGAGAAGGACAGGCTAGACTCCCCCACTGCCAGTTCTTATGCGGTCTTTGTCAAGAAGATCATTCATTTGGCGCCGGACTGTCCATCAATAACTTCTACTTTAAGTAGGTGATAAACGAATGTCTTTTATTTCATTTTCATTTATTTACATACTTCATTTCGGAGTTGGCACACGAGAAGCGTTGCCAGATAAGAAACTTATTCTAATTAATAGTGTTGATACATATGCATATAATATGCATCCCCTTTTTTGTTGAAATGTATTATTTAAGACCTTTTACAAAAACATAAGCAGTTTCTTTATAATGGGCTACTTCAGAAATATGATAAACTAACTACCCTTCGTATATTCTGACAAATTTCATATTTTTACTGTACATTTTGTTTTATTTTCGTTTTAACTACCTTGCCACCTTGGCGTGGTCTAAATTCACGTCTAGGAGTACCTTCTTAGGGATGGTAACGTGTGTAAGAGTTGTGTTCTATTTGGGCTTGACCCACATCATTTCAGGAGATATTGACTTGTTTGTGTAAGCTGCAACAGCATTATGTGTGATAGCTCCTGCATGCACCGTGGAATTGTTGCTTTCTGTAACATTTTGTTTTGGACTTCGTATCTGATTAAGATGTCTTTTTATTTGCCTATTATTCTTGGTTAAGACGTAGAGATATGTCCTTGGGCCAAGTTGTTTATTAATTGTTGCAGAAGACCAACTAGCTTTATTTGGATCAGAATAATCCCGTACCCAAACTCTTTCACCCTCATTGAATTCAATGTTTCGAGATCCCCCGTAATTGGTAACACTTTTCTCATGGTTTTGCACTATTACATCCTGAACCAGTGGTGGTTTTAGTAAACTAAATATTGTTTTTTGGTGTTCTATTGAGAAAAAGATTTGCAGGCGTGGCATTTGTTGTACAATGCACTGCGTTGCGGTAATCTGCAAGAAATCGGCAGATAATCGCGTCTAAACTTGCATGTTTGTCTTATTTAAGATTGGCATAAATTGACTTTTTTAATGTTTTTACAAAATTTTCAGCTTGGCCATTTGTCGCAGGATGACCAGGAGCTGTTAAAACATGTCTGACACGATTGGATTTTAAAAATTTTTGAAACTTCTCTGATACAAATTGTCGTCCGTTATCAGACACAAACGTATCTACAACGCCATATCGTGCAAACAAAATCATCATTACTTTAATGATAAAACTGGAAGTTATATCCTTGGTGGAAAAAACTTCTACCCATTTTGAAAACGAGTCAATTACTATAAATAAATAGTAATTTTTAATGGGACCTGCGAAGTCAGCATGTATTCGACTCCATACAGAATCAGTCGGTTTCCAAGGAATTAATTTGGCTTTTCAGGACTAGCGTGAAGCTCTTACATAGTTGTCTTCTTGATAATCTTTGACAACCACGGATTGCGGCATGGCTTATCGAGCCATCAGCAATATTACGCTCACCTGTTACATATTAGATAACATAATCGAATCCGGACAGTATTACTGCCCATCTCTGAATACGAGCTGCTGCCATAACAGGTATTGCTTTTGTTTGACCAAATAAAGACAATAGTGGTTTGTGATCAGTGCGGATTATAAATTTGTTTCACAAAAGATATTGTCCCAATTTTGACACACTAAAAATTATAGCTTACCCTTCCTTTTCAATGGGTGCATAATTTAATTCATTTTGGTCAACGCACGAGAAATAAATGCTATTGGTTTTATAGAATTATCAGGAAGCTTGTGACTTAGCACTCCAGCGATGGCATTGTTGCTGGCATCCGTGGTGAGAATAATCGGTAAATTCGCATTGAAATGGATCAACACTTGATCTGAAATAATATCTGCCTTTATTTGTTCGTATGCTTGCTGGCATTCCTTTGACCAATTAAACTTTACGTTTTTTGATAATAATTTATATAAAGGTATCATTTTGTCTGCAAAGTTGCTAACAAATTTTGAATAATAATTTACCATGCCAGCGAAGGCTTTTAATTCGGTCACATTTGTTGGTACCGGTGCATTTTTAATGCTAGATATCCGTTCTGATGTTTTTCGAAGACCAAATTTATCTATTCGAAAACCTAAATAGGTAACCTCGGATTAAAAAAAATACATTTGCTCTCATTTAAAGTTAGGCCGGCAGATTTCAACTTTGACAAGACTGCGTCCAAAGTCCATCAGAATTTCTACCAGTAATTGTTATATCGTCCTGGTAGACGACGACATGTGGGATTCCACGAAGAATATTTTCAATGGTCTTTTGGAAAATAGAAGCAGCCGTTTTAACGCCAAACGGAAGACGTTTGACCCTCAACGTCCCGATATGCGTACTCCACGTGCATAGTTGTTGGGAGATAGAATCTAAAACCAATTGGTTGTACGCATTCGACATGTCTAACAGACATGACTGCTTATTTCCCAAAACCCCAATCACCTGAAATAGTGGAAGATCAGGGGCGTCACAGTACACCAGCACGGCGAAATGAGCGTCAAGAACGGAGTAGGTCAAATGCAAGAAGAAATCTAAGAGGAGAAGGACAGGCTAGACTCCCCCACTGCCAGTTCTTATGCGGTCTTTGTCAAGAAGATCATTCATTTGGCGCCGGACTGTCCATCAATAACAGGCTTTCGTCGATGCGATTTTAGGCATCATACCTATAATGTCGTGGGGTCCGTGTAAGAAAAGAAAGAACAACTTCTACTTTAAGTAGGTGATAAACGAATGTCTTTTATTTCATTTTCATTTATTTACATACTTCATTTCGGAGTTGGCACACGAGAAGCGTTGCCAGATAAGAAACTTATTCTAATTAATAGTGTTGATACATATGCATATAATATGCATCCCCTTTTTTGTTGAAATGTATTATTTAAGACCTTTTACAAAAACATAAGCAGTTTCTTTATAATGGGCTACTTCAGAAATATGATAAACTAACTACCCTTCGTATATTCTGACAAATTTCATATTTTTACTGTACATTTTGTTTTATTTTCGTTTTAACTACCTTGCCACCTTGGCGTGGTCTTAATTCACGTCTAGGAGTACCTTCTTCGGGATGGTAACGTGTGTAAGAGTTGTGTTCTATTTGGGCTTGACCCACATCATTTCAGGAGATATTGACTTGTTTGTGTAAGCTGCAACAGCATTATGTGTGATAGCTCCTGCATGCACCGTGGAATTGTTGCTTTCTGTAACATTTTGTTTTGGACTTCGTATCTGATTAAGATGTCTTTTTATTTGCCTATTATTCTTGGTTAAGACGTAGAGATATGTCCTTGGGCCAAGTTGTTTATTAATTGTTGCAGAAGACCAACTAGCTTTATTTGGATCAGAATAATCCCGTACCCAAACTCTTTCACCCTCATTGAATTCAATGTTTCGAGATCCCCCGTAATTGGTAACACTTTTCTCTTGGTTTTGCACTATTACATCCTGAACCAGTGGTGGTTTTAGTAAACTAAATATTGTTTTTTGGTGTTCTATTGAGAAAAAGATTTGCAGGCGTGGCATTTGTTGTACAATGCACTGCGTTGCGGTAATCTGCAAGAAATCGGCAGATAATCGCGTCTAAACTTGCATGTTTGTCTTATTTAAGATTGGCATAAATTGACTTTTTTAATGTTTTAACAAAATTTTCAGCTTGGCCATTTGTCGCAGGATGACCAGGAGCTGTTAAAACATGTCTGACACGATTGGATTTTAAAAATTTTTGAAACTTCTCTGATACAAATTGTCGTCCGTTATCAGACACAAACGTATCTACAACGCCATATCGTGCAAACAAAATCATCATTACTTTAATGATAAAACTGGAAGTTATATCCTTGGTGGAAAAAACTTCTACCCATTTTGAAAACGAGTCAATTACTATAAATAAATAGTAATTTTTAATGGGACCTGCGAAGTCAGCATGTATTCGACTCCATACAGAATCAGTCGGTTTCCAAGGAATTAATTTGGCTTTTCAGGACTAGCGTGAAGCTCTTACATAGTTGTCTTCTTGATAATCTTTGACAACCACGGATTGCGGCATGGCTTATCGAGCCATCAGCAATATTACGCTCACCTGTTACATATTAGATAACATAATCGAATCCGGACAGTATTACTGCCCATCTCTGAATACGAGCTGCTGCCATAACAGGTATTGCTTTTGTTTGACCAAATAAAGACAATAGTGGTTTGTGATCAGTGCGGATTATAAATTTGTTTCACAAAAGATATTGTCCCAATTTTGACACACTAAAAATTATAGCTTACCCTTCCTTTTCAATGGGTGCATAATTTAATTCATTTTGGTCAACGCACGAGAAATAAATGCTATTGGTTTTATAGAATTATCAGGAAGCTTGTGACTTAGCACTCCAGCGATGGCATTGTTGCTGGCATCCGTGGTGAGAATAATCGGTAAATTCGCATTGAAATGGATCAACACTTGATCTGAAATAATATCTGCCTTTATTTGTTCGTATGCTTGCTGGCATTCCTTTGACCAATTAAACTTTACGTTTTTTGATAATAATTTATATAAAGGTATCATTTTGTCTGCAAAGTTGCTAACAAATTTTGAATAATAATTTACCATGCCAGCGAAGGCTTTTAATTCGGTCACATTTGTTGGTACCGGTGCATTTTTAATGCTAGATATCCGTTCTGATGTTTTTCGAAGACCAAATTTATCTATTCGAAAACCTAAATAGGTAACCTCGGATTAAAAAAAATACATTTGCTCTCATTTAAAGTTAGGCCGGCAGATTTCAACTTTGACAAGACTGCGTCCAAAGTCCATCAGAATTTCTACCAGTAATTGTTATATCGTCCTGGTAGACGACGACATGTGGGATTCCACGAAGAATATTTTCAATGGTCTTTTGGAAAATAGAAGCAGCCGTTTTAACGCCAAACGGAAGACGTTTGACCCTCAACGTCCCGATATGCGTACTCCACGTGCATAGTTGTTGGGAGATAGAATCTAAAACCAATTGGTTGTACGCATTCGACATGTCTAACAGACATGACTGCTTATTTCCCAAAACCCCAATCACCTGAAATAGTGGAAGATCAGGGGCGTCACAGTACACCAGCACGGCGAAATGAGCGTCAAGAACGGAGTAGGTCAAATGCAAGAAGAAATCTAAGAGGAGAAGGACAGGCTAGACTCCCCCACTGCCAGTTCTTATGCGGTCTTTGTCAAGAAGATCATTCATTTGGCGCCGGACTGTCCATCAATAACAGGCTTTCGTCGATGCGATTTTAGGCATCATACCTATAATGTCGTGGGGTCCGTGTAAGAAAAGAAAGAACAACTTCTACTTTAAGTATGTGATAAACGAATGTCTTGTATTTCATTTTCATTTATTTACATACTTCATTTCGGAGTTGGCACACGAGAAGCGTTGCCAGATAAGAAACTTATTCTAATTAATAGTGTTGATACATATGCATATAATATGCATCCCCTTTTTTGTTGAAATGTATTATTTAAGACCTTTTACAAAAACATAAGCAGTTTCTTTATAATGGGCTACTTCAGAAATATGATAAACTAACTACCCTTCGTATATTCTGACAAATTTCATATTTTTACTGTACATTTTGTTTTATTTTCGTTTTAACTACCTTGCCACCTTGGCGTGGTCTTAATTCACGTCTAGGAGTACCTTCTTCGGGATGGTAACGTGTGTAAGAGTTGTGTTCTATTTGGGCTTGACCCACATCATTTCAGGAGATATTGACTTGTTTGTGTAAGCTGCAACAGCATTATGTGTGATAGCTCCTGCATGCACCGTGGAATTGTTGCTTTCTGTAACATTTTGTTTTGGACTTCGTATCTGATTAAGATGTCTTTTTATTTGCCTATTATTCTTGGTTAAGACGTAGAGATATGTCCTTGGGCCAAGTTGTTTATTAATTGTTGCAGAAGACCAACTAGCTTTATTTGGATCAGAATAATCCCGTACCCAAACTCTTTCACCCTCATTGAATTCAATGTTTCGAGATCCCCCGTAATTGGTAACACTTTTCTCTTGGTTTTGCACTATTACATCCTGAACCAGTGGTGGTTTTAGTAAACTAAATATTGTTTTTTGGTGTTCTATTGAGAAAAAGATTTGCAGGCGTGGCATTTGTTGTACAATGCACTGCGTTGCGGTAATCTGCAAGAAATCGGCAGATAATCGCGTCTAAACTTGCATGTTTGTCTTATTTAAGATTGGCATAAATTGACTTTTTTAATGTTTTAACAAAATTTTCAGCTTGGCCATTTGTCGCAGGATGACCAGGAGCTGTTAAAACATGTCTGACACGATTGGATTTTAAAAATTTTTGAAACTTCTCTGATACAAATTGTCGTCCGTTATCAGACACAAACGTATCTACAACGCCATATCGTGCAAACAAAATCATCATTACTTTAATGATAAAACTGGAAGTTATATCCTTGGTGGAAAAAACTTCTACCCATTTTGAAAACGAGTCAATTACTATAAATAAATAGTAATTTTTAATGGGACCTGCGAAGTCAGCATGTATTCGACTCCATACAGAATCAGTCGGTTTCCAAGGAATTAATTTGGCTTTTCAGGACTAGCGTGAAGCTCTTACATAGTTGTCTTCTTGATAATCTTTGACAACCACGGATTGCGGCATGGCTTATCGAGCCATCAGCAATATTACGCTCACCTGTTACATATTAGATAACATAATCGAATCCGGACAGTATTACTGCCCATCTCTGAATACGAGCTGCTGCCATAACAGGTATTGCTTTTGTTTGACCAAATAAAGACAATAGTGGTTTGTGATCAGTGCGGATTATAAATTTGTTTCACAAAAGATATTGTCCCAATTTTGACACACTAAAAATTATAGCTTACCCTTCCTTTTCAATGGGTGCATAATTTAATTCATTTTGGTCAACGCACGAGAAATAAATGCTATTGGTTTTATAGAATTATCAGGAAGCTTGTGACTTAGCACTCCAGCGATGGCATTGTTGCTGGCATCCGTGGTGAGAATAATCGGTAAATTCGCATTGAAATGGATCAACACTTGATCTGAAATAATATCTGCCTTTATTTGTTCGTATGCTTGCTGGCATTCCTTTGACCAATTAAACTTTACGTTTTTTGATAATAATTTATATAAAGGTATCATTTTGTCTGCAAAGTTGCTAACAAATTTTGAATAATAATTTACCATGCCAGCGAAGGCTTTTAATTCGGTCACATTTGTTGGTACCGGTGCATTTTTAATGCTAGATATCCGTTCTGATGTTTTTCGAAGACCAAATTTATCTATTCGAAAACCTAAATAGGTAACCTCGGATTAAAAAAAATACATTTGCTCTCATTTAAAGTTAGGCCGGCAGATTTCAACTTTGACAAGACTGCGTCCAAAGTCCATCAGAATTTCTACCAGTAATTGTTATATCGTCCTGGTAGACGACGACATGTGGGATTCCACGAAGAATATTTTCAATGGTCTTTTGGAAAATAGAAGCAGCCGTTTTAACGCCAAACGGAAGACGTTTGACCCTCAACGTCCCGATATGCGTACTCCACGTGCATAGTTGTTGGGAGATAGAATCTAAAACCAATTGGTTGTACGCATTCGACATGTCTAACAGACATGACTGCTTATTTCCCAAAACCCCAATCACCTGAAATAGTGGAAGATCAGGGGCGTCACAGTACACCAGCACGGCGAAATGAGCGTCAAGAACGGAGTAGGTCAAATGCAAGAAGAAATCTAAGAGGAGAAGGACAGGCTAGACTCCCCCACTGCCAGTTCTTATGCGGTCTTTGTCAAGAAGATCATTCATTTGGCGCCGGACTGTCCATCAATAACAGGCTTTCGTCGATGCGATTTTAGGCATCATACCTATAATGTCGTGGGGTCCGTGTAAGAAAAGAAAGAACAACTTCTACTTTAAGTAGGTGATAAACGAATGTCTTTTATTTCATTTTCATTTATTTACATACTTCATTTCGGAGTTGGCACACGAGAAGCGTTGCCAGATAAGAAACTTATTCTAATTAATAGTGTTGATACATATGCATATAATATGCATCCCCTTTTTTGTTGAAATGTATTATTTAAGACCTTTTACAAAAACATAAGCAGTTTCTTTATAATGGGCTACTTCAGAAATATGATAAACTAACTACCCTTCGTATATTCTGACAAATTTCATATTTTTACTGTACATTTTGTTTTATTTTCGTTTTAACTACCTTGCCACCTTGGCGTGGTCTTAATTCACGTCTAGGAGTACCTTCTTCGGGATGGTAACGTGTGTAAGAGTTGTGTTCTATTTGGGCTTGACCCACATCATTTCAGGAGATATTGACTTGTTTGTGTAAGCTGCAACAGCATTATGTGTGATAGCTCCTGCATGCACCGTGGAATTGTTGCTTTATGTAACATTTTGTTTTGGACTTCGTATCTGATTAAGATGTCTTTTTATTTGCCTATTATTCTTGGTTAAGACGTAGAGATATGTCCTTGGGCCAAGTTGTTTATTAATTGTTGCAGAAGACCAACTAGCTTTATTTGGATCAGAATAATCCCGTACCCAAACTCTTTCACCCTCATTGAATTCAATGTTTCGAGATCCCCCGTAATTGGTAACACTTTTCTCTTGGTTTTGCACTATTACATCCTGAACCAGTGGTGGTTTTAGTAAACTAAATATTGTTTTTTGGTGTTCTATTGAGAAAAAGATTTGCAGGCGTGGCATTTGTTGTACAATGCACTGCGTTGCGGTAATCTGCAAGAAATCGGCAGATAATCGCGTCTAAACTTGCATGTTTGTCTTATTTAAGATTGGCATAAATTGACTTTTTTAATGTTTTTACAAAATTTTCAGCTTGGCCATTTGTCGCAGGATGACCAGGAGCTGTTAAAACATGTCTGACACGATTGGATTTTAAAAATTTTTGAAACTTCTCTGATACAAATTGTCGTCCGTTATCAGACACAAACGTATCTACAACGCCATATCGTGCAAACAAAATCATCATTACTTTAATGATAAAACTGGAAGTTATATCCTTGGTGGAAAAAACTTCTACCCATTTTGAAAACGAGTCAATTACTATAAATAAATAGTAATTTTTAATGGGACCTGCGAAGTCAGCATGTATTCGACTCCATACAGAATCAGTCGGTTTCCAAGGAATTAATTTGGCTTTTCAGGACTAGCGTGAAGCTCTTACATAGTTGTCTTTTTGATAATCTTTGACAACCACGGATTGCGGCATGGCTTATCGAGCCATCAGCAATATTACGCTCACCTGTTACATATTAGATAACATAATCGAATCCGGACAGTATTACTGCCCATCTCTGAATACGAGCTTCTGCCATAACAGGTATTGCTTTTGTTTGACCAAATAAAGACAATAGTGGTTTGTGATCAGTGCGGATTATAAATTTGTTTCACAAAAGATATTGTCCCAATTTTGACACACTAAAAATTATAGCTTACCCTTCCTTTTCAATGGGTGCATAATTTAATTCATTTTGGTCAACGCACGAGAAATAAATGCTATTGGTTTTATAGAATTATCAGGAAGCTTGTGACTTAGCACTCCAGCGATGGCATTGTTGCTGGCATCCGTGGTGAGAATAATCGGTAAATTCGCATTGAAATGGATCAACACTTGATCTGAAATAATATCTGCCTTTATTTGTTCGTATGCTTGCTGGCATTCCTTTGACCAATTAAACTTTACGTTTTTTGATAATAATTTATATAAAGGTATCATTTTGTCTGCAAAGTTGCTAACAAATTTTGAATAATAATTTACCATGCCAGCGAAGGCTTTTAATTCGGTCACATTTGTTGGTACCGGTGCATTTTTAATGCTAGATATCCGTTCTGATGTTTTTCGAAGACCAAATTTATCTATTCGAAAACCTAAATAGGTAACCTCGGATTAAAAAAAATACATTTGCTCTCATTTAAAGTTAGGCCGGCAGATTTCAACTTTGACAAGACTGCGTCCAAAGTCCATCAGAATTTCTACCAGTAATTGTTATATCGTCCTGGTAGACGACGACATGTGGGATTCCACGAAGAATATTTTCAATGGTCTTTTGGAAAATAGAAGCAGCCGTTTTAACGCCAAACGGAAGACGTTTGACCCTCAACGTCCCGATATGCGTACTCCACGTGCATAGTTGTTGGGAGATAGAATCTAAAACCAATTGGTTGTACGCATTCGACATGTCTAACAGACATGACTGCTTATTTCCCAAAACCCCAATCACCTGAAATAGTGGAAGATCAGGGGCGTCACAGTACACCAGCACGGCGAAATGAGCGTCAAGAACGGAGTAGGTCAAATGCAAGAAGAAATCTAAGAGGAGAAGGACAGGCTAGACTCCCCCACTGCCAGTTCTTATGCGGTCTTTGTCAAGAAGATCATTCATTTGGCGCCGGACTGTCCATCAATAACAGGCTTTCGTCGATGCGATTTTAGGCATCATACCTATAATGTCGTGGGGTCCGTGTAAGAAAAGAAAGAACAACTTCTACTTTAAGTATGTGATAAACGAATGTCTTGTATTTCATTTTCATTTATTTACATACTTCATTTCGGAGTTGGCACACGAGAAGCGTTGCCAGATAAGAAACTTATTCTAATTAATAGTGTTGATACATATGCATATAATATGCATCCCCTTTTTTGTTGAAATGTATTATTTAAGACCTTTTACAAAAACATAAGCAGTTTCTTTATAATGGGCTACTTCAGAAATATGATAAACTAACTACCCTTCGTATATTCTGACAAATTTCATATTTTTACTGTACATTTTGTTTTATTTTCGTTTTAACTACCTTGCCACCTTGGCGTGGTCTTAATTCACGTCTAGGAGTACCTTCTTCGGGATGGTAACGTGTGTAAGAGTTGTGTTCTATTTGGGCTTGACCCACATCATTTCAGGAGATATTGACTTGTTTGTGTAAGCTGCAACAGCATTATGTGTGATAGCTCCTGCATGCACCGTGGAATTGTTGCTTTCTGTAACATTTTGTTTTGGACTTCGTATCTGATTAAGATGTCTTTTTATTTGCCTATTATTCTTGGTTAAGACGTAGAGATATGTCCTTGGGCCAAGTTGTTTATTAATTGTTGCAGAAGACCAACTAGCTTTATTTGGATCAGAATAATCCCGTACCCAAACTCTTTCACCCTCATTGAATTCAATGTTTCGAGATCCCCCGTAATTGGTAACACTTTTCTCTTGGTTTTGCACTATTACATCCTGAACCAGTGGTGGTTTTAGTAAACTAAATATTGTTTTTTGGTGTTCTATTGAGAAAAAGATTTGCAGGCGTGGCATTTGTTGTACAATGCACTGCGTTGCGGTAATCTGCAAGAAATCGGCAGATAATCGCGTCTAAACTTGCATGTTTGTCTTATTTAAGATTGGCATAAATTGACTTTTTTAATGTTTTTACAAAATTTTCAGCTTGGCCATTTGTCGCAGGATGACCAGGAGCTGTTAAAACATGTCTGACACGATTGGATTTTAAAAATTTTTGAAACTTCTCTGATACAAATTGTCGTCCGTTATCAGACACAAACGTATCTACAACGCCATATCGTGCAAACAAAATCATCATTACTTTAATGATAAAACTGGAAGTTATATCCTTGGTGGAAAAAACTTCTACCCATTTTGAAAACGAGTCAATTACTATAAATAAATAGTAATTTTTAATGGGACCTGCGAAGTCAGCATGTATTCGACTCCATACAGAATCAGTCGGTTTCCAAGGAATTAATTTGGCTTTTCAGGACTAGCGTGAAGCTCTTACATAGTTGTCTTCTTGATAATCTTTGACAACCACGGATTGCGGCATGGCTTATCGAGCCATCAGCAATATTACGCTCACCTGTTACATATTAGATAACATAATCGAATCCGGACAGTATTACTGCCCATCTCTGAATACGAGCTGCTGCCATAACAGGTATTGCTTTTGTTTGACCAAATAAAGACAATAGTGGTTTGTGATCAGTGCGGATTATAAATTTGTTTCACAAAAGATATTGTCCCAATTTTGACACACTAAAAATTATAGCTTACCCTTCCTTTTCAATGGGTGCATAATTTAATTCATTTTGGTCAACGCACGAGAAATAAATGCTATTAGTTTTATAGAATTATCAGGAAGCTTGTGACTTAGCACTCCAGCGATGGCATTGTTGCTGGCATCCGTGGTGAGAATAATCGGTAAATTCGCATTGAAATGGATCAACACTTGATCTGAAATAATATCTGCCTTTATTTGTTCGTATGCTTGCTGGCATTCCTTTGACCAATTAAACTTTACGTTTTTTGATAATAATTTATATAAAGGTATCATTTTGTCTGCAAAGTTGCTAACAAATTTTGAATAATAATTTACCATGCCAGCGAAGGCTTTTAATTCGGTCACATTTGTTGGTACCGGTGCATTTTTAATGCTAGATATCCGTTCTGATGTTTTTCGAAGACCAAATTTATCTATTCGAAAACCTAAATAGGTAACCTCGGATTAAAAAAAATACATTTGCTCTCATTTAAAGTTAGGCCGGCAGATTTCAACTTTGACAAGACTGCGTCCAAAGTCCATCAGAATTTCTACCAGTAATTGTTATATCGTCCTGGTAGACGACGACATGTGGGATTCCACGAAGAATATTTTCAATGGTCTTTTGGAAAATAGAAGCAGCCGTTTTAACGCCAAACGGAAGACGTTTGACCCTCAACGTCCCGATATGCGTACTCCACGTGCATAGTTGTTGGGAGATAGAATCTAAAACCAATTGGTTGTACGCATTCGACATGTCTAACAGACATGACTGCTTATTTCCCAAAACCCCAATCACCTGAAATAGTGGAAGATCAGGGGCGTCACAGTACACCAGCACGGCGAAATGAGCGTCAAGAACGGAGTAGGTCAAATGCAAGAAGAAATCTAAGAGGAGAAGGACAGGCTAGACTCCCCCACTGCCAGTTCTTATGCGGTCTTTGTCAAGAAGATCATTCATTTGGCGCCGGACTGTCCATCAATAACAGGCTTTCGTCGATGCGATTTTAGGCATCATACCTATAATGTCGTGGGGTCCGTGTAAGAAAAGAAAGAACAACTTCTACTTTAAGTATGTGATAAACGAATGTCTTGTATTTCATTTTCATTTATTTACATACTTCATTTCGGAGTTGGCACACGAGAAGCGTTGCCAGATAAGAAACTTATTCTAATTAATAGTGTTGATACATATGCATATAATATGCATCCCCTTTTTTGTTGAAATGTATTATTTATGACCTTTTACAAAAACATAAGCAGTTTCTTTATAATGGGCTACTTCAGAAATATGATAAACTAACTACCCTTCGTATATTCTGACAAATTTCATATTTTTACTGTACATTTTGTTTTATTTTCGTTTTAACTACCTTGCCACCTTGGCGTGGTCTTAATTCACGTCTAGGAGTACCTTCTTCGGGATGGTAACGTGTGTAAGAGTTGTGTTCTATTTGGGCTTGACCCACATCATTTCAGGAGATATTGACTTGTTTGTGTAAGCTGCAACAGCATTATGTGTGATAGCTCCTGCATGCACCGTGGAATTGTTGCTTTCTGTAACATTTTGTTTTGGACTTCGTATCTGATTAAGATGTCTTTTTATTTGCCTATTATTCTTGGTTAAGACGTAGAGATATGTCCTTGGGCCAAGTTGTTTATTAATTGTTGCAGAAGACCAACTAGCTTTATTTGGATCAGAATAATCCCGTACCCAAACTCTTTCACCCTCATTGAATTCAATGTTTCGAGATCCCCCGTAATTGGTAACACTTTTCTCTTGGTTTTGCACTATTACATCCTGAACCAGTGGTGGTTTTAGTAAACTAAATATTGTTTTTTGGTGTTCTATTGAGAAAAAGATTTGCAGGCGTGGCATTTGTTGTACAATGCACTGCGTTGCGGTAATCTGCAAGAAATCGGCAGATAATCGCGTCTAAACTTGCATGTTTGTCTTATTTAAGATTGGCATAAATTGACTTTTTTAATGTTTTAACAAAATTTTCAGCTTGGCCATTTGTCGCAGGATGACCAGGAGCTGTTAAAACATGTCTGACACGATTGGATTTTAAAAATTTTTGAAACTTCTCTGATACAAATTGTCGTCCGTTATCAGACACAAACGTATCTACAACGCCATATCGTGCAAACAAAATCATCATTACTTTAATGATAAAACTGGAAGTTATATCCTTGGTGGAAAAAACTTCTACCCATTTTGAAAACGAGTCAATTACTATAAATAAATAGTAATTTTTAATGGGACCTGCGAAGTCAGCATGTATTCGACTCCATACAGAATCAGTCGGTTTCCAAGGAATTAATTTGGCTTTTCAGGACTAGCGTGAAGCTCTTACATAGTTGTCTTCTTGATAATCTTTGACAACCACGGATTGCGGCATGGCTTATCGAGCCATCAGCAATATTACGCTCACCTGTTACATATTAGATAACATAATCGAATCCGGACAGTATTACTGCCCATCTCTGAATACGAGCTGCTGCCATAACAGGTATTGCTTTTGTTTGACCAAATAAAGACAATAGTGGTTTGTGATCAGTGCGGATTATAAATTTGTTTCACAAAAGATATTGTCCCAATTTTGACACACTAAAAATTATAGCTTACCCTTCCTTTTCAATGGGTGCATAATTTAATTCATTTTGGTCAACGCACGAGAAATAAATGCTATTGGTTTTATAGAATTATCAGGAAGCTTGTGACTTAGCACTCCAGCGATGGCATTGTTGCTGGCATCCGTGGTGAGAATAATCGGTAAATTCGCATTGAAATGGATCAACACTTGATCTGAAATAATATCTGCCTTTATTTGTTCGTATGCTTGCTGGCATTCCTTTGACCAATTAAACTTTACGTTTTTTGATAATAATTTATATAAAGGTATCATTTTGTCTGCAAAGTTGCTAACAAATTTTGAATAATAATTTACCATGCCAGCGAAGGCTTTTAATTCGGTCACATTTGTTGGTACCGGTGCATTTTTAATGCTAGATATCCGTTCTGATGTTTTTCGAAGACCAAATTTATCTATTCGAAAACCTAAATAGGTAACCTCGGATTAAAAAAAATACATTTGCTCTCATTTAAAGTTAGGCCGGCAGATTTCAACTTTGACAAGACTGCGTCCAAAGTCCATCAGAATTTCTACCAGTAATTGTTATATCGTCCTGGTAGACGACGACATGTGGGATTCCACGAAGAATATTTTCAATGGTCTTTTGGAAAATAGAAGCAGCCGTTTTAACGCCAAACGGAAGACGTTTGACCCTCAACGTCCCGATATGCGTACTCCACGTGCATAGTTGTTGGGAGATAGAATCTAAAACCAATTGGTTGTACGCATTCGACATGTCTAACAGACATGACTGCTTATTTCCCAAAACCCCAATCACCTGAAATAGTGGAAGATCAGGGGCGTCACAGTACACCAGCACGGCGAAATGAGCGTCAAGAACGGAGTAGGTCAAATGCAAGAAGAAATCTAAGAGGAGAAGGACAGGCTAGACTCCCCCACTGCCAGTTCTTATGCGGTCTTTGTCAAGAAGATCATTCATTTGGCGCCGGACTGTCCATCAATAACAGGCTTTCGTCGATGCGATTTTAGGCATCATACCTATAATGTCGTGGGGTCCGTGTAAGAAAAGAAAGAACAACTTCTACTTTAAGTATGTGATAAACGAATGTCTTGTATTTCATTTTCATTTATTTACATACTTCATTTCGGAGTTGGCACACGAGAAGCGTTGCCAGATAAGAAACTTATTCTAATTAATAGTGTTGATACATATGCATATAATATGCATCCCCTTTTTTGTTGAAATGTATTATTTAAAACCTTTTACAAAAACATAAGCAGTTTCTTTATAATGGGCTACTTCAGAAATATGATAAACTAACTACCCTTCGTATATTCTGACAAATTTCATATTTTTACTGTACATTTTGTTTTATTTTCGTTTTAACTACCTTGCCACCTTGGCGTGGTCTTAATTCACGTCTAGGAGTACCTTCTTCGGGATGGTAACGTGTGTAAGAGTTGTGTTCTATTTGGGCTTGACCCACATCATTTCAGGAGATATTGACTTGTTTGTGTAAGCTGCAACAGCATTATGTGTGATAGCTCCTGCATGCACCGTGGAATTGTTGCTTTCTGTAACATTTTGTTTTGGACTTCGTATCTGATTAAGATGTCTTTTTATTTGCCTATTATTCTTGGTTAAGACGTAGAGATATGTCCTTGGGCCAAGTTGTTTATTAATTGTTGCAGAAGACCAACTAGCTTTATTTGGATCAGAATAATCCCGTACCCAAACTCTTTCACCCTCATTGAATTCAATGTTTCGAGATCCCCCGTAATTGGTAACACTTTTCTCTTGGTTTTGCACTATTACATCCTGAACCAGTGGTGGTTTTAGTAAACTAAATATTGTTTTTTGGTGTTCTATTGAGAAAAAGATTTGCAGGCGTGACATTTGTTGTACAATGCACTGCGTTGCGGTAATCTGCAAGAAATCGGCAGATAATCGCGTCTAAACTTGCATGTTTGTCTTATTTAAGATTGGCATAAATTGACTTTTTTAATGTTTTAACAAAATTTTCAGCTTGGCCATTTGTCGCAGGATGACCAGGAGCTGTTAAAACATGTCTGACACGATTGGATTTTAAAAATTTTTGAAACTTCTCTGATACAAATTGTCGTCCGTTATCAGACACAAACGTATCTACAACGCCATATCGTGCAAACAAAATCATCATTACTTTAATGATAAAACTGGAAGTTATATCCTTGGTGGAAAAAACTTCTACCCATTTTGAAAACGAGTCAATTACTATAAATAAATAGTAATTTTTAATGGGACCTGCGAAGTCAGCATGTATTCGACTCCATACAGAATCAGTCGGTTTCCAAGGAATTAATTTGGCTTTTCAGGACTAGCGTGAAGCTCTTACATAGTTGTCTTCTTGATAATCTTTGACAACCACGGATTGCGGCATGGCTTATCGAGCCATCAGCAATATTACGCTCACCTGTTACATATTAGATAACATAATCGAATCCGGACAGTATTACTGCCCATCTCTGAATACGAGCTGCTGCCATAACAGGTATTGCTTTTGTTTGACCAAATAAAGACAATAGTGGTTTGTGATCAGTGCGGATTATAAATTTGTTTCACAAAAGATATTGTCCCAATTTTGACACACTAAAAATTATAGCTTACCCTTCCTTTTCAATGGGTGCATAATTTAATTCATTTTGGTCAACGCACGAGAAATAAATGCTATTGGTTTTATAGAATTATCAGGAAGCTTGTGACTTAGCACTCCAGCGATGGCATTGTTGCTGGCATCCGTGGTGAGAATAATCGGTAAATTCGCATTGAAATGGATCAACACTTGATCTGAAATAATATCTGCCTTTATTTGTTCGTATGCTTGCTGGCATTCCTTTGACCAATTAAACTTTACGTTTTTTGATAATAATTTATATAAAGGTATCATTTTGTCTGCAAAGTTGCTAACAAATTTTGAATAATAATTTACCATGCCAGCGAAGGCTTTTAATTCGGTCACATTTGTTGGTACCGGTGCATTTTTAATGCTAGATATCCGTTCTGATGTTTTTCGAAGACCAAATTTATCTATTCGAAAACCTAAATAGGTAACCTCGGATTAAAAAAAATACATTTGCTCTCATTTAAAGTTAGGCCGGCAGATTTCAACTTTGACAAGACTGCGTCCAAAGTCCATCAGAATTTCTACCAGTAATTGTTATATCGTCCTGGTAGACGACGACATGTGGGATTCCACGAAGAATATTTTCAATGGTCTTTTGGAAAATAGAAGCAGCCGTTTTAACGCCAAACGGAAGACGTTTGACCCTCAACGTCCCGATATGCGTACTCCACGTGCATAGTTGTTGGGAGATAGAATCTAAAACCAATTGGTTGTACGCATTCGACATGTCTAACAGACATGACTGCTTATTTCCCAAAACCCCAATCACCTGAAATAGTGGAAGATCAGGGGCGTCACAGTACACCAGCACGGCGAAATGAGCGTCAAGAACGGAGTAGGTCAAATGCAAGAAGAAATCTAAGAGGAGAAGGACAGGCTAGACTCCCCCACTGCCAGTTCTTATGCGGTCTTTGTCAAGAAGATCATTCATTTGGCGCCGGACTGTCCATCAATAACAGGCTTTCGTCGATGCGATTTTAGGCATCATACCTATAATGTCGTGGGGTCCGTGTAAGAAAAGAAAGAACAACTTCTACTTTAAGTAGGTGATAAACGAATGTCTTTTATTTCATTTTCATTTATTTACATACTTCATTTCGGAGTTGGCACACGAGAAGCGTTGCCAGATAAGAAACTTATTCTAATTAATAGTGTTGATACATATGCATATAATATGCATCCCCTTTTTTGTTGAAATGTATTATTTAAGACCTTTTACAAAAACATAAGCAGTTTCTTTATAATGGGCTACTTCAGAAATATGATAAACTAACTACCCTTCGTATATTCTGACAAATTTCATATTTTTACTGTACATTTTGTTTTATTTTCGTTTTAACTACCTTGCCACCTTGGCGTGGTCTTAATTCACGTCTAGGAGTACCTTCTTCGGGATGGTAACGTGTGTAAGAGTTGTGTTCTATTTGGGCTTGACCCACATCATTTCAGGAGATATTGACTTGTTTGTGTAAGCTGCAACAGCATTATGTGTGATAGCTCCTGCATGCACCGTGGAATTGTTGCTTTATGTAACATTTTGTTTTGGACTTCGTATCTGATTAAGATGTCTTTTTATTTGCCTATTATTCTTGGTTAAGACGTAGAGATATGTCCTTGGGCCAAGTTGTTTATTAATTGTTGCAGAAGACCAACTAGCTTTATTTGGATCAGAATAATCCCGTACCCAAACTCTTTCACCCTCATTGAATTCAATGTTTCGAGATCCCCCGTAATTGGTAACACTTTTCTCTTGGTTTTGCACTATTACATCCTGAACCAGTGGTGGTTTTAGTAAACTAAATATTGTTTTTTGGTGTTCTATTGAGAAAAAGATTTGCAGGCGTGGCATTTGTTGTACAATGCACTGCGTTGCGGTAATCTGCAAGAAATCGGCAGATAATCGCGTCTAAACTTGCATGTTTGTCTTATTTAAGATTGGCATAAATTGACTTTTTTAATGTTTTTACAAAATTTTCAGCTTGGCCATTTGTCGCAGGATGACCAGGAGCTGTTAAAACATGTCTGACACGATTGGATTTTAAAAATTTTTGAAACTTCTCTGATACAAATTGTCGTCCGTTATCAGACACAAACGTATCTACAACGCCATATCGTGCAAACAAAATCATCATTACTTTAATGATAAAACTGGAAGTTATATCCTTGGTGGAAAAAACTTCTACCCATTTTGAAAACGAGTCAATTACTATAAATAAATAGTAATTTTTAATGGGACCTGCGAAGTCAGCATGTATTCGACTCCATACAGAATCAGTCGGTTTCCAAGGAATTAATTTGGCTTTTCAGGACTAGCGTGAAGCTCTTACATAGTTGTCTTTTTGATAATCTTTGACAACCACGGATTGCGGCATGGCTTATCGAGCCATCAGCAATATTACGCTCACCTGTTACATATTAGATAACATAATCGAATCCGGACAGTATTACTGCCCATCTCTGAATACGAGCTTCTGCCATAACAGGTATTGCTTTTGTTTGACCAAATAAAGACAATAGTGGTTTGTGATCAGTGCGGATTATAAATTTGTTTCACAAAAGATATTGTCCCAATTTTGACACACTAAAAATTATAGCTTACCCTTCCTTTTCAATGGGTGCATAATTTAATTCATTTTGGTCAACGCACGAGAAATAAATGCTATTGGTTTTATAGAATTATCAGGAAGCTTGTGACTTAGCACTCCAGCGATGGCATTGTTGCTGGCATCCGTGGTGAGAATAATCGGTAAATTCGCATTGAAATGGATCAACACTTGATCTGAAATAATATCTGCCTTTATTTGTTCGTATGCTTGCTGGCATTCCTTTGACCAATTAAACGTTACATTTTTTGATAATAATTTATATAAAGGTATCATTTTGTCTGCAAAGTTGCTAACAAATTTTGAATAATAATTTACCATGCCAGCGAAGGCTTTTAATTCGGTCACATTTGTTGGTACCGGTGCATTTTTAATGCTAGATATCCGTTCTGATGTTTTTCGAAGACCAAATTTATCTATTCGAAAACCTAAATAGGTAACCTCGGATTAAAAAAAAATACATTTGCTCTCATTTAAAGTTAGGCCGGCAGATTTCAACATTGACAAGACTGCGTCCAAAGTTTGCAAATGTTCATCAGAATTTCTACCAGTAATTGTTATATCGTCCTGGTAGACGACGACATGTGGGATTCCACGAAGAATATTTTCAATGGTCTTTTGGAAAATAGAAGCAGCCGTTTTAACGCCAAACGGAAGACGTTTGACCCTCAACGTTCCGATATGCGTACTCCACGTGCATAGTTGTTGGGAGATAGAATCTAAAACCAATTGGTTGTACGCATTCGACATGTCTAACTTTTTGAAAAGTTGTCCCCCTTCCAGGGATGGAAAATTGCCTCTATGCGAGGTAAGGGGTACTTAACATCATTTAGGTATTTATTAATTGTGACTTTATAGTATGCGCATATTCTAAAATCGCCATTTGGTTTAATTATTGGCACAAGGGGCGTTCCCCAGTCGGAATTATCAACTACTTCTAACAATCATGTCTTTTTTTTTTATCATGTCTTGCAACTTTGCCTCAATTTTGTCTTTCCAAGCGTTCAACATTTATGGAATATACTTGTAGTAATTCAAAACCAAATGCACGTAAAAAAGTTCTACCAAGTAACGGTGGGTTTTTATATTTCGAGACAACAACTCTTAATGTTTTTGCAACACCGAGATATGAAATTAATGCGTCGTACTCACCCACTATTTCTATCTTGTTACCGCTATAGTTTATGTACGGTGTATCACACTTTAATAAAGTCTTATTTTGTTTTTTTATAAAAGAATCAGAAACCAAGATGCATGGCGCCAGTGTCACACGTTGCTTCGACATTAATTCCGTCAATAACAACTGAGAGTGAGTACATCTTACCCACATTGCCATCCGTACCGATACTGAAAATAGAGTTAAAAATGTTATTAACATTATCATCTTCTCGCTCACTGTTATAGTTAGATAAATAATTTATTTTGTTTTTGTTTTTATTCCGGCATACAGATGCTAAGTGTCCAACTCTTTTGCAAAAATTGCATGTACTGTTTTTTATCGGCACTCATTGGATGAGTGATTTTTCCACCCGCAGTGAGAGCACGCATTTTGCTCTTCTCTTTGGTTCTCTCATTATCACGAATTCTGTTTTGTTTGAAGTTGTTTTTATCTCGCCGTTTGATGTAGTAAACTGCGCGCGCATCGACGTCGCTATTCTTCGCTGCTAGCTTCGTTTCAAGTATCATTGCTTTACGCAAGGCTTCATCTGCCGTCAATCGATCGTCTTCCTCACACATTCGTTCGAACATTTTTTCAGGAAGCCCCATGACAAATTGATTAAGAATAAATGCGTCTAGGTTATTATCGAACTTACAACTTAAGGCAAGTTTCTTAACACGTGCAAACCACTCCGATATTGTTTCACTTGAATCTTTAGTGGATGTGTGAAACTTTTTCCTTTCGTGAAATATAATTACTGGAGGCACATAATGTGTGTCCAGAAGTTTGCATAATTCTTTGTACGCCAAGGAAATCGGTGCTTTAGGACTGCATACGCTGTGGAGTGTATTGTAATCTTCAGCACCTACTAACTTCAATAAAGTCACTTTTTTGGCATTTTCCTCTGTGATATCTAATTCCATAAAATGTAATTCCAGCTTTTGCTTCCACACTGCCCATTTTTCTCTTGATGGAGTGAATTCCGGCAACAATGTTGTATAATATTGATTTGGAGCAGCGATTCGGCTGAGGCCGGCATTTTCACGTGATTGAGAAACGCCTTCTGTTGTCATATTTATGACTTTTGTGTTTTTATTTAAATACACTTTGCTTATTAAGCCGACTTGACAAATATAAAATATTGTGTTATGCACGCGGTTTTTTATTCGTGTTCTCTCCTTTTTTCTTTTGCGCTCCTCGTCGCCACTATAATGTCGTGGGGTCCGTGTAAGAAAAGAAAGAATAACCTCTACTTTAAGTAGGTGATAAACGAATGTCTTTTATTTCATTTTCATTTATTTACATACTTCATTTCGGAGTTGGCAAACGAGAAGCGTTGCCAGATAAGAAACTTATTCTAATTAATAGTGTTGATACATATGAATATAACAATACCCTTATCCTTGGCGCACATCAGCTGGAGGATTCGATACAACGGGCACTCATTGTTGTTGCGCCCTTTTCATGGGATCTTGTGTTTGTCCCAATTGCAATTTTGCGGGTCAAACCTGAGGCAGGCGAATCGTGGTCGACGATCCGCGCTCTTGTTAGCCAATCATCTGCAATGTCGCGGATCTCATAAGCCTCCTTTCAGCTTATGGATATGCTATCCTTCCGTTTCAGCCAACGGCGATTCACCAAGTTCACCATTATGCCATGAAATCCCAACTGTACGTGGAGCCTGCAGGTGAACGCTCTCGTGGCCGATGATTTGCCGAACAGACCCTATTGCGATCCGCTGATCGAAGGCCCGACCCGAAATTTTGCCTCAAATTCATTAACCGATGTGGATCGACGCAGCAATCTGCCAATTGAGATGGAATTTAGAGCTGAGGTTTATTCCGCAACAATACGAGAAGGCCGAATTGCTGTCGGCGTAGGAGACGGTGCCGGGTGTGGTGTTTTCGGGTTCCATCAGGAATCTTCCTGATGACCAACACTAGCTCTGAAGAGACGTGGAAAGTTTACACCTGCTTATCAGAGGGAGAAAATGTTGACAACACTGGTAAAGATATGAACAATCCGCTGCAGTGGTCTTGAAGAATATCGGCGTAGGCTTGAATCGTGTCGGCTGCGTAAAAACCTGATCATGAAACACATACATATATTCCAGTTTTTTAGACTCGACATTACAACGACAGAAACAATAAGTCTCCCCTCGAATTAAAGTAAAGGCTCCAAAATAAAGTAGAGTACTGATATGCTTTTGTGAGATTATTAATAAAAAAACAGTGTAAATACAAAAAAAAAAAATAAAATAATGAATAAATAATTTGTAAATAGAACAAAAATATCAAGTTGATTGTACAAATTTACCATTTACAAAACTATATTTACAAATTTATAAATAAACCAATTACAGTGAAATAATATGTTCATTATAACGGCCTGAAGGTTTACTATAAAAGTGTACAAAAAACATAATCATTACTTAAACCTTTGAATATATAAATAATCAAGCCTTAGGCCGTGTTCATATTATAGCCTTTTGCAGGGATAACCTTCTTAATGAGGATTTTTTTGACGTATACGCAAAGGACTTGACATTTGAAACCTAGTGGGTTTGTTAAATCCGGTTATATATAATCGAACTATTAATTATACAAATATGCATGCTTATTTATATGCTATTTATACGAGTAATCTTTTGTTATAAGCTTAATCTACTTGAACGATACCTACCTACTTATAACCTTAGTGTAAACTAACTAAATCATATGAATTCATGTCTAACTATTTGGAATATATAGTACCGAAAACTCGTGGTAATTACAAACCAACATATTTTAAAACTATTTTGTAAAACCAATTGCATGCATTCCTAAAGCTGGGTACACATTGTCAGATTTGAATGACAGCTTTGTTGTTGCTTGCTAGTGTGGCCGTTCATTTTTGTCATTCATAATGCAACCACAAAATATTTTGTGGTTGCTGGGCGGTTGGACAGTTATCGATAATTACAAAAAATCATCATTCAAAAATGACAATGTGTACTGTACTTAGCTGAGATTGAATTAAAGGAAATTTAAATGAATTTAAACCCATAAAAGTATACTTAAGTTTATATCAAAGAATTGTTAGAACATAAGTGAATCTATATAAATAAAAATCAAATGTCGTTCGTTGGTAATGGCATCAGTTGAGAACGGCTGGACCGATTTCGATTAATCTTTCTGTAAAATATGCGCCATAACCCGACTTGGGTTTTTATGCAACGAAATTTTGACCAGGCCCACTTTTACGCCCACTTTTTTCAATTTTAAATTTTTCTCATTTCTACAAAAACTACTGAACCGATTTTTTTGAAATTGCCAGGGAATGTAGAGGGATGGCCCCCGGTTAAAATAGGCTAAACATTTTGTTGAATTTCGGAATGGGCGGGGTATTTCCCCTATACCATATTTCTTTAAAAATGCTATATCTATATAAATAAAAATCAAATGTCGTTCGTTGGTAATGGCATCAGTTGAGAACGGCTGGACCGATATCGATAATTCTTTCTGTAAATTGTGTGCCATAACCCGACTTGGGTTTTTATGCAACGAAAATTTGGCCACGCCCACTTTTAGGCCCACTTTTTTCAATTTACAATTTTTCTCATTTCTACAAAAACTACTGTACCGATTTTCCTGAAATTGCCAGGGAATGTAGAGGGATGGTCCCCGGTAAAAATTGGCTAAAAATTTTGTTGAATTTCAAATTTCTTAAATCGTCTTTTCCATTTCAAAAAAAATGATACATCTATGATTTTTGGTACATAGATAAAAAAAAAATCACCATTCCAAATCTGTTTTCGTTACCAACTTTGATCGTCGCGCGCAAAAGATATGACCGTTTCAATTATGCTAATTAGAAAAAATTCTAAAAAATCCCGGCTTAATATAGTAAGCTGTTATATCCTATTATCGTTAACTGAATTCGCACCCTTTGCGATTATGCAAAAAAAAAGCGAAAAGTTTCAATGGATTCGCGAAAAATTAAATTTGTTAAATAATTTCACGTATTTACAAACATATTTTTGAAACAATAGCGCTTATACTTACAAAACAATGTATAAAAAAATTATGGCATCATCCAGACATTGTTAGGAATAAAATGAAACCTAAGTCGTGAAGTTTGGAGCTATAGTATACAAAGAAAATATGACGGAAAAAAACAAAAAAACATGTTATTCTAATTTTATTTTTTTATGGGTTTATAGGAGAGGTTGAAGAAAAAATGTTTGAGTTCTTCGTCATTTTCATCAAAATTTCACGCAATAATGAAGATATTCCGTTGCAACAAAATTTTCGCTTATAGTTTTCCTATTGGCGAATATTTTTAGAACATTATATTAAACACAAGGAATTCCAATGGTGGCATAACATTAAAATAATGTTATATAGAATATTACAACATATGAAACCCATATAAACCGCGTAATAGTGAAAATGACATGATGCGCATCCAATTTTTCAACACAGCGAATCAACCCCTTTTATTTGATGTACAGTTTGTGAAATTCTATTTGGCGGCCACGATGTAGCATCTGTTGCATATTAGGGCGCAAAATACCATTATATGGTCATAATTTCCACGAAGTTCTTTTACATTTTTTACATTTTAACCTTAAAAAAATACATCATTTGATGTCATTTCATTACGATCCATCAAGAACCGTGGATGTAGCATCGCACTTAATTTTTAGAAAAAATCAATTGTATCTCCGGATTAGCGATAGTTTTGAAATATATGTTTTCGCACATTTTAAACAGGCATATAGCTCTATATATTTCAGTAAAAATTACACTTCCAAAACGCGTTTCAATGCTCGCAATTTTCAAAAACATTTTTTGCAGATTTTCGAAATTTGAGGGGTATCATATCCGCCTATTTAGTGGACGGATTTGGACGCATCATGGCTTATTAGATTCAGAACGTAAAAAAGCTAAGTTCACGCGGGTTTCACCGACAATTTAATGGCAGTTGCAAATTTTGAATACAAAAACCAGGTTTTTTTAAAAATTTGCGCACAAAAATTTCGACTTTAAGCTGAGATTGTTGTGAACCTTTGAAGGCTACACGCCCGAGTTATACATCAAAAAATGCGTAATCGCGAGTACTACAATCTCATAATCAGTTTTTAAACGAGTACAGTTGCGCGTCCCGATTAGAGCAAAAATTCAAAAAACCCAATTTTTCAGTCTTCAAAATGTCAGCATCCGTTTGAGATTGATGCAGTGGTTATATTAAAAAAATCATACATTAGAAACTTCATCTCTGAAGTGTATTCTTTAACTTCTTCTTTGAACATTATACTCTACATTGTATTGTAAAGGCACTAATTGAAAATTGGCTTAAAAAACTCGTTTCCTTCAACGATTTTTCCTATTTTTTTACATTAATAAGACCACAGCTTCCGCACAAATTATAATTTTAAGAAATCCATCGGTGAATCGTGCTATCGTTTATTTTACCTAAATGCGTTCAAAAGTTATGGTATATTACAACAATTCGGTAAAAAAATAGGTAAAAAACTTTTTAAGTTAAACGGTTTTATGTTAAACATACATTGCAATGTTTAAGATAAATGTACTAAAAACCAAAAAAAAATAAAATAGATACAGTCCACGATGGGGCCAATGACAGGTTTTCGAGGCAACAAATCAAATTTTGTACAGATGCTTAGAAACTAATATGCCAAATTTGGTTCATATCGGTTCATATACACATATTGCTCCCATATATATTTTCGCCCGATTTTAGGTATTTGGTGCACCAATCCCGCTATGTATGTCCAATCTTGATGAAATTTGAAATGTGCGACGGATTTTGGTCTAGAAACATTTTTGACAAATCATATTGAAATCGGTCCAGAATTGGATATAGCTCCCATATATATGTTCGCCCGATTTAAATGGCCAAGCATGCAAATTCCATCAAATTACAATAAAATTTGGAAAATGTTACGGAATTCGGATACAAATAAGTTTGTCAAAACATAGAAATCTCCATATTTTTAAGTATTACGACATCTGAAATCAGATTTTTATGAAAAGGCGCAGATGGGCGCAGCTAATTTTTTCACAATATGATAGTACACATTAATACCTTTCACCACATATATAGTAATATCCTAGATCTACTTAGATCTCAAAAGTTATACTCCAGAGAACATATTGATAACAAAGCAAAATACTCCAAAAAAGACATCACATCTTACCTCAAAAATACATTTACCACACATAAAATTTTTATTATTTGTTAACACCATCTTATTTTACATACCAATTAAAGAGCTTTCCATGTTTAAAAAACATAAAAACGTTGAAATGTTCCTTTTGGCGCATAAAATGTTTTCACTACTTATTTATAATGAATGTCGGAAAACGATGCATATGAAAATATGTCACCATTGCCAGATCAGTATGTCGCTATGTGATGTTACCAGATTGATTTATTTTTTTATTTTTAGTGATTCAGAGTGTTGGCAATCGAAATCCGTTATTATTTTTTTCAAATTGTTAACTTCAAAAATTGACTTTTTGCCTCGAAAACCTGCTATTGGCCCCATCGTCCAGTCGTGGGAATTATAAACATATGCATAGACTAGACTAAAATAAAACCGTGGGGCACGTCAACTGTCTACAATCGTTGATTACAATGTTTGTTTTGTGATGTTACACTATAATTAGGCAGTTGTTCAACCGACAACGATGGACGTGTGATAAGTAGGGCTAGAATGTGGAAACAAGCTAGCAAGCTCGATTATAAGCGAGTTTTAGGGTTTCATAGTGGTGAGCGAGTAGTACTTTGTCGATTAAAGAAAAACTACGAGCAGTGAAACGATTCCTCGCCAGCCAGCAGTGTGAATGTCCAACGATAAACTAGTTGAAACATCTCTTTTATTTACATGGAGTGTATAACTATTGGAATTTCCATGAGCAAGAAAATAGTAAGTAATTTCCTCACCGTCTGCGGGCCAACTGCCTAACGACGAATTAAACGATTCTTCTATCGCACATTAAGTCGATAATTCGTAGACAATTGACGTGCCCCACGGTTTTATTTTAGTCTAGTCTATGCATATGTTTATAATTCCCACGACTGTATCTATTTTATTATTTTTTGGTTTTTAGTAAATTTATCTTAAACATTGCAATGTATGTTTAACATAAAACCGTTTAACTTAAAAAGTTTTTTACCTATTTTTATTTTCTAGTTTTTAGTTTTTATTTCGCATTCTGTTTAATTCATTTAGTGCTTCATTATTGCAAGGTTTCTTGCCCGTTAGTTTATTGCAGTTCATCTCCTCTATACGTAGTCCCTGCAAAGATCTTACGCTACTAAGAGCCACGTAGGCTTGACCTTCTTCAAACAGTTTCGCACCTAAGTATACGACTGCGTGATCCACAGTGCTGCCCTGCATTTTATGTATTGTAGAAGCCAATGATAGTAGTAAAGGCAACACACATCTGTGTATCGCTCCCATTGTTTTGTTAACATGGCTTCATATTCTTCAGGCGTTTCTTGCCCGTTAGTTTATTGCAGTTCATCTCCTCTATACGTAGTCCCTGCAAAGATCTTACTCTACTAAGAGCCACGTAGGCTTGACCTTCTTCAAACAGTTTCGCACCTAAGTATACGACTGCCTGATCCACAGTGCTGCCCTGCATTTTATGTATTGTAGAAGCCCATGATAGTAGTAAAGGCAACACACATCTGTGTATCGCTCCCGTTGTTTTGTTAACCTGGCTTCATATTCTTCAGGCGTTTCTGACGCTATCATCTGTGTGTATCGCTCACGTTGCTTTGTTAACCCATTTTCTTCAGGCGTTTCTGACGCCGTCATTTGTGTATATCGCTGACGTTGCTTTTTTAAACTGGCCTCATATTGAACAGGTGTTTTTGACGCTAATTGTTCCCGTCGTTTCTGTAATCGACTATTTCTATCACCTTCACTTTCTTTAGCTCGTTTTGCTTTATACTTTTCTTTCGCTTTTTGAAGCCTTCGTTTACGTTGTGTTGCAGTTTCTGTTTTAGTTGTGTTTGTATTTTTTATATTTTTTTACCCACGAGTAATGGACATTTAAACGGTCAACCCCCCCAGAGGTCCAATAAAGGGGCAAGGCTATGTACAACAAGATGCGCGTGAGTCTTGAGGGGAAAACGCTAACAACATATCATTTGTATCCACCCTAATGCCATACAGTTCTTGGCGCGTTTTAACCTTTCACCTTAACTTGGGTGGTGTACAGCTAACGACGTATCATTTTTAGCCACCCTAACGCCACACAACACCATAAAAAATCTTGACTTGGTGGTGGATTCAGGCTGGATTAATCATATACCTAAATTACAGATTCAATTTCTAAATTTAAATCTTAATTATACGCCATTTAGTGGCTGCGCCCATCTTAAATATTGAGGTTGTATAGTGCACTGTATTATTCTTGTCAAGCCCTTTTATTTGATACCCATATTGGTGGGATTGATAAAAAATTGTTATTAGCCATTTGGTAGCGGCGGCCATCTTAGATTTCAATTTTGCATAGTAAATTGTATTCTACTTGTTGACACCTTTCATTTGATACCCATGTTGATGGGATTGATAAAACCTAAGTTATCCGCCATTTTGTAGAGGCCGCCATCTTGGATTTTAATTTTATATAGTACATTGTATTCTACTGGTTGAGCACTTTCATTTGATACCCATATTGATGGGATTGATAAAACCTACGTTGTCCGCCATTTTGTAGCGGCCGCCATCTTGGATTTCAATTTTTTATAGTATATTGTATTCTGCTTGTTGAGCCCTTTCATTTGATACCCATATTGATGGCATTTTGTAGCTGCCGCCATCTTGGATATCAATTTTTTATAGTATATTGTATTCTGCTTGTTGAGCCCTTTCATTTGATACCCATATTGATGGGATTGATAAAACCTACGTTATCCGCCATTTTGTAGCGGCGGCCATCTTGAATTTATAATGATAATGAATAAACATAATTGTATTGTCACCAAAATCCAAAGTGTATACAAAATTTCAGATTAATCGGTTGACAGGAAGAGGGTGAAATTTGAATTACTAAATTTGACCCAAGAATAAATAAAACAAACGGGGTGAGCTAAATAAAACCATTTAAAAATCAAATGTCGTTCGTTGGTAATGGCATCAGTTGAGAACGGCTGGACCGATTTCGATAATTCTTTCTGTAAAATGTGTGCCATAACCCGGCTTGGGTTTTTATGCAAAGAAATTTTGACCACGCCCACTTTTTCAATTTTAAAATTTTGTCATTTCTACAAAAACTACTGAACCGATTTTTCTGAAATTGCCAGGGAATGTACAGGGATGACCCCGGTTAAAATAGGCTACAAATTTTGTTGAATTTCGGAAGGGGCGGGGTATTTCCCCTATACCCTATGTCTTTAAAAATTATATCTAATATATAAAAGACAATGCTGCGGACTTCCACCCTCCGATTCAACATGTTCCGAACGTCCACCCTCCGAACCAACCCGCACTGAACTTCCACCCTACGATCCACCCCGCTCGGAATTTCCACCCTCCGAACGACACCCTCCCATCCATCCCGCTCCGAACTTCTACATATCGAACCACTCTGCAACGAACCACCCTGCTCCGAACTTCCACCCTTCGATTCGACCCTAGGCACTCATTTTGGGACCTTAAGACCCGACCACGCCCAATTTCTATCTCTGAAACTTCTGAGCCGATTTTCCCACAAATTTTAGGGAATGTACCGGGATAATCCTGGTGAAAATAGGCTGCATATATGTCCCCTGGTTCTGGGTGAAAATAAACTATATAGTTTGTGGAATTTCGGCGGACCGTGGTTGGAAAATTATTTCGATAGACAATGGTGGTTGTGTCTCCGACCCGAGGGACTTATTTGTGGCTTTAAGGCCCGGCCACGCCCACTTTTTTTGAATGTGTTATATCTTCAAAACTTCTAAACCGATTTCCATGTAATTTTCAGATGATGTATAGGGATGGTCCTTGGTGGAAAAATGCTATAAATTTTGTTAAATTTCGGAGGTGCGGGTTAAATTTACAAACCATATGTTATGTTAAATTTACAAACCATAAGACCCGACCACTCATACTTTCCTTAATATGTTACAAATCAAAGGAAATACCAGATGTTATGCATAGCGAAGCTTTGGTCTTATTGGAAAGCAAGAATTTCAATTAGAAGGCAACATATCGATAGCTATAGCTTCATCAGGTATATAAGATGTACATTATAAGAAGGTGGAAGGACGACACAGTTGGCCCTTAAGCCACTGAACATTCATGTGAATGAAGGGCACATATGCAATATTAACCCCCAGTTTATGTATTTCGAAACGAAAATGCGTGCGCATGAAACACACCCAAACTTTAGTTTTTGAAAAATATTTCCTTTGTTTTTGCTTCAAAACAAAAAATCAAATTTGAAAAACACACTCAAATTTAGTAGTTTTTCTTACGCATTCATTTTCTTATCGACATACATAAACAGGCCCTAAATATCAGTTATCACCTGGAACGAATTTACAATGGCACATAATAATTTAGAAGTAATTCAATTTAAGATTTCAGACAAACACTTCCAGTTAAACTAATCCAGCAGATGAAATAAATGCATGCCTCAAGTCATCAGCTTTTTGGCGGTATGTTAAAATTGCATCATTTGCAGGTCCCGACTAATTAGCGATGCAATAAAAATACAATCGCTGACTTAAGGTAACATAAAACTGCTTTAAGGGCCAGCAACGCGGACCGGGTCGGCTAGTTACTAATAAATATCAAAAGGTGAACAAAGGCGACAAAACGCCGAAAAAGATCATTGGTAAAAAAACATCAGAATCAGTGGTAATTTAAAGTAAAATAATGCGATTGTGAAAAACTGTTGGCTGGACTTTCAGCTTTTTCACAATTTGAAACCTGTTTGAGTCTCCCATTTGCAGAGATGCAATAATATTTCCGTTTCCCTCTTAAACTTCTACACATTTTCCAGAATCTTATCATATTTTCTGTTTTCTGTTACTGTTTTCGTTTAAACATATTTCGTTCGTGAGCGTAGTGCTTTTCGTGAAATTTATCTTTGGTGTGGCAATATCTCTTGCGGATAAAATTAGTTTAGTAAACTTTTCAATTTCAAAGTCGATGACATGTCTTGAGGTATAAGAGGGGTAAATTCGTATATTGCGGTTCAATTCTGCTTTGTATAAGTCCCAATTACAGTTTTTATATACATATTTCGAGGGATCAACAACACTCGCTATCGAGTGTCTTATGTTGCATATAAAAGGAACATGATCATAGGGTAATTTATAGCCTAATGTTCTTACATTTATAGATAGGGATGCATTGCTTACAACTAAATCGACTGTTGGTGAGTTCGGATTTCGTTGATCGGGATATAAAAAGTTCTAGGTATGCTGTAGGCTGTTTAAAGTACAACCTGCTATATTGTTATTTATACAATTCCAATTGGTATGTTTGGCATTTAAATCACCAAGAAGAATAAATTCATCACTAGTTTGTGTTAAGGAAATTAAATCATTTTTAAAAACTGAAGTATATCTTGGGGAAAAGGCTGTTGGTATTATTATTCTTCTCTGGTTAATAGCAACATCAATTGCTATTGTTGTTAATATTTTTTATACAATTCCAATTTGTATGTTCGGCATTTAAATCACCAAGAAGAATAAATTCATCACTAGTTTGTGTTAAGGAAATTAACAGCGTGTTTTTGTAAAAAGTTTTTGTCCATTCGTTCGTCGACTTCATGAACGAAGACACAATTTGGTTTTCATAGCGATTGACGTTGGTATTCGTGTGACAAACAAATGAAAGCTTTTTATTTTCGTATTTTTTTGGTTTTCGTAACAAACTCAGACGAACGAATACGTCAAAAAGAAACGAATGGGAAAGACCCATCGTTTTGAATGAAAATTAAATAATTTGAGTAATAAAAGGCACAAAACACATTAAAACTGGAGGGGAAGGCAATTTTATTTATTTCCATAGAAGCACACGCGTATATGTACATCCGTTTCTTTATATTATCACAATAATTTTTGGACAAGTTTGTTTACATTTTTTTTTCTTATTTTTTGTTTGTCATCTGTTTATCGGCGTTGCCATCAAGTAACACATATTACGTACGGAAACCCTGAAATATAAAAGCTTTTCTGAAATAGACGAAAGCTTTTAGATAAAAACGAATGGTTCGTAAAATTTTACAAGAACCAAATTTTGAACGTATACGTTTTACTATGAACGGTTCGTGTGACAGGCAAACATTTTTACAAAAATAGGCTCTAAATCATTTTTGAAATCTGAAATATATCTTGGGGAATAGGTTGTTGTTATCACTATTCTTCTCTGGTTAATAGTAACTTCAATAGATGGGTTTTCAATAATGATAGCTTTTGTAAGGGCATCGAGGATGTTTTTTAGATTTTCGCACCAAAAGAGCAACCCCTCCTCATCTTGTATGTCTATCATTTCTATATATGATATATAAGTTTTGGTAATTGTTGAAAAATGTCTCATTCTATTTCTAGTAATATTTTAAACTTTACGTCATAGTTAGAAATTCCATTCGAATTCCAATGAAGAACTTTAAAATCATTGTTGCTATTTAGTATCATGGGTATGTTTTGCCATCGACATGACAACATGTAGTTGTTGCACTTTTGTGATGCATTTGCTTAGTTCGTCAAGAGCATTTGTGAAAATATTAAATAGTTCGTCGATTGAAAAGAGATCATTGTGATTATTTGATCTTACTTGAGCAGAGTAAGTTCGTGGGTCTTCATTGTAGTGATGATGAGTTACTGGGTTGTTGTTGTTTGGATTGTGTTGTGTTGTTGTGGGTGACACGTGTGTGAATTTTCGGTTGGAGTTTACTCTCTTCGTTTGTTTACTTGTAGCTTTCTCACGTACCTCCAAATAGGGAGATCGTAAAGGACAGTTGACATTGTTGGCAGAATGGTATGTTCTTTCTCTACCGAACTTCTTCACATTAAAGCAAGTTAAAATTGCTGGTTTTCTATCGTTGGTGTTGAATGGGGATTCGTTGATAGGGATTGGCGCATATCATCATGCAGGACGTCTATTGCAATGTTCTCCCCCATGACCATACATAAGGCAATTCCAACATTGCGTGGGTTTGTTGCTGTTTCTTGGTTTATTTTTTTCTCCAATGATCCTGTACAATCGTGGACGGTTGGCCAGGAGTGGACTGTATATTTTTTGATGAAAATAGCGGTGGCAACTCCCACAATCGGATCAGCAAATGATAAATGAAAAAAGGCAATTGTTTCTTAATTTAAATTGAGCGGTTAATCAAAAGGCTTTATTTTTCGTTGTTTATACAATGACTTTCAAAATCCAAGTGAAGTAAATGAAAATGGCTGTGCATCAGACATTTTTTTTGTATAAAAGGGAAAAATGTAACAGATAGTATTGAACGACAATAAATGGTAGTTAAAAATATGCAATGAAAGCTCAAATGAGTTTAATGTTGCCACATGTTGGCGGTTATTTTTTATGTAGATTTAAATTCAAGTGGATTATGTATTAATTCATATTTAAAAATTTCATAGTTTTTAGAGTCTTATGTCTACGTTGTTGAACGCGGTTCAACATGCCGCCCCCCTTTGCAGGACTGCAACTTCAGAACTGACAGCTTCCGGATATTATCCAACCAAATGCTGAACTCTGTGCAACCGGCATGTTGGATGCAGTTTGAATAAGGCCGGATCGTAAAATTTTAGGAATTTGGTCGTTTGCTATCACGATTTCTATATTCAGGGGGTTGAAAAAATGTGGATCTGCGAGATCCGTCAAGTGGTTATATATTGATTGGAGCTGTTTTCTCTTTCGTCGAATCAGGGGTGCCAATATTGAGTTGATTTCGGACTTCGCCAGTAATATGTATTTTAACGGACTGATCGTGGAATGATAACAAATTTATGGCAGTGAAAGATTTTCCAGCCCTTTTGTGTGAAAGGGAGTTGTAGCCGCTCCACTAATTTTGCAGAGATCGTGGTCTGAGTTGATCCTGAGTTCATCAGTAGTCTGACCTTGTCACAACCATCGACAGTAACCACTTTTGCCAAAGCTGTTGGCAAGAAAACATACGATTGGGCCCGGTAGCTTAAACGGTCGCTAACGTTAGAACGGGGTCGGTGTTTTGATGTGGTGGTGTTGCGTTTGGAGGGATGTGCGGTTGAACGGTTCTCTTGTTTTTCGGGTTGACTCTGAATCTTTCTTGATGTTATATGTTCTGGACTGCAGCTAGGTGATGGTGAGCGCTTTTTCGGAGCCGGTTTTGACGATGAATGATGCATGGTATGAAGCCCTCTGTCACAGACCACACACGTTTTACGTTTATGTATAGTTTTACGAGTGGACGTACTATGATCCCATTTTGCGTGCGAATTTCTGTCACGAGAATCTTGGAATCTTTCCCTGCAAACACTTTGACCACACGTACAAGTCGCCATTCTGTCGGAGGAAGATTATCTTCTTTAATGACGACAAAGTCATCTGGGGCGAGGTCGCGCTGAGTTCGTTTCCATTTATATCTGCGCTAAAGATTGGTTATGTATTCATTTTTCCAGCGTTTGGCGAAATGAGATTGTATAGTTTTTAATCGTTGCCATCGATTCATGAGGGATAGATTATCGGAAGATGGTTCAGGGATGGCAATAAGAGGAGCTCCTCACAACAGGTAACCACGAGTCAGCGGTGCTAGTTCAGTAGGTTCTTCATTCAAGGGAGACAACGGTCGGGAGTTGAGTATACTTTCAATTCTGATAAGCAATGTAGAGAACTCTTCATATGTGTATTTCAATTTTCCAGCTACCTTTTGGAAATGGGTTTTCATACTTTTAACGGCAGCTTCCCACAGGCCTCCCATATGTGGGGCATGAGGCGGTATGAAGTGCCAAGTAAAACCATGAACATTGTATTTAGAGGCTAAATGCTCTTCTGCGGAGCGTAAAAATGCTTTGTAGTCTTTCGTTAATGTTCGACTGGCCCCAACGAAGTTGGTTCCATTATCGGAAAATAGTTGGTTGGGAGAGACCTCTTCGGCCAACGAATCTACTAAATGTTGCCAGGAAAGCCTCAGAGGACAACTCGGAACAGACTTCCAAATGAATTGCTCGGGTTGAGAGACAGACAAAAATGGCGGCGTAGCCTTTCTGTAGTTTTGCATTGCGAAGGCGTGATGTTTTGAGGTCAAATGGACCTGCAAAATCGAGTCCTGTATTGGTGAAAGGTAGGGAAAATGTGCAACGTTTAAGAGGTAATGCGGCCATGATTTGGTTTCGAATGTGATGTTTGTATATACAGCAGGTTCGGCAGTTTCGAATACATGAACGAACGGCACTTTTTAGTCTGATTACAAAGAACTCTTGGCGAATGGCACGTATCATTAACTGATGCTCAGCGTAAAGTAGTAAAATGTGTGTGAACTCAATCAGCAACTTGCAAAACCGAGACTTTTCGGGAAGGATAATGGGGTGTCTCTCATTAAATCTCATATCAGTATTAGCTAAGCGGCCGTTCACCCGCATTAACATGTTTTCGTCGAGTACAGGATTCAGTGTTAACAGTCTGCTCCTGCTGGGTATTGGTTGGTTAGATGCGAGTGCCTGGTAATCCCACGGAAAATGTTGCATTTGTGCTAATCGAATGAAGTAATATTTTACAAATGAAATTTCATGAGCAAGTATTACATTTGATCGCAATCCTGTGGTCGCATTTCGTCGACAGCCATTTATAAAGCGGAATACGTAAGCGAAAACTCTGAGAACTCGATTTAACGACGAGAAATCTTCTTGGAGGGTGTCTCCAACAATTTGAGCATGTAATGAAATAACCTTCTTTTCGAGCTCTGGTTCTTTGATATTGGCGAGTTTTGGCCAGTGCTTTGGTTCCTTGGCTAACCAGTGTGGTCCGTGCCACCAAAGAGTATTTGTTCGGAGTTCGTCTGCGGAACAACCTCGAGTACCCAGGTCAGCAGGATTATCAGCGGATACGACATGTTTCCAATTTGCATTTCCCACATTGTCGAGTATCTCGGAAACTTTATTGGCCACAAAGATCTTCCAATAAAAAGGTGGTTTGCTGATCCACGATAAAGTTATGGTGGAATCAGTCCATAAGAATATTTCGGGTGAAGGATGGTCCAAATTTTGGCAAACAGATTTTAACAGTTTGGATAACATTGCTGCTCCACATAGTTCTAGCCTCGGGAGGCTTACAGTTTTTAATGGAGCAACTTTGCTCTTGGAAACCAACAGATTGGTATAAGTGTAATTCTCTGAAGATGTGGTTCGTATATACAAACATGCGCAGTACGCCTATTCGCAGGCATCACAAAAACCGTGTATCTGAATATTGGTTGTAACAGACAAATGGATCCAGCGTGGAATTTTAATTTTCTCGATATCAGCAAATTTAGAAATGAAAGCATTCCATTTTTCAAAGGAATGTGCCGTTACTTTCTCATCCCAATCAGTCCCATCAACCCAAAGTTGCTGCATTAGGACTTTCGCAATTATAACGATTGGTGTCAACCATCCTGCAGGATCAAACAATTTTGCAACGATTGACAAAATTTTCCGTTTTGTTATGGAAACAGTGGGTAAATCAAAATGTGTCACCTTGTAAAAGAAGTAGTCGGAAATGGCATTCCATTGAATACCCAAAGTTTTCGTTTCGCTTACATTTTCCAACCGTAAAAAATCTTCGTTAAGAAGATCCTCCGGGGGCAGATTTAGTAGTATTTGAGGATGATTTGCTGTTATTTCCTTCAAAGGAAATCCAGAGGAATGTAACAAATCAATCACTTCATGCAAATACGATTTTGCTTCGATTAGTGAATGAGCACCAGATAAGATGTCATTCACGTAAATTTGACTCTTGAGGATCTGTGAAACTATAGGATGTGAGTCTTGGCTGTCATCACTTAGTTGAAGCAAAGTTCGTATTGCTAGGTATGGTGCACAATTTACACCAAAAGTGAGAGTTTGCAAGGAAAAATTCAACCTTTTCTAAAGGAGAGGATCGGAACAGAATTCGTTGAAATTGTTGATCCTTTTCATGCACAAATATTTGACGGTACATTTTCTGGATGTCCCCATTGAAAACATATTTGAAAAATCTCCATCGTAGAACAACGTGCATTAATTCATTTTGTAATGTGGGCCCAGTATGAAGAATATCGTTCAATGAGAATCCAGTAGCACTTTTTTTCGATGCATTAAATACGACCCTTACTTTGGTGAAAATTCTCTCAGGTTTCACTACAGCGTGATGTGGCAAATAGTAGGAGAAGTAGTGTGAATCTTAAACAACTTCGAAATTTGTGATTGTTTGCATGTGACCCAAGGTAATATATTCAGAAAGTACATTATTATATTCAGTTGCTTGTGCTGAATTCTTGCCCAGTGTCTTCTCAATTCTTAGAAACTGACCCATAGCGGCAGGTCTAGAGGAACCAAGATATACGTTAGATGGTAAATCTTGTTTAAACGGCAGCCTTACAACATATCTACCATCTGATCTTCGAGCAACAGTCTTCCTATAAAATTGTTCACACCATATATCGGATTCAGAAAGTGTTTTTTCGTAAGATACGTTCTCTAATTCCCAGAATTTCCTCAGTTCTTCGTTCAGTGGATCAATTGTTGCTGCCCAGGAGGCGAACGTTACAACAGAGTGGGATGTAGGTTTTCCAATGGCTATCCATCCAAATTCAGTTTTTTGGGCCATCAAGTTACCAGAAATATTCTTTTCCAACCCTGGCTTTATTATGCTTGGTAAGCGGTCGCTACCGTTCGGCTAATTGTAATATTTTTAAATTTGAGAGGTCGTGTATAGCGGTGGGAGATGTTGGCATCAAGTGGTTTAGACTTGAAACAACAATGGCGGCTGTGTTCAACTTGAAATCAGACTGTCTAGATTTCAGAGTGATTTGACAACTTTTAGAGGAATTTTCGAGGACAGTACCACCAAGTCCCGAAATCATCGTAAATGATTTTTTTGTTGGAATACGGAAAGGATTTACTATACGACTTGCAATAAAGGATTCTTGCGATCCTTGATCAATGAATGCACGAATTGTAAACAATTAACCTTGATGTTCAATGTCAATCAATGCAGTTGGCAGGACAGTTTTTTCTCCAGATTGAGAGAAGTTAGACTGTATGTTTGAGATTTGCGAATAAGCGGCAGCTGACGTGGTGGATGCGGATTTTGGCGGATGCCAAGTTTGATTAGGTCGAAGACCCGCGGTAGTTGAAACAGAATTCTTACTATAATTATTATTACCATCATCAGGGTGTAACAAGGTGTGGGGCAATTGACGACACGATTGACAACGATGTTCACTCTTGCATTTTTTGCAATGTGACCGTAGGAAAGACAGTTTTCACAGATTTTATTCTCGTACACAAACTTTCTTTTGTCTGGTAGTGGCCATGACCGGAATTTCGAACAATGTCTTAAAGGATGGTTTTGTTTGCATGCTTTACATGCTTTCGGAAAGGATTCAGTGGAAGCGGAAGTATTGTGTGATGAAACTCTCTGTGAACTGGATGAATGGGGATTTTGTCTTCTGATATCGGAAACAGACTCAATCATATTTAGACGCTTTGTAATAAATTCGTCTAATTGGTCCCAAGATGGTAATTCTTTATTGTTTGACAGAGAACTTTCCCAGGCAGTTAGATGAAACCCAATAAACTAATATTGGGTCCCAGGATATCACAGAAATATTGTAAGTCCGAAGGAAAGATAAACAGTTATTTATTGTGCACTGGAGATTCCTTAAGGATTTTTCTTTCCCCGAGGCAACACTATCAATATCAAATATTTTCCTCAATTGATGATTAACCAAAATGCGCTTATTTTCAAAGCGTTGGCGTAAAGCATTCCATGCAAGTTCAAAATTGTCATCAGTGAGCGGAAACCTTTTCACTATCTGATTTGCTTCACCTCTTGTCTTTGCACGTAGGTGAAATAATTTTTGGGCAAGTGACAATTTTTTGTGTTTAATGTGAATAGCGGTGAACATATCCCTGAAACTCGGCCACTTATCGTAGCCACCATTAAAAATTCAGTGTCACACGGAGGTAACTTTAATGAAAAATCCGATTCATTGCTGGTAATCTTTTCTTCCTTAGGTTGCGGAAGGGACTTCTGAATTTTTTGTTGCTCGATCTGAAGTAGATCGAGAATTGAATACTTGCACCCCTTGTACGATCGGCAACATTCGGAAAACTTCCCATGTATCTCTCCTTTGACATCTTTTGTTAAATTGGAATCGAATGACGTCATCTCATCTTCATGAACTTGAACAAGTTGACGCCAACGCCTCTCTAAATCATCAAGTTCATCTTGTAAACTAGAGGCTGTGTGATCTTCAAGAGGCATTTGTGCAAATTCAGCACAAAAAGTGACCACTTGGTCCGAGAAAAATATAAATTTCTGAGAGGTGGGATTGTTGTGAGTTTATGGCCACTCACGACAATCCCATGTTTAGAACAATGAAAGATGATACAATAGCTTCCCAAGTACTTTTCGTTCAAATAGTTGTAGATTTTATCTTTGAGAATATTAGGGATTGAGTAATCTGCAATGCTAAAGGTATTTGAAAAATTTTGTAACTAACCAACGTTTGTTTTTTCTCAATCAATATTTGTCTCCGCTACAGTGCGGGCAAATACTCTGAAACTTTAACGAATTTAAAGCACCATGAGAAGACAATATCGTATCAATTCAAAATAATTACTTTAGTCAGATCCGAGAAAAGAGATATTGAACAAACAGATCGTTTAAAGATTAGAGAGAACAGGAAAAAACAGTTTTTTTATCTCAAATTGTGAATTCGTATGAAGACAAAACTTATATTTTTTTAAGACTATCTCAGGATCAATAAAAGTGAAAAGAAGGAAGTAGCGGCAGAAAAAATTCGTAATAGAAATTGATGAAGAATTGAGCTAAAGTTGCGACCGTAGCTGAGAACCTTTTCAAGTAGTGCAAAATCAGCGTTTCCCAAGATATTTCCGTTACCGTTTTAGTATGTTTGTATGGGTGAAGAAAACAACAACAACTGTAGGAATTCTATAACTTTTATCGATTGGAAAGTTGTTAAATTTTCTTTTGTTTTTGCAATAACTACAAACAAATGAAATTTTTGCAAAATAAACAATGAGTAAAGTTGTTGAAAAGTGACTGAAGAGGCCCCCAGATGATGACTATCGTTTGTTTTCTTCACGTACACTGTATGTGAGAGAAAGAAACGCATATACAGAAAAACCGCCCAGTATGAATGAAGTTTATTTTTACCAACAGTTACTTTGTGACAGACAACGTCCAAAAAAGCAGTGTATCTTTTTTTATGATTTTGTTTAAATTGATAACTTTTAGTTTTATTTCGACAATTTATCTTTTATGAATTGCAATACTACAATTTGTCTTATAGCATTTAATATTGTCGTCCTAAATGAATATAGAACTTTCTGATTGTTATAAATGATTTAGACAAAACGAGAAAATATCGTAGTTTAATCGTCTGCGGACGTTTAATGCTTGTAAGAGATGAGACAGAGACAAAATTCTCTTATGAATCTTAATTTTTGTATTGTCTTGAAAAAATGTTTTGGTATCTAGATTGTATGCAGTTTACTTCACATTTAATTGATCTTGTGTTTGCGAGTTATCTCCCCTTAAACGCTTGGCAATTCTAACACTCGTATTAAATTTTGTAGCTCTTGCAGCTGAAAATCATCTCGTGTAAACACAGTATTGGTTTAATCCCTTCACAAACCCAGCAGGCACAGCGTATATGAAGTACTGTACAGTGTAATTTCTTATTTACTTTTCTTTATCCATCAGCTACGTTTTACTTCTATCTTATTGCACTCCTTCTTCTCCCAATTATCAAATTCTCTTTCAAAACACACTATTTGTGAGTACCGTTAATTTTTGATGTTGTTAAACCACTATAATTTGCCAGGAATTCTTCCAAATCTTGAACTTTTCTTTTCGTTATTTTAGTGGTAACTATTTGTTGTGGTTATCGTGTAACTGCAACAACTTGAAAAAAGACAATTTCGTCTGTTATTACTTGAATTATTTGTTTTTAATATCTTGATGCACAACCTCTTTGTAAACACAATTTTCCTCCATATATTTGTTAATACCTCTTTTGGTTCTTTCGTATTCCTTGTGTGTGTGTGTGTTTTTTTTTCTTTGAAGGTATTTTTGTTTTTTTTCACTTAGGGAGATGTCAACCCTTCAACGCATTTTTTGTCTGACTACAGGAATCACTGATGAAGATATTAAAGTTTCTGACTGTCGATGAGTACTACTCAGAATACATACGTATTAATGTGTATTTACGTGAGTGCGACTAACAATACCCGCTCCCACTGTAAGGCAGTTCTCTTTTGATACCAATTTACATGCTATGTATGTCGTTAGATATGGGCTTCTTCCTAAGCAAGCGTATGCCTCTTAATAAAGAGCTTCTTGCATACACAAATAGATTATGTAAACATATGGATTGCTATGTTTAAACTAAATATTTCGAACTAATGTAAAGCAGCTTAAATTTTTGTTAACATTGCATTAAACGCAAACGTATTTTTTTACTGCTGTTTCGGATGCAATCATTTGTCTTTTCCTGTATTTGCCCAATTAAGAGTATCCACCGATGCAGAGGGTCATCAAAGCATTTGATATTGTGTTGTCAAATTAATAACCCATTTGTTTTATAAACTATTTGAGAAAAATTTAATGGGAGAGTACCTCCCTTTGTAAAAAACAATATTTGACACACAATAGGGAGCGAATAAGTTGGGCTGTTGTTGCGTGGACTGTAATGTATGTATGTGGGTCGTTTTATGTTAGTCAAACTCGCGTGTTTAATGTAACGAACGTAGTATGTGTGCTGTCAACAAGAGGATGACCATTTATGAAATTACCATAGGTGGCTGGAGAACAAAAAAAATGATTGTAGTTTGTGGAATGAATTTAGCAGAGCAAGAGTGCTATGGGTAGAGATGGCCTCTGCAGAGTCTTTTCGGCAAATTTCTGGCTGTTGGCAGTGATTTTGCAGAAGTGATCTCTGCTTTAAGAGAATGAGAATTTAGCCATTTGTTGTTGGTGTTTTTATTACGAACAGACCCCACACTGTATTGTTATGTATGGAATATATTAACATGTAAGAATTTTCGAAGCGGAGAGCATTAACCAAATATTTTGTTTGATTTTTTTGTCTGCTGTTGATGTAAGAGGGAATCTAGTTGGTGGTTGTTTAAGAGCGGCTGTGGTTGTTATTAATTATATGAGGTACACAGAACAAATCGAAGAGTGATATGTTTCAATTTTTTATGCAGCCGTGTATGTTGATGGCTGCTGGTGTAACCTCTCTGCTTATTGTTAGTATTTAAGAGTATTGCAATGGTTTTTACTCCTTTTTGTTATGCTGAATTTCTCTTGGAGAAACATTGCAGTCGGCAACGATCGGTAGAGGCTCAGGAATTTTCTCTTCTTCTCTAATTGTTCCACAAACATCCCATAAGCGACAATGGAGACTTCTCTCATATCAATGAGTGCACCCCGATTCATATTAGCTCAATGATATGGGACCTACAGTTTATCGCCGAGTCCGAATGGCGTGTCTAAGACACCACTTTTGTAGAGAAGTTTTACATGGCTGAAATACTCAGGAAATGTCGCCAATATTACTGAAGGGTATTTTTCCACCGCTGAAAAGTGTTTTGATGTTGCCTGGCCGGGGAATCAAACCCACGACCTTGTGTGTGCAAGGCGGGTGTGCATATTATTGCACCACGGTGGCACCCTCTTCTTCTTCTACAATGTTGGATTTGTGTGCCATATCCATGTCATCTGGAATGGATAATGCAGTAAATCTGTTGCTTTGAGAGATTGGTGGTCTATCATTTTGGATGCTATCGCCATATACCAAGGAAGGCTTGAGGTATTTTAATGCATTTGCTTTTGGGGCGACCCCCACTTTTCGGAGGGCCGCGGGCCATTTAGGACATTGTTTGTCACTATTTTATTATTATGTCAAAAGTCCTTTTCCATTAAGATTAATATAAGAATGTAATGGCAACAAGACGTTGCCACATGCCACACAACTCGAGCGAATATGGCTTTATTGCAAGATACATTTCCTGGCCGCGTAATTTCTCGTCGTGGCGATATCAACTGGCCACCAAGATCATGCAATTCGACACTATTAGACTGTTTTTTATGGGACAACGTTTCACGGCCGTGTCTATGCAGATAAACCGTGAGCACTTTAAACCAACATTCGTCAAGTTATGGCTGAGATACCGCCATTATGGCAAAAATTTAAATTAAAAAGTTGAACGTGCAAATTTTAGTTTGAACTCAAATATTTTTATTAATTTTTTAACAGTTCGAATCTGGCTTTCGTTACGGACGGTCGTTTACAATCGCAACAGTAAAACTAGAATTAAACAAAACACTCACACAAATCTGTGTCAAAACACTCTACACACCACATTCTTAACTTTTAACAAATTATTAAAATATTGACAACAAATTTCTAAATGATCCGCGGCCCTCCGAAAATGGGGGTCGCCCAAAAAGCAAATGCCTTTAAATGTCTTCCTTGGTATATGGAGATAGCGTCCAAAATGATAGACCATCAACCTCCCGAAGCAACAGATTTACTGCATTATTGTTTCCAGATGGTCTATGCCATGGGACACGAATCCAATAATGTAGAAGAAGATAAAATTCTTAAGCCTCCACCGATCGTAGCCGACTGCAATGTTTCTCCAAGAGAAATTCAGCGTCTACTAGGAAAGGATTGCACATATAAACGTACGTCTGTGGGTACTAAAATCTTCACACAAAACTTTGATAAATATGAGTTTTGTAAGAAATCGCTCTGTAAGAATCGCTCCTCTACAGTTTTTCTACATGGTCTCCCTAAAATACCAACAACTGAAATAGAAGAAGGCCTGGCGAGGTATAACCTCTCTCCAGTGTCAGTAACCGAAGTCAACACCAACTACAGCACACCATACAATGCTGTGTATAGAGTACAGTTTACAAGCAGCAATTTTAGTCCATCACAACTGCAAAATACAAAAACAGCAACAAAACCACGCTATGTTGGAATTGCCTTATGTATGGCCATGGAGGAGAACATTGCAATAGACGTGCAGCATGTATGAATTGCGCCAATCCCCATCAACGAATGCCTATTCAACACCAACCATAGAAAACCAGCAGTTTTAACTTGCTTTAATTTGAAGGAATTCGGTAGAGAAAGAACAGACCATTCTGCCAACGATGTCAACTGTCCCTTACGAGCTCTCTATTTGGAGGTACGTGAGAAAGCAACAAGTAAACAAACGAGGAAAGTAAACTCCAATCGATAATTCACACACGTGCCACCCACAATAACACAGCACAATCCAAACAACAACAACCCAGTAACTCATCATCACTACAGTGAAGACCCACGAACATACTTTGCTCAAGTAAGATCAAATAATAACAACGAAAGAGATCAAGAGATCATCAATCGACAAACTATTTAACATTTTCACAAATGCTCTTGACGAACTAAGCAAATGCACCACAAAAGTGCAACAAATACATGTAGTGATGTCGATGGTAAAACATGCCCATGATATTAAATAAAAACAATGATTTTAAAGTTCTTCATTGGAATTCGAATGGAATTTCTAACTATGCCGTACTCAAACAGTTTGAGATATTACTAGAAAGAGAAAATTTCCATATTGCACCTTTGAATGAGACATTTTTCAACAATAACCATAACCCATACTTTAATAATTATATCATATATATGAATGATAGACAAACGGGAGGACGAGGATCGCCCTTTTGGTGGGAAAATCTATAGAACATTCTCACTTTCCCACTACAAAAACTACAATTATTGAAAATCTATCTATTGAAGTTAGTATTAACCAGAGAAAAATAGTAGTAACAACAGCCTATTCCCCAAGATATACTTTAGTTTTCAAAAATTATTTAATTTTCATTAACAGAAACTAGTGATGAATTTATTCTTCTAGGTGATTTAAATGCCAAACATACAAATTGGAATTGTATAAATAATAATAACAACAATAACAATTGAAGTTACTATTAACCAGAGAAGAATAGTAATAACAACAGCCTATTCCCCAAGATATACTTTAGTTTTCAAAAATGATTTAATTTTCATTAACACAAACTAGTGATGAATTTATTCTTCTAGGTGATTTAAATGCCAAACATACACATTGGAATTGTATAAATAACAATGCAGTAGGTTGTACTTTAAACAGCCTACTGCAAACCTAGAACATTTTTATATATGTATTACCCAGACAGGGCTACATTATATCCTCATCAACGATATGGCAAGTTATCAACAGTCGATTTAGTTGTAAGCAATGCATCCCTATCTATAAATGTAAAAACATTAGGCTATAAATCGAAAAATAATTAAGGAATCATGGAGTAAATTTTGTTTATTCTAACTCAGAGTCCATAAAAATCTCTAAAAAATAAATTAAACATACGTACAGAATCTAGACAACGCGTAGAGAAATGTGAGACCAAAATTATAAAGATTGGGTTTATAGCATGCATATTACAGCAACAACAAAAGACGAAAACTTATTGTTGGAAATTATTTCAACAATATATTTATACCCTACACCACTATGTGGTAAGGGGTATTATGTCTTTGTGCATTTGTATGTAACATACAAAAGGAAACGAAATAGACCCATAGTTCCTTTTGGGGATATACATATAATCACTTTCTGAGTCGATTTATGCATGTCCGTCCGTCTGTCTGTCTGCCTGTCCCTGTATTTTTGTTCGCAACGTACAGGTCGCATTTTTTGTCCGATTCAGCTGAAAATTGGGGACTACAACTTTTTTAGCCATAGGAAGAACGCTATTGCTTTTGGTGAAAATCGGTTCAGATTTGGATATAGCTCCCATATATATTTTTGCTCGATTTCACGTAATTGCTGTACCGAACACGCTATATACGTCCAATTTTGATGAAATTTTGATTGTGTGACTGAATTCCGTCTAGAAATAAGTGTGCCAAACTATATCGATATCGGTTCAGATTTGGATATAGCTTCCATATATATGTTCGCCCGATTTCACGAATTTGCTGCAACAAACACGCTATATACGTCCGATTTTGATGAAATTTGGATTGTTTGACTGAATTCGCTCTAGAAATAATTGTGCCAAACTATATCGAAATCGGTTCAGATTTGGATATAGCTCCTATATATATTTTCGGCCGATTTCACGTATTTTCTGTACCAAACACGCTAAATATTTCCGATTTCGAAGAAATTTGGAATATGTGACTGAATTCAGTCTAGAAATAAATGTGCCAAATTATATCGAAATCGGTTCAGATTTGGATATAGCACCCATATATATTTACGGCCGATTTCGCGTATTTGCTGCTCCAAACAAGCTATATAAGTCCGATTTCAATGATATTTGGAATGTGTGACTGAATTCGGTCTGGAAATAAATGTGCCAAATTATATCAAAATCGGTTAAGATCTGAATATAGCTCCGATTTATATTTTACATATTCACAGTGGTGGAGGGTATCATATAGTCGGCCCCGTCCGACTTTGATCCTTTCCTTACTGGTTTTTAGTTAAATACGAAAAATTGGTGAACAATTTTTGGGAGCTATTATACTGTTTCGCTAAATATCAATACAAAACCTGAAGTATTTTGGTAAACGTCTACAAAGAAAACATTTTGTCATCGTGAAAGTATATTGGCCTTCTGTGCTTAGCAATATATGTAAATAAGTTGTAGAGAGTAATATTGAAATTGCAACAAATGAAAAAAAAAAAACACAAAAGTTAAAAAGTGTGTAATTCGCGAATCCATTAAAATCAGTTGAGGCGCATGCGCTCTTCGGATACAGCGGGTGCATCTCTATCAATTCGTATGTATTTATCCATGTTTCATTCAGTTGTTAAAGTGTGCCGTTAGTTTCATCTTACCATTAAGAACATTTTCAAATGGTTATAAATTTCACTATGTGTATATGATTCTAGACGCCTGAACAGAATCAATCGTCGCTTGCTTCCCAAATGTCAAATTATAAAGGAATGCCAGAGCCTCCTAAAGTAGAACGCAGGCGGATTTGCAAAGATGCTCTGGCATTCCTTTATAATTTGACATTTGGGGAAGCAAGCAAAGCAAGCGACGGTTGATTCTGTTCTGGCCTTAAGCGCATCCGATTTCAGTGACCACCTATTAAAGATACGTCAATATAGCAAATTTTAAACAGATTCGTCAAGAACCGAATATTACACCCGAATATCTGTAATTTATGACACACCTTTTTGTAAATATTACAATCGCGTATACAGGATTCTATTTATGTATAAAATTCCAAAGAAAATCGCGGTTCAATGCGCGGAATTGCCAAAATATATTTTTACAGATTTTTTATATTCAAGGTATCTATATACGCCGTTTTAGTGGATGGATTTGAACTCGGAAGGACTCATTAGATCCGGCGCGTAAAAAACTAAAATCACGCGGGGTTCAAAGGTACCTATGTTACAGTTGCAATTTTTTAAGCCAAAAAATAGTTTCCTTAAGTAAATGTACGTACCAAATTATTGACTTTGGACTCCTCTTACTAGGTAGCTGTATAGAGCACACTCATGAGATATACATCAAACGACATGAAATTACGAGATCTACAATCGTATAAATTGTTTATGTCGTTATGTGGTTGCGACCTCTAATTATAACAAAAATTAAAAAAAAAACGCCGAAATCAAAACTTCAAAATGTCAGCATCGATTTTTGTGAGATTTAAAGTTTTTGACCTCTTTGTTTGTCTGTCCACTTGTAATCGATCTGCAAAAACGACTGAAACTTTATTTTCTAATGTTTGATTTCAAGGGCAAGAAAAAAAGGGAATGAGAAAAATAAGCAACAATGCAAAAGTCTACACTGCATGTAGACAATGCATACATACGTGTGTTGTTGTTTTTATTAGTGAGAAAGAATTCGCACAAACAAAGAGATAGCCATAGTATAGCCAATTGCTGTGCTTTGTGCCAGGATTTGTGGTACATTTGTATAGATGGAGCCATTTTGGTAGAAGTCCCAGTAAACGTCCCCACCAAGTTCGACGTATATAGCTGAGTTACAGCGAGGATCAGTATCGGCAAGCGAGTCCGGAGCAAAGTCTTCTGTGGGATCCTCGTCTATAGGCTTGTCGTAGGGTTTACGAGGAAGATCATTCGTGAGCATGGCACGTATTTCGCGCTGCCATTTAAATCGTGGTACTCTTGCCCCAACTACCATTTTTGCGAATCGAGTTCCACGATATACGAAAGTCTCGAGATTTAGCTTGGTTTGCAAGCTCAGTGCAATGCGAGATACCGTGGCGTGTGGGTTGATACTTGCGCGACAAATGTGCGGCATCATAGGTTGATTTGGCATGATGATTTTGATGTGAGCTGTAGGTATAAATTATTAGACCAAGCAAAGGGCATAACTTGTTTTGGGACCAATTTGAAGTCGCTATCGTTCAGTAGTTGGTGAAGTTGTGCTGCTTTAGAAGTAGATGGTTTCTCTTCGTGACCTTTAGATGTTGTTGCTTGGTGTGTGGGTGATGATGGACGGTCATGGGGAGTGTGGTATGAGTAAGCCTGTTTGGGTTTTCCTTGGTCGATATGGCTGATTGGAGGTCGGATTGTAGATTTGGAGCGTGCCGACTCTTGTCTTGGAGGTCTTTCTGAATGTCGGCTGGAGGACTTTGATTTCTTGCTGTGGAGATCGTTCGGTTGGCCGGCTTTGTCGTTGCTGATTGGACTTTGGCATTTGCTTTGCGAAGTGGAGCAAGGTGTTGTGTCTTTCATCGCATATTTGGCAAGCTAGGGTTGTAGGACATCTTGCTCGAGTGTGGGAGCAGGCCAAACAGTTGAGGCAATACATATTCTCAGAGACAAAGTCAAAACGTTCATCAGGGCCAAGTCCGAGAAACATTGGACATGTTTTTACTGGGTGGTCTGCCATGCATAGTTTACATGAGTAGACCCAGCGTTTCGGCAAGAAGTCTCCAGCTTTTTTGTCAGCCATTATTGAAGTGATAAATTTAATGTTGAATAGTTCGAAAATTAATCGGTTAGTAGAGGGACTAATTTTGTAATGGGACGTCGAATGACCCCACTTGAAGTTTGGAGGTCAACGACACGAACGTTATGATCTGTCCCTGGATACAAATTTACAACTCTCCCTGATTTCCACTCATGTCGAGATATCCGATCGTCCTGTATGATAATGAGGTCATTTTGCCGTACGTTGTCTTGTTGTCGATTCCACTTATAACGACGGGCAAGTTCTTTCAAGTATTCTGTCTTCCATCGTAGACATACAATTTGAGAAATGATTTTTACCCTTTTCCAACGATTAACAAGGGATATGTTTTCTTCGGTGATGTCAGGATCGGGGGAGATAATAATGGTGAACCAATAAGAAAATGTCCTGGAGTAAGTGGTGAAAGGTCACTTCGATCATCACTTGCCGGACAGAGTGGTCTAGAATTTAAACAAGACTCTATTCTAGCCAGAATAGTAGATAATTCTTCGAAAGTGAATGTCATGTTGGGAACCATCTTTTTTAGGTGCATTTTGAAGGATTTACACCTGCCTCCCACAACCCACCCATGTGAGGCACACCTGGTGTTATAAAGTTCCATGACAGATTTTCGTGAACATATTGGTTTGTGAGGTCATTTTGAACATGTCTGAAAAACTCTATTCTATCTTTCCTGAGCATCTCTGCTGCACTGGTGAAGTTTGTTCCATTATCGGAAAACATTTCAGCTGGACAACCACGTCTGCCAATGAATCTTGAAAAGGCTGCTAAGAAGGCTTGAGGTCACTGGTTGCCTCTAAGTGTACGGCTTTAATGGAAAAGCATACAAATATGCATACATAACCTTTTGTTACTAAACATGCTCGTCCGGTGAAACTACGAATATTAAACGGTCCGGAAAAGTCGACTCCAGTATTTAAGAAAGGTCGTGTGAATTGCGTACGTTCTGGAGGCAATGAAGACATGATCTGATTTTTTGTATGTTTTTTGTACAAGACGCAGGACCTACAACGCTTTATGACCATCTAAATCTGCTCGAATAATGCGGGTCAGTAATTGGTTTCCTCCGTGTAAAATCATTTTAGGAGTATGTTCAACCAATAGTCGTTTAGCAGAATGAGGTAACAGAATTGGATGCCTTTCGTTGTGGGTTAACATAGGGGAATTCGAAAGCCGTCCATTTGCTCTCATAACTCCTTGACGGTCAATATATCGCACCTGTTCAACAAAAGGGTAGTAACTCAAAATTTCCTATTTTTCAGTAGGGACAAAAAACTATTTATATTAATGTTAAAGGTATGTTGTAGAAAAAACTATGCCATCGTAAAGATATCTTGTCCACTATACTACAGCACTGGGTTTCTTTTTATTTCGTTAAGTTTTTTGTTATATTTTTAACCATTTTTAGAGTTACTACCATTTTGTTGATAAAATTCTTCGTTTTAGTACAAATATTATTTCGATTTACGCTCGTTTAACTGAAAAAATGGGCGGCAAGTGATTAAATAAAGAGGGAACAACTAGAAATAATACACTTTTGTTGAAAAATTGGCTATATAAACGCGTGATAGGCGTAGGCGCAACTAGAAATACGTCTTTTTTGTTGATACCTAGAAGTAAATCTGAAGACACGAAGAGTAACAAATGGTATTTTTTATGAAAGAGTAAATAAAACAATAAGAGATTTTTACAGTAGGTGGAGTTGGTTATTGTCTATCGTTTTTTGATGAAAAGTGGAAATTTGAAAATTTTGAACAGGTGGAACAGGTGCGATATGGATTTAATGTTAAAAGCGGAATGTTATGAGAAAGTTTTCGTTTTTGAGATAGTAAACGATATTCCGTAGGAAAATAGTGCGACTGAGTAAGTAGAATCGCCTTTGATTTACCAATATTGACTTCTTCAGGTAAAACATCATCTGCAGGTCTTTGGGATTGAGCTCTGATTCTGCGTAAAATTCGTATGGTCCTAGCCACATATCCTAAAGATCGGTATGCTTTTGACAGTGTTGAGAAGTTTTTCAAAGGATCTGTTTCTATGAGGTCGTTAAGTGAGGGGACGCACAGTGCGAAATATGTGAAGTTTGGTGGAACTTTAAGGAATTTTGAAAGTACATAAAATTAATTAAATTTTAATTGAATTCGTTAGCTAAGTACTCCACTGCAAATGACCCATACTCAGTTTGGCGATTTACTCCGCGAAACGACTTAAAAATGCACTTAAAGTTGCACTTATGTTTCATAATTTTTTTCTTCTAAAAAATATAATTTGGATTCATTAAAAAATAGCGTGGCGCGGACAAATGGTAAGTCAATATGCCATGATTTATTTTTCTTAATATTTTACAAAACTATTATAATATTTTGCTATTAAAAAATGCAAAAACCCTTATTGTTTGCGTGCAATTTTAATCGGAAAGAATTGCTTCTTTGATGTTTTCAAAATAATTTTTTTATTTTCCGTGGAAATTGAAGTGATTCCCGTACATTCACGTTTTAAGATAAATATGATCTGAAAGATTGGGGTCTCCTCTGTTCGCAAAGCCATAAAACAGCTGCGGTAACGTGCGGTCTTCGGAGAAATGCAATTTTTTGTAAAATGACTTCGGAAATTTCATTTAGTTGCATTTTCGAAGTGGAAGGTAAACGCGGCGATGAACGCCGTTGTTGACTGTGTTTTAAAGAAATGGACTCACTTATATTAACAAATGACGATTTCTGTTAAATTAAGAATCCTCTCGCAATTTTTAATAGTTTGGCCTGTAAATGTTAGTGATTTATATATAGTGCAACATTTTTGAATGCTGTGGTGCAAATACCAATATACGTTAAAAATAGTAATGCAGTTCCAACCTGAACTTGATCTGAGAGACATTATTAATAAAATTAATGGCACTGACCTGCTAAATAGACCGATAAACATTATAGATACAAATGAAAACAAACAGTTATTGACATTTTACACCTTAATGGATGTGTAGGGTTGTGGGGCTTCACCCAGAAGTGGACCTATGTTGACAGCTTTTATGTGAGGAGGATTTTTTCGCTAACATCTTAAAATTTACATTTGCATCAAAATCTTTCGCAATTTTTGTCTTCAACATTTAAAATACGTAATATGAGGGAACCCGTCATATGGGGGCTATACCAAAAACGCGTACCTATGATGTTAATATTTCGCACAAAGGTTTTCTATCTACGAAGAACTTAAAATGCCAAAATACAACCAAATACGTTGGAAAATGTGTCTGTAACATTTAAAATATGTCCCATCGACCGGTACCGTTCAATGGGGTCTATACCAAAACGCGAACCTGTATTGAAAATATTTTGTACATAAGTTTTCTATCCGCTGAAAACTCAATATACCAATTTGCAGCAAAATTGATTGAAAAATAAATGTAAAACGTAAAAACGACAGCCGCCGTTACATGAACGGGAAACCGCGGGCCTATGTGGCACAATTTGAGCCCCACAATATCCACTAATATAAGAAACATTTTTGCAAAATTTTAGGAATCTACGCCCTTTACTTTAAAAGTTATTAGTAAAGTTCCGCTAAAGTGCTCATATTTCATATTTCCAAAGATGTGTGAACAATCTCTTTAGATTATGGCCAGAAAATTTTCGGCTCTCGTAGCCAAGGTGGTCCATGTCACCATAAGTTATTGTTTTGTAAATCGTGAGAAGAGCATCCTCTTGTGCCTATGTCGGCTGGATTGTCTGATGAATCCACATGATTCCAATTTGATGTTCCAACTTTGTCCATTATGTTGGATACATGATCGACAACGAAGGTATTCCAGGCACTTGGTGGTTTCTTCAGTCAGGCTGGAACGATTGTTGAATCTGTCCAAAAGTAGATGTCATGCTGTACAAGATTAAGATTTAGTATGACTGAGGAGGTAAATTTTGCCAGTAATACCGTTCCACACAACTCTAACATGGGGAGAGAGATTTTCTTGACTGGTGCAACACGAGTTTCTGCAACCAGAAGATGCGTACGACGTTATTGTTTTCTTCCAGTCGGATGAGTAAAGTCGCCGCATATGCCTTTTCGGAAGAATCGCAGAGTCCGTGGATGTCGATCTTACAGTCTGGAGTATACCCTTTTGATGTTGAATGTCTGGCAATTTCTGAGGAAATTTTCCCAGGCGAGTGAAGTCAAAGGTCTGAGTCCCTCATCCCATCCAACTTTATCAAGCCAATACCTGTTGCATAATAAGTTTGGCAACAATAATTACTGGCGCTTTCCAACCACAAGGAACATAAAAACGAGCAATTATTGAGAGTACTTCTCTTTTGTTAAATGTCGATTTAATTTTGATGTCAGGCTGAGGAAATGAGAAGGAATCATTGCTGATGTTCCACTTGATACCCAAAGTTTTCGTTACTAAGTTTTCAGAAAGATGTAGGCAGTCACCTGACAAAAGTTTTTCAGGTGGTAGATCGCTGACAATGGTGGGATTATTTGACGACCATTTCCTGAGGTCGAGTCCAGCAGAGGCTAATGCACTATTTAGTTGATTTTTGGATTCCATTGCTTCCTCGACTGTGTGTCCTCCAGCTAAGACATCATCAAACATACATGTTGTTCTGCAATATTAGAGAAGCCAAAGAATGTGTTTCTTTGATGTCTTCGGCAAGCTGGAGTAGTGTCCTAATTGCCAAAAATGGGGCACAATTGAGTCTAAAGGTAACTGTTAGAAGTTCGAAGTCTTCAATTGGCCCTTTAGGTGATGTCCGAAAAAAGATTCGCTGATATCTTGTTTGTGAAGGGTTTACTAAAATCTGCCGGTACATTTTGGTAATGTCGGCGTTATAAACAAACTTGTAAAATCTCCATTTTAAAGTCTGAAGTATGAGGTCCTGCTGAAGAATAGGTCCAGGATACACAACGTCGTTCAGACTCTTTTTGTTATCTGATGGAGATGATGCGTTAAAAACCACCCTATGCTTTGTGGTCACGCAATCAGGTTTTATTACCGCATGGTGTGGAAGGTAATAACTAGGTTCATTATTGATGTCATCTTTCGAAATTTTCTTCATATGGCCTAGGTGCAAGTATTCTATGATCGTTTTATCGTACAACTCTTTGACATTTGGCTTTATCTCAACAATTTTCTCCATGCGAAGAATGTGCCATTGCAATGGTCCTGGAATGTCCGATTTCTTCATCGTTTTTGAGGGGTAAATTGACCATGTACCTTCCAGAGGCTGTTCTATAGGTCGTAGACTTATATAAATCCTCACAGAATATGTCTTCTTTTGATCGCAAGGTCTCACTTGGCGTCTCCTCCACCTCCCAAGTTTGTGTGAGGAGATTATCTAGCGCCAATGCATTAAATAACGAGACATGTCTAGTTGATTCAGTCGACCGTTCTACAGGTCCTCCCACCGTCCATCCAAAGACGGTTTTTTGAGTTAAAAGGGAACCATGTGAACGCATCGGAACTGTGAAATCAAATATACTTGAGCTGATATCGAGGTTAATGAGAATGTCAACTGGCCTGCTTCTATAGAATTGTGATCAGCAAGTGGATGATCTAATTTATCGTAGTGTTCAATGCCAATATTTCTATTTGAATGCCAAGGTCTTCAAAACAGGCGCCCATACGTCTAGTTTGAAGTCAGGATTTAGCCGCGAGCGAAGAGTGAAAATGCAAGCCTGTGTTGATGTTTCCGTCATTGCTGGGTTAAGTCCTGAAACGTGTACTAGGTTCCGCTTGCTTGGAAGTCTAAGACGATTTTTCAGCTTCTCTGAAATGAAGGTCGATTGTGAGCCGGAATCTATGATTGCGCGTGCTTCAAATCTCTGACCGTTCGATTCAATTTCAACCAGGGCTGTAAAAAGCAAAGTCTCTTCCGATTTTAAAAGAGGTTTATTCTCATCGTGAAGAGCAAGTGAAGTACGTTGATTTGGTTCGACACAAGGGGTGGACTATATATTCAAGGTAAGTGCTTGTGTACTCGTGCTAGGTCGTACATCAAGCTGGGATTCAGGAGTCGTTTGCGTTCCATTTCCCTTATGTTAAAGTGTGTGATGTCTGAGATTGCAAATTCGACAATTGAATTTGCTTTTGCACTCGTTAACTCCATGGTCAGTTAGGAGGCAGTTATAACAAGTTTTTGTTACCTTGACAATGTGAATACGGTCGTTTGTATTCTTTGCTATAAACTTGGGACAATTTCTTAGTAAATGAGCTTCTTTGCAGTGCTGACATTTATGCTCTACCGAGTTTTGAGGTCTATACGGCTTATTTGATGTCAAGTTATTTTTAGATTTGTGTTCGACATTAGTTTGAAACGAGTAAATTTTCTTGTCCTTCTGAGATCGCTGACTTTCCTTGATAGCTTGAACAGGTTTTGAAGGAACTGAGTGGATATTTCCCACAGATTCAAGTGTTTTGAATTTTTTCGTTAGGAAATTGTTAAAATCGCTCCATGTTGGGATGTCTGAACTTGAATCAAATGTGTTTTTGAAGTCTTGCAGGTATGTTCTAGGTATTTTCTGAGAGCATAAAATATAAGGATTGGGTCCCAAGTCTTAATGTCAATATCTAAAGTTTTTAAAGTTTCTTGCAGGTATGTTCTAGGTATTTTCTGAGAGCATAAAAAATAAGGATTGGGTCCCAAGTCTTAATGTCAATATCTAAAGTTTTTAAAGTTTCAATGCAACTCGTAACTGATCGTTGCAATGTCTTTAGTGATGAGGTAGAGTATACGACTACTGAAGGTAAGTTGAACAAGGTTTTCAACTGCTCATTTACCTGCATTCGCTTGTTTTCGTACATATCAGTCTGGTTTTTCCCAGCGAGGTCAAAACCATCATTCGTAAGCGGGAATGTTTGCGATGATATCTCGTGCCTCACCTACGGTTTTTTGATTGAGGTGATATACTTTTTCGATCCTACTAATATTCGAGTTTTTTACATAAATGGAGGTAAAGAGGTCCCGAAATGTCGGCCAGGTTTTATAGCTGCCTTAGAAAATGTCGGTATCGCAGGGAGGGAGCTTTATGGAGTAATGAGCAGAAGTTTCCAACACAGTTTTTTCCATCTATTCTGTAGACTTATTGTTGAGGATGTCAATTTCGTCATTTAAGGATCCAAGAGTAGATTTGTACACTGTAAGTGCGGTTCTAAAATTTAAAGTAGCTTCTGGAGGTCAATGGCGGGTTCTCCTACCTCATAACAACGTCTTATTTGATCCCAAATGCGATCCCGGTGTACACGAAGAGCTTCTAGGGCATAAACGTTATCCTCGGCTGTACTCGCGACTTGTAATTCGTTAAAATCGATTAAGTCGTTGTACAAATTTTCGAACTTTTTCACGATGTCCTTCTTCGTGGCCATTTTCACAAATTACCAAAAACGTTTAAAAGTTATAAAGAGGAAATATCCAAGTCAATCCCAAATGACAGAGAACACGCCCGAAATGCAGCAGACTCTATATGTGGCAACAAGGATTGTGTTCTTCCACAGCGCACAATATAATATGAGGTCAAAACAGTGGCAAAATATCTGAAATGTCTACCAGTGCAATGTCCCAAAGTAAGAAAGTCCAAAAAATCAGCAAATAAGTTGTATAAAGAAAGTAAATAAACTCCTTACGATCGGCCAAAAAAACAGTAAAGTCGACCAAAAACAGCAAAATAATCCAACACTCGAAAACAACAAACTGGAGATTTATGGGGCGTACGTATACTTATGTAAGACTGTGTATATTATTCCGTCTTTTTTCGTCTTTTTTCCAATTTGATACTTTTTCTTGAATTTAGGTTGAATGTCCTTGAAATTATGCAAGGTCAAAACTTTGCACTAGAAATACGCACTTTTATATCGTTTATGATTAGAGTTTCTGGTCGGGAATTCCCGGCCCGGGATTTCCCGGGAATTCCCGAAATTTTTTGAACGGGATTTCCCGGGAAAATTTCTTGAAATTCCCGGGAATACGGGTATTTGTATTTTCATGTATAAGTCATATATTATTTGCCTTATAGTTATTTAATATTTGAAATATAGTAGAATGGCGATAATTCGTGCCCCGATTATTCGTAATTGCGGGCCCATTGAAAAAATCGCCATAATTCGTATAAAATACATATGTACGTATTGGTCTTCTCGACAATTGGTGTTTTTTTGGAATAAAAAGTCTGTATAGCCTAGCATTCTTAATTATACCCTCCACCATAGGATGGGGATATATTTGTCACTACGTTTGTAACTACTCGAAATAATCATTGTAGACCCCACAAACTATGTATATTCTTGATCAGCGTGCAATTCTACATCGATATAGCCATGTCCGTCCGTCTGTCCGTCTGTGGAAATCACACTAGCGTCCGAACGGATTGACGTAGGTGGATGAAATTTTGGGAAAATCTATTATATGTACGTAGGACTTGTAGGATATTGAAAGCGGTCTATGTAGGTCCACGCTTTCGTATAGCCCCATACAAAATGACGCGTCGTCGTTTTAAGGAATTTTTAAAATATTTGTCCCATTTTACCACCGAATTCGTATTAATTTACTATTTTTTGTCTCCAGAGGCCAAAAAACATTCCTGCCAAAGTTGGTTTATATAGGTCCACGTTTTGGTATATGCCTCATATAACGCCCCATATAAATTACGCGTCATTTTAATATATTTTGAATGTATTAGTCCCATTTCACAACAGAATCGGTTGTAACTTTGTATTTTGCATTTCCAGAGGCTAAGAAACATTTCTACCATAAAATGTTTATATAGGTCCACGTTTTGATATAGCCCACATAGGACGATATCTTCCGATTTTCGGTATATTGAAGGTTTTGGCCTCATTATCACACCGAGATGGCTGAAATTTAGTATTTAGTCTTCATTTGGGGTATAAAACTTTCCCCCAGAAATTCGTAGGTATAGGTCCACGCCATCATATAGCCCCCATAGAACAGTACCTTCCGATTTTCGGTATTTTGAAGGTTGTGGCCACATTAATCCACCGAAATGACTGAAATTTGTGGTGGAGGGTATAACAAGTTCGGCCCGACCGAACTTAACGTTTTTCCTACTTGTTTTTAGTTTATTATGGTTGTTCTAGTATAAATTTTTATTGGTGACATTCTTGAACGATATTAATTGGCTAAGATATAAAAGCTGTGATCCATTCGAATTATTGTTTGCAATATAAAACACTGTATAATGTGTATGTGTGTATAATGTTGAAAATCAGTAATAAAAATGATATGTACATATGTTCATGTAGGTACGACTCTATATCATTGGTGCCAACGTGTTGCCCAAAAGGTCAACCGTGTAAAAATTCGTTATAAACGGATTTGTTATATGATCAACACACATTTCGAATCATAAGAAGAACATACAATATAGTTGATTTTAAAAATATAATCGGACAGCACTCTTTGATACCAAGGAAGCTTTGCTAGGATAGTAGTTGGAAAAAGATGTTTTATATAACCTCCGCTAATTAGTCAGGAATAATATCTGTCACGTCTATGCCCCATGAATTCGAATTACCATAGTCCCGGGAATTCCCGGGAATGAGATATTTGCATTCCCGATTTCCCGGGAATGAAAAAAAGTCGGGAATTCCCAAACTCTATTTATGATCAAAAGTTTTCTCTATTGAACACAGTGTTGTGATTATGCACTTGTTGTTAAAGTCACTGATAACTTGTGTTAAGTTAGGCACAATATTTTTCCACGAACTGGCTCGCGAGGACCATTATGTTTATCCAAGTGGCTGGTAATTTTATTGTCTTGTTATTTTTGCTTGATTTATATTTTTTGATTTTCCAATTTTCCACCTTTGCTAAATAAAACACAATTCACTTTAGTTCAAATTCACTGGTTTTTGTTTAATGCTTTTTTTCAATTTTAAAAATACAATTTGGTACTTGACTGCTTTGAGTTTGTAAATTAACAAGATTTGTATTTGTAAAAGAATGATTAATTTAATTCAATGATTGATTTTATTTTCTTTCAAATTAATTATTTCAATGGTCACGCGACTTCACTTGTTGTTTTTTTGATTTAAAGTTTTTGACCTCTTAGTTTGTCTGTCCGCTTTTCTAATGTATGATTTCAATCGTAACAAAAAAAGGAAATGAGAAAAATAAGCAACAATGCAAAAGTCTACACCGTATGCAGACAATGCATACATACGTGTGTTGTTGTTTTATTAGTTTATTAGGGAATTCAAAAGTAGGTCAAATTTAGGTCGATATGTTGGCCTATCTTATAGTAGGTTTACATTTAGATTTAAAAAATATTTAATTACAAATAGAGTTATAAAAATGGTTCAACATTGGGTGATCGTTGAACACATACTTTGTGAAAATCTATTTAGAGACCACGATGTAGCAGCATTTGCATATTAGGGTTGAAAAACAGTAAAATGACCATAATTTGCACGAAGTGCATTTACATTTTATGCGCATCCGATTTCAATGATCGCCATTAAAAAATACATCATTCTATGCCATTTCAGTGCGATCCATCAACAAACGTGGATGTAGCATCTCACTCAATTTTTAGAAAAAAAAATCTATTTTACTGCGAATTCCCGATAGTTTTTAAATATCTGTTTGTGCACATTTTAAACAGGCGTATAGTTCTACTTATTTAAGAAAAATGATACAACCAAAACGCGTTTTACTAAGCGATATTTTAAAAAACATTTTCTGCAAATTTTCGAAATTTGAGGGGTATCATATCCGCCGATCTAGTTGGTGGATTTGTACGCGCCGTATTTTATTAGATTCAGAACGAAAAAAAAAATAATTTTATACGGGTTTCCACGGTAATCGTATGACAGTTGTAAAATTTGAACCAAACAATAAGTTTTTTTTAGAAAAATTTACGCACAAAAATCTTGATTTTGAGCGCAGATTGCTGCGATCCTATGAAGTTTGCACTCTCGACTTATACATTAAAAAATGCGAAATCGCTAGTACTACAATCACCTAATGAGCCTTTAGACAAATATAGCTGCGCGTCCGGCTTATAGCAAAAATTCAAATAACCCTAGTTCTTTTGCTTCAAAATGTCAGCATCCTTTTGACGTGGTTACAGTAAAAATTCCCTATTTTTTAACCTAAAATTTTAAAAAATCCCTCCGTGAATGTGTTTAAAATTAGTGTTGAAAAACAACAGTTCCCGCGTTATAATACACCAAACATGCGCTTCAACAGTTATTAAATTCCTACGTAATTGCCCATATATAAAATTCACCTGTCACGGTGTTGGAAGTTACGTTTCCCACGCATGGGATCTTAAAAAAAAAACAAAATTATTTTTGTTTTATTCTTGTAGCTTCTGCTACCACTTTATTTTGAATCAATTCTTTGACTAAAAATGCAAATAAATTTTATAACTAAATTGTATGCAAAAAAATAGCTTATTAACGTTAATAACAAAATTGAAAAATAGAATAGCTTATTAATCGTTTTCTGTTTTTAGTTTTTCTAGTTTTTAAATATCTGTTTGTGCACATTTTAAACAGGCGTATAGTTCTATTTATTTAAGTAAAAATGACACAACCAAAACGCGTTTTACTAAGCGATATTTTAAAAAACATTTTCTGCAAATTTTCGAAATTTGAGGGGTATCATATCCGCCGATCTAGTTGGTGGATTTGTACGCGCCGTACTTTATTAGATTCAGAACGAAAAAAAATAATTTTATGCGGGTTTCCACGGTAATCGTATGACAGTTGTATAATTTGAACCAAAGAATAAGTTTTTTTAGAAAAACTTAAGCACAAAAATGTTGATTTTAATGATTTATTGACTTGGGTGGTGGCTCAAAGATTATTTGTGCAAAGGATATATGGGAAAATTGGGAAATGGAAAAGATGATGATAATTTGGTCTTTTTCAAAGGAAACGGAAACTTTTGTCTTAGTATATTGTTCAAAATCATTGATTATGTCAATTTCCTGTTCATCGAGTAAGTCTGTTGGTATTATACCTAGTTTGCTTGTAAATATGACTCCTGCAATATCGTCAATATGGTTTTTAAGTAGATTTATGTCGTTATTAATCTGGTAAATATGTCTAAGAAAAGACACTCCATCTTCAAAGGTTGATATTTCATTCTGAATCTCACTGCGAAATTTATTAATATATGTTTTTACTATATGTTTTTGTTTGTTGATATGAGTCGTAATATTTTGAATTTGTAACGAAAGTCTTTTACTTATACGCGCCATGTTTCCAATATCGATTGAATTAGTATTAGTAATTATTGTTAGATTCTTAATAAACGATCTGATTTCTTGTTCATCATCACTGTCCATATTTCCTGTTATAAATTTCAGTCCTTTACCTAATCCATTTATTAATCCTCGTTTAATTCTAAAATTCGGTGAAAGGTTATTTAATTTAATTTTTAAGAGATTAAGATTGTTTAGAGTTGTGTCAAGTATGGCATTAAGTCTGATATAGAACCATGTAATGAGTTAATATTTTTGTCAATAACTGCGATAGTATTATAATAGTGGTCAATGATCCTTATGTCGCTTTCCTTAATTGGAATGTAGCTTTCATTCTCCGTTAGGTCTTGTATTTCCATTAGTTGGGATTGAATGATATCCACCATTGAAATTAACAGTTTCTTCTTTCTTTTTATATGAGATTTATAGTATTTAAAATTCCGGTCTGTAATTATATGGTCATCGTATAGTTGGGATACTACTACTTTTGGAAATTTCGTATGATTTTTTCCGTCTCGTTCATCCTTTAGATAGATTGGTCCTGTTTGGATATCCACGTTCTCACGGGATTCATTTAACTTATTTATAATTCTTTCTTTTGTCTCTATTGTCTTGTCTTTAATCAAGTCGTACTCATCTTGATTTATTGTGCTTTTTTTAAAGTCTATTGATTTTTAACCAGTAAAAAATCAATATACTTTAAAAAAAGCACAATAAATCAAGATGAGTACGACTTGATTAAAGACAAGACAATAGAGTGACAAGACAGTCGAGTGTATTGTATTATTATAATACATCATTTTTCTATAAATTTTTTCTTCAACAATTTCTGTGTCTCTGTTAGGGTCATGTTTTAAAATTCGGATATGTTCATTGATTGTGTTGTGGAGTCTTTCGACATCTGCGTTTGAGGTATGATTATTATTAGAAGTATAGTGTGTTTCTATACCTTGTTCTCTTAAAAATTCCCGAAGGGACAATGCTTTAAATCCTAATTCGTTGTCCATACTCAACTTTTTTATACTTCCAACTGTTGAGTGGTTGTGAGTGGTAGAATTCAATTTTTAATTCAGCAAAATTTTCATTAATTCCTCTATGATTATTTTTTAAATGTTCATTTTCTATTATTTCTGTTAATTCTTTTTCATCTGTTATATCTTTAAGAAGAAATTTACAGCATATGATTTTGAAATTGTTGTTTTCTCCAAAATATTTATCAAAAACATATTTCAATTCACTAAAAACAGATTCATCAGTTACGAAAATTTCATTAGTTTTATCAGGACTAAAATGCTTTTTTTATTAGAGTTATTAGAGTATTCTCATCAAAAGTTTTTGCATAATTGTCTTTCTGCTATTCCTGAACATTTGTTCCTTTTTTATCTTCAGTGATCCTGACACTGTCTTTTGGATTACAATTTGCCTTCGATAAAAATTAAGTGGGTTATTTGTTTCGGAAATAGTATTAGATAATCTTTCATCTTCGTTGAAATGTATTTCTATTCTAGATAGTGCCTAATACCTAATACTCCCGCGGGAGTTTGTTAGTTCTCCTACCGGGCGCGTCCCCACCGGCGGATAGGGGAGGGGGATAGTCGTACCACTCTGTCCAATACCTATTGCATGGTGGGTTTGGGGCAGAGGGTTGGGATTATCCACCTCTGGAAACCTTGAGTTTCCCGCGGACAAAAAACTGACTATGGGGGTGTTCCCCTAAAACAAAAAACAAATATGGAAGGAAAAAAGGAAGAAAAAGTTACGGTGCAGGGCCTAATAAACCCAGTGCCGGCGGGGACCAGTGATCTGCCTACGAGTCACACCCCGTCGATATCATGCGATCGTGAGCAATCTCCCATAGATGTGGGTGCCTTGGCATCTGTGGTCGAAGGTAATGCTACAAGCACACAACCTAGTGTAAAAACGGAGGAGGATAAAGGGGAGCACAGGGGGAGGATTAACTTGACCCAACTATCTGATGATGGTAGCGACCCTAATTCCGTATCCGATAGCTGCGGCAAAACGAACACCACCGTTGTGGAAAATCCCATGAAAGAGGAAGTCCACAAGATGGTAGAGGGAGTGAGCGAGAGCTTCCACCTTCAATTGCCCAGGACAAACCTCGTCAGGACAAAGGCCAAGGAGACTGCCAAAAGTATCCTTCAAATGATACTGAAGAGGCGAGTTCTGACAAAAAGAAGGTGAGCGCGACATCGGAATCTTCTGCGGTGGCCAAGGACTCAGTAAAGAAGCCTACCTCCACCCAGAAGAGGAAGATGGACGCTGAAACCGGAACGGAGCCGCCATCGACTTACGCCAAGGTAGCCAAGAGATACTACAAGGACGAGCTGTGCTACGCAGTAATCGATACTAGTAAAGGATCTGGAAGGCTACACAAAGAGTACTTATCGGAGATCGAGAAATCGATCAACGATAAAATATTGGAACAAATCCTGAAAGGACGAGTCCCAATAAAAATAAACTGCTGTGAGCCAAGGCGGGACCTCCTATTGTACCACCTGGACTCACACGAAAACTCTGCAGCTCTCGGGGAGGTAGTCAGCAGTATAGCAACTCCATGGGAAAGTGGCAGACTAAAACTGGTGAGGAAAGACGAAATTCCTCATCTAACCAAAGCATCGGTGTACGTCAAGGGGTATGGCTGCAAGCTCGAGACGGAGCGCATGCTCGAGGTCTTTTGCGTACAAAACGAGGCCCTAAAGGTGGAAAGATGCAAATAAAGGTCTTCCGCAGGGAGGAGAAGGAAGACGGCACTCTCCTTGTGATGGGGATCGACGATCTCTCGCTAGCCGGGCTCGTCAAAACCAAAGGCAAGGCATTCTTCGTCTCGAACTCGGTCTTCTTCAAAATTGGAAAGGCAAGAGTTGGTGAGGAGGAGATTGCCAAACCAAACAACCAAGAGGTCAACCTACCAAAAGGCTTACAGGAGGGGGGAGCAGACGAAATTAGCGACTCCCAAGAAGCCAACCTACTGGAGGACCAATGATTGAGGTCATCCACATTAACCTCCATCGGAGCGAAACGGCAACACTTGCCTTAATGGACAAAATAACTAAAGGTAATATACATATTGGTTTAATCCAAGAACCTTGGACCATAAAAAACAAGGTTTCTGGACTTAACCATATAAATTATCAACTTTTTTACGCAAATACGGGATCCCGACCGAGGACCTGCATTATATGCCACAAAAACTTATGCTTTCTTTCTTCTCCAGAGTTGTCATCGTCGGACGTCACAGTATTGAAGCAGGGGAATGGTAACATATACCTAGCATCATTATACCTGCCGTTCGACTCCCCGACATTACCACCTTTGTCGGAATTGCAGCAACTGGTGAGAAGGATAAAGCAAACAGGTAACGAACTACTAGTAGGTAGCGATACTAACTCTCACCACATCTCGTGGGGTAGTACTAACATTAACAAAAGGGGTCAAGCCCTTATAGATTACTTAAATACTAACGACCTGATTACGCTTAACACCGGGAATACGCCAACCTTTGTTAATAGAATTAGGGAGGAAGTACTAGATATAACGATATGTTCAGAAAATTTAATAAACGAGGTACACGAGTGGAGGGTCCTGGAGCAACACTCCTTCTCAGACCATAAGTATATTAGATTTAAAATAGCTAGGCCATCGCCTAACCCGATAACCTTCCGAAACAAATCCAAAACAAATTGGACAAAGTTCGGAAAACGAGTAAAAGAAAGACTTGGGCAACCAGATGAGGAATGCCTAAGTAAGGAGGACATAGAGAAAGATGTCCTAAAGTTAACTGAGGCACTAGTAAAGTCTTTCGAGGAAAGTTGTCCCCTTCGACAGAAGAAATCCGCCTACGAAAAACCCTGGATGACAGGGGAAATTCGGAATAAAGGCAAGGAGGTCCGCAGACTTTATAATAGGGCCAAACGTAAAAAAGCAGCTGTATTCTGGGAAAACTATCAGGCAAAATTAAAGGAATACAACAAAATAACAAGAAACGCCAAACGAAACTCCTGGAAACTTTTCTGCGAACAGGTGCATAGTGTAAATGACGTTTCAAAAATTAAAAAGTTTCTATCTAAAACCCATACACAGACCGAGCAATTGGTCGATGGAAATGGAAAGAGGATTGAAACAACAGAAGAAACTCTAGGCCTTCTGATGAAAACGCACTTCCCGCAGAATACCATGGTTAACACTGAGGCATCGACGGAATGTATTAACTCATCGGAAGAGGCACCAAAGATCGACAGCTTAATGGTCCAACAAGCCATACTTAAATACTAACGACCTGATTACACTTAACACCGGGAATACGCCAACCTTTGTTAATAGAATTAGGGAGGAAGTACTAGATATAACGATATGTTCAGAAAATTTAATAAACGAGGTACACGAGTGGAGGGTCCTGGAGGAACACTCCTTCTCAGACCATAAGTATATTAGATTTAAAATAGCTAGGCCATCGCCTAACCCGATAACCTTCCGAAACAAATCCAAAACAAATTGGACAAAGTTCGGAAAACGAGTAAAAGAAAGACTTGGGCAACCAGATGAGGAATGCCTAAGTAAGGAGGACATAGAGAGAGATGTCCTAAAGTTAACTGAGGCACTAGTAAAGTCTTTCGAGGAAAGTTGTCCCCTTCGACAGAAGAAATCCGCCTACGAAAAACCCTGGATGACAGGGGGAAATTCGGAATAAAGGCAAGGAGGTCCGCAGACTTTATAATAGGGCCAAACGTAAAAAAGTAGCTGTATTCTGGGACAACTATCAGGCAAAATTAAAGGAATACAACAAAATAACAAGAAACGCCAAACGAAACTCCTGGAAGCTTTTCTGCGAACAGGTGGATAGTGTAAATGACGTTTCAAAGATTAAAAAGTTTCTATCTAAAACCCATACACAGACCGAGCAATTGGTCGATGGAAATGGAAAAAGGATTGAAACAACAGAAGAAACTCTAGGCCTTCTGATGAAAACGCACTTCCCGCAGAATACCATGGTTAACACTGAGGCATCGACAGAATGTATTAACTCATCGGAAGAGGCACCAAAGATCGACAGCTTAATGGTCCAACAAGCCATTTAAAGCTTTTCACCATATAAATCAGATCTTCCCGGCTTTACTACAGAGGGAAGTGGACTTTATTGCGTCCAAACTTGTCGGGATCTTCAATGCATTCTTAAAACTTGCATACACTCCTATAGCCTGGCAGGAGGCAAGGGTAGTCTTTATACCCAAACCTGGCAAGGCAAGTTATGCAACACCAAAATCTTATCGACCGATAAGTTTAACTTCATTCTTACTCAAAACAATGGAACGGACAGTCGACACCATGATAAAGAGTAAGATCCCCAACGATATGCTTAAATTCAAACAACATGCATACGTTAAAGGCAGATCAGTGGAAACCGCATTGCATGAGGTAGTACACCACATAGAAAGAACCTTCGAAATGAAAATGTACACACTTGCTGTATGCATCGACATCGAAGGCGCTTTCAATAACGTAAGCACCGAGACACTTATCCACTCCTTAGACGAGTTTCAGGTAGACAGGGCCTTAAGGGACTGGATAAACCACATGCTAAGGAATAGATGGATAAGCTGCGGGCTATACGACGTGAAAATAAGAGACAAAGTTGGACAAGGAACGCCACAGGGAGGGATACTTTCACCTTTGTTGTGGGTTACCACCATAAACAGTCTCTTGAGGACCCTAACCGAAGAAGGATTTGACCCAGTCTGCTACGCAGACGACGTTATAATACTTCTGAGGGGAAAGAATCCGAATCAACTCTGTCGAAGAGCAGAAACGGCTCTAAAAATTGCTTTTAACTGGGCCAGGCCGAGAGGTCTGAACGTCAACCCGGAAAAAACAGATTTATGGATTACTGGAGGAACCAGTATTTCTTGATAAGACAATAAATATCTCCTGTACAGTTAAATATCTAGGAGTAATTCTGGATAGGAAACTTAAATGGAAAGACCATATACAAGAAAGGGCTAACAAGGCCCAAATATGTTGGTCAACCTGCAGAAGGGCGATAGGCTCAAATGGGGGTTCAATCCTAGGATGATACACTGGCTATACAGAAGCGTAATTAGACCAATTCTAACGTACGCGTCTGTGGTATGGTGGACAGCCATGGACACAAAATGCAATGTGGAAATATTGCAAAAGGTCCAAAGAACATGCTGCCTAAGCATTAGCGGAGCAATGAGGACCACATGGACTAGGGCTCTAGAAACAATTTTGTTTGTACACCCAATAGATATTCAGGTAAGGTATGAGGCAGCCATCGCAGCTGTAAGGCTAAAGTCGACGAACGAGTGGATCGAAAAGAGCCACCAAACATTCCACCAAAACATATTAAAGGTCACAACGGGTGAATCTATAAATCAGGTAGTATCGGGCTGTATACCTGAAACTAGTGAAATAGCCTTGTGTGAAGTGTCAATACCTGACAGAGACATGTGGATC